>NW_027185797.1:41104636-41253040 GCF_028583685.1 Petaurus breviceps papuanus
ACCTTCGTTTCCTCAGCTATGAAAGGAGGAGGTTAGACAAGATGACTTTGAAGGTCCCCTCTTGACCCTCCCGATGGGACAGATAAAGGGATAATTCATCCCACAGTCCCTTTTGGCATGCCCAGCCCTGGTGCTGCAGAAGGACAGGAGACTGACCAGACATCTAGTCTGACTTCCTCATCTTACAAATGGTAGAAAATCGAAGTAAAGAGACTTTGCCCAAGGCAGGTCAGCTTCCAGCCCTGACTTCTTATTAATGCATGACAAAGATCATGGAAGTAAACCTTGGAGGGAACTTAGAGGCCACATTCTGTGGGAAACAGCATTTTATCCATCAGCTTAGTGCTCCTCCCTCATTTTACAGAAGGGCAAACTGAGGACCAGGGGAGTAAATTGAATTGCCAAATGTCACACAGATAAAGTTAAGCATATGAGGCAGGGGTCTTTTCCCTCTGGAGTTCTGGAATGAACTTCTAATTCCCAGAATTGATAACTATTGGAGCTTCCCCTGAGCAATAGTTAAATGCCCCAGAATCTCTGGGAGTTGGTTGTGGACCAACTTCTCTGAAGTTAGCCAAGAGCTAGGAATCATTGTGATCTGCTTCCAAATTGTGCCTCTGACACTCATTTCTCATCTCTAAAGTGGACTCTCATTCCTTTTGTATCATTTTACAGTAATGTTGCCAGATCCAATGAGGTACTTAATTTTGCTTGTCATTTCTAATGAAGCACTGACCTACTGTCTCCAGCAGGAGTGGGAGTGAGGGTGATGTTGGCATCTTTGCCCACATCCTCTCCCTTTTCAGGAAAGGAACAGTTTACCCTGGGTTCATTCTGTTTCTCCCAGAGCCTATGTAGTGTGACCACAAATCTGGCACGGGTTTCTGGAAGGGACTGGATTATTTCACCGGCTTCATTCCTCCTCAAATCATCCTTTTATTCTGTACCCATACACACATGGATTGTTTCCTCATTGCCAAACTTCAAAAGGGAAAAAGATCTTGGTGAGGTTTTGTTCTAGGTTTGGTTCAATGTTAGGCTCCTCTTGTCTTGCTCTCTTCTTGGTGATTCCAATAGACTGTTGCTAGATTCAGTCCCGGACAGCTAGTGGAAAGCTCTTTAGGTTCAGAAGGACTGAAGTGCAGGCTTCTCTTTGGGCTGGGATTCTTTCCCTGGTTATTTGATTTCAGAGTGTATTCAGGGGCAGCTAAGTAGCCTGGTGGATTGGGCCTGGAGTCAGGAAGACCTATGTTCTAACACACGCACACACACACACACACACATACTTATTACCTGTATGACCTTGGGGAAGTCATTTAATATCTCTTTGCTTCAGTTTCCTCATCTGTTAGATGGTAATAATAACAGCACCTATCTCTTGGCCCATAGCAGGTACTATATAATTCCTATTCTTCATCATTATCAATCAGCCTGTGTTGGAGGCTGGGACTGAGACCCTGCTCATCTACTGGGATCAGAACCACACAGCCTTTTTTTGCTTCTGAAGTTGTTACTAACTCAGTATATAACCTAAGGTCAATGACCAATACTCACTTTGGCCCTGTACCCATAATTGCAGGACGTCAATCCCCCCTGTGTCTGTGACCTGGAATGCCTAGTAAGAGCTGCCAGTGGGCTATTGTTCCTTCCTATTATGCTCATTAGACCCTCCCTGTGCTGGATCTGGAATCTCTGCTTGCCCTGGTTCACTACCTGTCCTTGTTCTGAAATGCAGTGAGCTACTGTCCAGACCATTCCCAGTGTCCACAGACAGTCTCTATCTTCCTTTCTTGAGGTGGGATGAAAAAATGACACTGTGGAAATTCCTAAGAGATGGGCAGACCTACTGGGGCTTAGGGGATAGTGTGGTGATCTAGTATAATGAATGGTCTGCAATCAGGAAGACCTGGGCTCAAATCCCATCTCAAAACACTTAATAGATTGTGTGACCATGGGCACATCAGTAATTCTTTCATCTTAGTTTCTTCATCTGTAAAAGAGGGGTAATGATATTTGTAAAACATCCCACAAAAGTCTGTTGTGAGTATCAATGATGATCCTGTCTGGAAAGAGCACAGTGAATATTAATAAGTTCTCTAAATATCATTTACTATGAACTTAAATGAAGGGAAGGTAGGTTGGAAAAGGCCATCAAGGGAAACAGTCCTCAAGGATAGAGGAACAAACATCTCAAAGACCATTCTCAAAGGAGGATAGGCAGAGGGTCTGTCCCTGTATGATATGAAGTCCCAGCCCCTTCCGCATGAGGTTGGAGTCATGGTTCAGATTGCTCTTGGTTCCAAAAATTTCAAGACAATTCCACAAGCAGGGGTTAAATACCTGCCCCCCCCCTCCCCGGGGGGTGGAGGGGGGGTTGGTGCGCAGGATTCTGAGCTCTGGAGATCAACTGAGTCAGGCCTCTGCTTTGGCTAGCTTCTAGCCTTGCCCTGGTTGAACTTCAGTGTAGATGAATTAAATAATATAAAGAAAGTTGTCTTAAGAAATGACGAGGACAGTAGTTTCAGGAAAAAAAAAAACCCTAGGAAGTCTTCTATCAACTGATGAAAAGTGAAGTGAGAAGAACCAGAAGACTGTCTACGCAGATATTGTGATGATCAATTGCGAAAGACTTAGCAAATCCAATCAAGATCCAAGAGAATTCCAAAGTACTCAAGATGAAAAATGCTGTCTATATACAGAGAAAAAAAGCTGATGCAGTCTGAAAGCAGATCCAAGTATGCTATTTTTCACTTTATGTTTTGTTTTTTTTTCTTTTTCAGTCTATGTCTTCTTTCACAATATGACTAATATGGAAATGTTTTGCATGATCTGACATGTATAATCTATATTAAATTGCTTACTGTCTCAAGAAGAGGGCTTGGGAGGAAGAGAATTTAAAACTAATTTTTTTAAGTGAATGGTAAAAATTGTCCTTGCATGTAATTGGGAAAAAATAAAATATTATTTTAAAAATAATATAAAGAAAGCTGTCATAAGAAATTATAAGCACAGTAGTTTTAGAAAAGCCTGGGAAGTTTTATATGAACTGATGCAAAGTGAAGTGAACAGAACCAGGGGAATATTGTACACAGTAACTTCAACATTGTACGATGATCAACTATAAATGACTTAGCTATTCTCAGTAATACAGTGATCCAAGACAAATCCAAAGAACTAATGATGAAAAATGCTATCTACTTCATGAGAGAGAATTAATGAACTCTGAGTATAGATTGAAGCAGACTTTTCACGTTCTGTATTTTTCTTGTGTTTTTCTTTGTGTGTGTTTCCTTTTGGAATATGACTAATATGGAAATATATTTTGCATGATTTCACTTGTATAATTGATATATTGCTTGACTTCTCAAGAAATGAGAAATAGGAGAGGGAGAATTTGGAACTCAAAATTAAAAGAAATAAATGTTAAACATTTTAAAATGTAATTGGGAAATATTTAGTAAAATAAATAAAATATATTAAAGGGGGGAAAAGTATGTTGTCTGTGTTAGATATTAACCATCAGTGTCTATACTCTTGGGGATTCTCCATGGGATTATCAACTGTCTCAACATCAGGTCTTTATGTCTTCTGACTAAGAGGCCCAGGAATGTCTAGTTGACAGGCTCCAACTGCCTCTGAATTTATAACCAGTTTGTTCATAACCCAAATTTCTCTGAGACCTTCAAGTTCTCAGGTTCTTTCTTTAGAACTCCCACCCCCCAGCAATAGGTCACAGCTTCTCAGAGACTGAGCCCACAGATGGAGGGTCTCACCCTCAGAAATTGAGAGTTTCTTTGTCTAATTCCAAAATGTAGTGGGGGTGGAGGGGAGGTTAAAGACCTCGAGCTTTAGGGATCTCTCATTTCTCCCTATCTGCCCTCACACTCCCTTCCAACTTTTTGTCATTAGCCCTAGAAGTGGCATTTTCCAGGGAGGACTATTGAAAGAGAAAGCAGTAAGATGCTGATTTCACCCCCTCAGGACAAGCCCAGTAGAAGATGGGAGATCTGAGGTTGAAGTGGGGGGCGGGGGTTGTTGCTCTTTTCTGCACATAAGCTTCTCCACATCCCAGGTGGGAGATTAGGCTGGCAGCAGGAGGTAGCAGATGCCTTATGCTGGGTGGAAGTGGTTGCCTTGTGTCTCTGTTTCTAGGGTTGTCCATCTAGCTTGACTTTCTACTGTTTCCTTCTGTACTAAAAGAATCCTTTAATTTCTCTGGCAGTGTTTCTATCTCAACTTCGTTCTCTTCCTTTTTATACACTGGGGGGAGGGGGAGCCTCTTTTCTACTGCCCTATTTCTTTCGGAACTTCCTACTGTAGTAAAAGAATCCTTCAGTTTCTGGATCTAAAAAGAATGTTCCAATTTCAACGGTTTCTTTTTTTGTTCTTTCTTGCAGATGATATTTATTTATTCTTAGTTTTCAACATTTATTTCCACAGGATTTTGAGTTCCAAATTTTCTCCCCATCTCTCCCCTACCCCCACCCCAAGATGGCAAACATACTGGTTACCCTTTATCCCAGTCTGCCCTCTCTTCTATCCTCCCTACCCCCCCCCCCACCTTATCCCCTTACCCCTAACTTTCTTGTAGGGCAAGATGGATTTCTATATCCATATCTATATCCCATCCTGTATATCTTATTTCCCAGTTGCATGTAAAAACAACTTTTTAACATTTGTTTTTAAAACTTTGAGTTCCAGATTCTCTCCCTTCTTTCCTCCTCACCCACCCCCATTGAGAAAACAAGCAATTCAATATAGGTTATTGTTGGGGTCCCGGTCCCAACTCCAGCCTTATCTTACCTTATACCCAGTCTTCGGATGTCTCCGGCTTCTTGTCTCCAAGAAGAACTTACCCCCACAGAACACCCAGGGACACGGAAAGTATGATGTGAAGCTGTTTATTCCATTACATCTTAACAGCACCACAAGCAAGCACAGGAACAGGCACAGGAACTAACTCACTTCCAGGCGGAACTGGAACTAAGCAGGAACTAAGTGAACTCCTCACTTCCTCTCTCTCCCCAATTTATAAGCCTTGCGGGGCCAATCATGTTCTTTCCTGAGTACATTGTAAGAGACCAAGGAGCAACATCCTTCCCCGAAGTCCTCTACGCACTGCCACGCAGAGTATCACTCTCGCGTCACTGCACCCGAAACTCCCTTGTCCCTGGTTGGTTAACCCCCAGGCAAAGCTGTCCCAACAACGTCCCTCAGAAAGCCATGTGCACCCCCTCCGGCTGCCCCCTTGTCACCTGTCATGTGGGAGCCAATCGTGCACTCTCCTGAGTGCAGGGCAAAGGAGTATGTGTTAAGAGGAGTCCGTGCCACATCGGCCTTTCCCAACCCAGCAGAGTTGGCCCCCACGACCCTGCACTCAATGCCATGTCAGCCTTTATGGCCCAGCAGAGTCGGCCTCCATATCTCCAAGCCCCTGCCCCTCAGAGATCATGTGCACTCCCTCTGACATCTTGTGACTGCCGCAGTGTCTCTCACACTCGCGGCTGTAACAGGTTATATGTGTGTAGTTATGCAAAACATTTCCATAGTAGTAATATTGTGAAAGACTAACTATATTTCCCTCCATCCTATCCTGTCCCCCCATTTATTCTATTTTCTCCTTTAACCTTGTCCCTTTTCAAAAGTGTTGGCTTCTGACTACCCCCTCCCCCAATCTTTCCTCCCTTCTCTCTCCCCCCCCCTTCTTATCCCCTTCCCCCCTACATTCCTGTAGGGTAAAATACCCAATTGAGTGTGTATATTATTCCCTCCTTATGCCAAATCCAACGAGAGTAAGGTTGACTCATTCCCTTTCACCTCCCTGCTCTTCTCCTCCACTGTAACAGCTTTCTCTTGCCTCTTTTATGTGAGATAGTTTACCCTATTCTGTCTCTCCCTTTCTCCTTCTCCCAGTATAGTCCTCTCTCACCTCTTAATTTTATTTTTTAGATATCATCCCTTCATATTCAACTCACCCTGTGCTCTCTGTCTGTGTATACACATGCACACATATATCCATATACACACTATATATACATACATACATACACACACACATATATATATATATAATATTCCCTTCAACTATCCTAATACTGAGAAAAGTTTCATGAGTTACAAATATCATCTTTCCATGTAGGAATATAAGCAGTTCGACTTTAATAAGTTCCTTATGATTTCTCTTTCCTGTTCACCTTTTCATGCTTCTCTTGATTCTTGTATTTGAAAGTCAAATTTTCTGTTCAACTCTGGTCTTTTCATCAAGAATGCTAGAAAATCCTCTATTTCATTGAATGACCATATTTTCCCCTGTAGCATTATACTCAGTTTTGCTGGGTAGGTGATTCTTGGTTTTAATCCTAGCTCCTTTGACCTCCAGAATATCATATAACATGTCCTTCAATCCATTGATGTAGAAGCTGCTAGATCTTGTGTTATCCTGATTATGTTTCCACAGTATTTGAATTATTTCTTCCTGACTGCTTATAATATTTTCTCCTTGACCTGGTAACACTGGAATTTGGCTATAATCTTCCTAGGAGTTTTCTTTTTGGGATCTTTTTCAAGAGGTGATCGATGGATTCGTTCCATTTCTATTTTACCCTCTGATTCTAGAATATCAGGGCAGTTTTCCCCATTAATTTCTTAAAAGATGATGTATAAGTTCTTTTTTTTGATCATGGCTTTTAGGTAGTCCAATAATTTTTTAAATTATCTCTCCTGGATCTATTTTCCAGGTCAATTGTTTTTCCAGTGAGATATTTTACATTGTCTTCTATTTTTTCATTCTTTTGGATCGGAAAAGAAATCATAAGGAACTAACAAAGTTGAACTATTAACATTCCTACATGGAAAAACAATAATTGTAACTTATGAAACTTTTCTCAGTAGGTGAAGGGAATAGAAATATATATATATATATATATGTATATATGTATATGTCCATATATGAGGGTATATGGGCATATGAATACAGATGTAAATGTGTGTATATATGTTTACAGGTATACATAGATAGAGGGCACAGGACCAATTTAACAGGAAGGGATGATAATAAAGAGATGAGAGAGGAATATAATGAGAGGAGATGGAGAGAGACAGAATGGGGTAAACTATCTCATATAGAAGAGGCAAGGGAACATGGTTACAAAGGATGGGAAGAATAGGAAGGCAAAAGGGAATGCATCAACCTTATTCCCATTGAATTTGGCTTGAGGAGGGAATGAAATACACACTAGGTAGGGTATCTCAATCTCACCCTCCAGGAGAATAGGGAGAAGGGAATGAGAGGGGGGATGATGGAAGAGGGCAGGCTGGAGGGGAGGGAAGTTGGAAGCACCCATTTTTTAAAAGGGACGGGATCAAAGTAGAGAATAGAACAAGTGGGAGGTGGGATAGGAGGGAGGGAAATATAGTCAGTCTTTTACAATGTATCTACTGTGTTACTGTTTTGCATTAGCCACACATGTGCAACCTATACTGAACTGCTTATCTTCCCAGTAAGGGTGGGTGACAAAGGAGGAAGGGAATGAATCTGGAATTCAAAGTTTTAAAATCAAATACATACATATATATATATATATGTATATATATATATATATATGTAATTAATACTATTTTACATGTAATTGGGAAATAAGATATACAGGCACTGGGGCATAGAGATCCACTGGAAAAGTCAAAAGGGTAATGGGAGAAAATATGGGAGAGAGCAGATTGGAGGAGGGGATATCCTATGGGACTGATATTTTGGGGCGGTGGGTATGGGAAAAACGGGGAGAAAATTTGTAACTCAAAATCTGGCAGAAATGAATGATGTAAATCAGAAGTTAATAAATCATTTGAAAAAAAAGTAAAAGTAACAAAGTAAAAGAAAAACAAACAAAAATAGATCTAATGAAAAGGGATGAGGAAGAAAATTATATCTTGCTAAAAGGTACCTGTAAAACCAAGCACAAGCATCAATCCTGAGGACCGCTGTTGTGAATAACTTTGAGTTCTGATCACATAGTACAGTGAACTCTATTTATTCAGCAATAAACTAAAGCAAAACATTCACAGAAATGAAAGTACAGCATTCACAATGATATGACAACTTTTTACTAAAGTGACCACATAGAATCAGATATAGAAATCCATTTTACCCAGTAGGGAAATTGGAGGAAAATGAAAATGGAGGAATAAGAAAAAGGGCAGGAAAAGGGAAGGATTAGTCAGAAGCAAAACAAATTCTCAAAGAGGGAGTAGGAAACAAAGAGAAGGAGAAGTAGAAGAGAATAGGTCACAGGAAAATACATAGTTAGCAAGCAACTGTGAATATGAATGGGGTGAATTTACCCATAAAGTGGAAGAGAATAGCACAGTTGATTAGAAAGCAGATCCAACAATGTTATTTATAAGAAACACACTTAAAACAGAAAGATGCACAGAGTTAAAATAATGGGCTGGAGTATAATCTATTATGCTTTACCTGAATTTTATTTTTTGTTTTGTTTTTTGAAATTTTAATTTATTTATTTACTTTTAGTTTACAACATTCAGTTCCTCATTCCCTTGAGTTTCAAATTTTCTCTCCCTCCTTCTCCTTTCCCCACCCCCCATAGCAGCATGCAATCCAATATAGGATCTACAAATATCTTCACATTAAACATTAGTCAAGTTTTAAAGAAGGATTATAACCAGTGGAGTGAACAATGAGAAAGAAGAAATAAAACAAAAGAACAGAAAAAGAGAGAAAGCAAGTAGTTTGCTTCAATCTGCATTCAGACTCCATAATTCTTTCTCTCGATGTGGATATCCCTTTCCATCATGAGGCTTTTGGAGTTTTTTTTATAACTTTACATTGCTGAGAAGAGTCCAGTATATCAAAGTTAGTTGTCACACATATGATGTGTTTGTAATTGTGTGCAATGTTCTCTTGGTTCTGCTCCCCTCACTCAGCATCAGTTTATGTGTCTCTCCAGGTTATTATGAAGTCCATCTGCTACTCATTTCTTATAGTACAATAGTATTCCATTACATTCATATACCACAACTTGTTTAGCCATTCCCCGATTAATGGGCACCCCCTTAATTTCCAATTCTTTGCCGCCACAAAAAGTGCTGCTATAAATATTTTTGTACATACGGGTCCTTTTCCCACTTCTATGATCTCTTTGGGATAAATCCCTTTTGTAGATGGAGAAAATGAGGACTAAAAAGATGGTAGGATTTACTCCATGTAACCTAGTGAGATAAGCTTCTGAATGGTACCCAGACCTCCTGGTGCCCAGCCATATACACAGATACATACATAAACACACATATACCTGAAAACCCCAACATACCTGCCTTCTCTTTTCCCTGGGCTCTGGGTAAAGGTTTGATGAATGGGAGCTATGGTGAGTAATCGTATTAGTAATTGAGCTGTGAAGGCTGAGAGCCAGGGTTTTCCCTTACTGTTCCAGGGACTGGTGGATTATCATAATAGGAGGCAGGGCAGGAACAGGACAGGACGTCAGAGATTCCAGATCCCCTCCTGGATTTTCTCTGGAAGGAGGAAGAAGAGAAATGAAACTCCTACCTTGGGCTAACAGATTTTTCAGCTTCTTCTGTCAACTCTGCTTCCAGAGATAGGAAGAAACAGGCATCCTAACAATGGTCAGAATGTGGAAAAAGTGAAGGAATCAACATTCTTACTTTCTCTTTCCTGCCTGAACCTCATTTGCCTTCATCCCCCAGTATCCTAACCAAAGACTAAGAGATTGCTTGATGATCTAGCCAGTGTAGAGTGAACACCTCTGTCCATGGTGGTGGCAAAAGGAATGAGAGCTTCCTGGTCCCATAGCTGTGCTTGGAGGCACTTAGGAAACCCATAGAATCTAAGGAAATAATTGGCAGTCATAACACTACTGTTATCCTGACTGGGCTCTTCTGGAAACCAGCTCATTCATCAGTGTCCTTTTTATTCATGGAACACAGCACTGAACACAATACCCAGATTGGATCTGGCAAGGGCAGAGGACATGGGCTTGGTCTCCTTCCAGTTCCTGGAAGCTGTGCCTCTCTCTGGGCAGGCTCACATGGTAATAGCTTTTTTGGCTGTTATTTTACCCTGTTCACTCATGCTAAGCTTGCAAACCCAGGTATTTTGAGAAACACCTACTGTCTTTGATCCCATCAAATTTTCCCCAGTTTTCTAGCATGTGCTGATTCATTTGGGTCCTGACTTTGTCATCCATATTTGCTATCCTCCCAGCTGCAAGTTCATTGAGCATGCCATTTAAGCTTTTTTTTTTCTAGGTCATTGAGAGAAAAGTCAAGACAGGACTGACAGGAAAAGAAAAGAATAGTGGGTCAGGGAAGCATATTTTAAGGTACAGAAGGGAACAGAAAAAAGCCCAGAAAAAAATTTAGTCATAGAAATTGAGGCATTTAAAAAATGTACAGAAGTAAACAAAATAAAGGCCAGATAAAAACACAGTCATAGATATTGAAGCATTCTTTTAGGTACAGAAGGGAACACAAGATAATCCAGAAAGAAACACAACCATAGAAATGGAAGCATTATTTTGGGGAGGGACACAAACAGAAGAATGTCCAGATTAAAAGACAGCCATAGAAATGGAAACATTCATTTTAGATACAGGAAGAGAAGAGAAAGAAGTTCAAATAGAAACACTGTTATAGAAATGGAAGCATTATTTTAGGTAAAAAAAAAAGAACAAAAAAATGTCAGGATTGAAGGGCAGCCTTAGAAACTAAGACATTTCTTTAGGTACAAAAGAGAATAGAAATAATTTGTCCGGAACAGAAACAGAGTCATAGATGTGAGGTATATTTTTTTAGGAACAGAATGGAAAAGCAAGTCCAGATAGAAACTTAACCATAGAAATTGATTTTTTTTTCATACAGAAGGAAGTCCAGATAGAAACACAATACTAGTGTTGAGATTATTTTTTTTTTGGTACCTAAAGGAAAACGAGAAAGTCTAGATAGGAACAATCTGTATGAATTCAGACATTAAAAAAAAAAAACCAAACTAACCAAAAACCAAAAAAAAAAAAAACCCCAACAAAACCAAACAAGCCCAAATCATAGCTATGTATATTGAAGGAATTGTTCAATATAGAAGGAATCTGAAGAATTTCAAGATAGAAAACATAGCATTTAGGTACAAAAAGCAAAAGGAATTCCAGATTGAAACACAGCCAAAGAAATTGAAGATTTTTTTTTTTTGTATACTGAAGGGAACAGAAGATAGTACAAAGAGGGAAACAGAGTCATAAAAACTGAAGCCTATTTTAGGTACAGAAAGGAATAGAATGAAATCCACACAACCATGCTAAGTGGGTCTTCTATACATTTGGGTTATCTCATATCAACAGGGCCCTCACTGAAGCAAGGCTAGCCTTCCAAGTTACCCTAACTGGTTTTTCTTTAAAACAGCAATAACAAATGTTTTTAAAGGCAAAAAATAAAAAAAAAAACAGAATAACTGACTAATGTATTGAAAATTTTTGAAAATATGAGCAATGTTCAATCCTTGTGGCTATTCGACCTCCACAAAAGGGTGGAGTGGGGATGTCCTCTTGTGTATCTTCTTTCAAGTCTTATTTGTTCTTTGTAATTTTCTATCATTCACTTGTGATTTCGAGTGGATGGGCAGGTATTCTTTTCTCTTTAGATTATCGTAGACACTGTGTATGCACATTTAACTTTCGGCAGATTGCCAGAGTTACAACTTGCTTTCCAAAATGCTTACACCAATGTCTAACTCTACCAACAATGCAGCAATATGTCTATTTTCCCACAATCCCTCCAATATTAATTATTCTAACTAATCAGTTATTCTAATAATCTAATAAAAGATGACCAAATTCCAATTTTTAGGGTTTGAAATGAAATCTTAAGGCTATTTTGACTTGCATTTTTCTTATTTTTAATAAATTGAAACTTTTTTATGTGGTTATTGAGTTTACAATTTTTCCCCCAGAATTGCTTGTTCCTTTGACCACTCATCTATTTGATAAATAAACAGCTTTTCTTCACAGATAGAAAAATAGAGCTATATTTGTGTATATATCTAAATCTATATTATGCATATAGATATGTATGTATGTGTTAATTACTTCTATATCTTAGATACTAAACTCTTGTAAGAAAAATGTAACAAAGTTGTTTCCCTTCCTATTTTGTCTCCTTTCTTATCCTAGGTGCATTGATTATGTTTGTACAGAAGTTCTTTGGTTTTGTATATCAGACTCATCTATTTTGTCATTGTCTCCATCCCTTGTTTGGTTAAAATATATATTTTGCCCATGGGATGGGAGAGGGTTATGAGCTGCTTTCTCTCTCTGTGTCTCTCTCCCTCTCTCCCTCTCTGTCTGTCTCTCCCTCTCCCTCTCTGTCTCTCTATCTCTCTGTCTCTGTCTCTGTCTCTCTCTCTCTCTCTCTCTCTCTCTCCCTCTCTGTCTCTCTGTCTCCCTGTCTGTCTCTGTCTCTGTCTCTCTCTCTCTCTGTCTCTGTCTCTCTCTCTCTCTCTGTCTCCCCTTTCTCTCTAATACATTTTTAATATTAAGGTCATGTGTCTATTTACAATGTATTGTGGAATATGGTAAAAGGTGCTGGTCTAAGCCTAATTTCTTTCAGACAAAAGCTTTCCAGTTTTTCTATCAGTTTTTTTTAATCAAATAAGAGTTCTTCTGTAAGTAACATATATTTTCCTATTTATCAGGCACTGGGTTATTGAGTCCCATTGTTTCTGGTTGTCCCTTGTTTCTTCTTTTCTATTAATCTACTTCTCTTTTTGTTAAGGATTACCAGGTGAGGGTGGCTAGGAGGCTCAGTGAATAGAGCACCGGCCCTGGAGTCAGGAGGACCAGGATTCAGATTTGGCCTCAGACACTTAACACAAAAACTAGCCATGTGACCTTGGGCAAGTCGCTTAACCCAAATTGCCCCCCAAAAAGAAAAAAAAAAAGGATTACCAGGTGGTTTTGATGACTGCTGCCTTTATAATACAGTTTAGGTCTGAAGTGCTCCTTTCCCTTAGCCCCTAATTTTTTTCATCATTTTCCTGAATATTCTAGACATTTTATTTTTCCGAATGAATTTTGCTGTCTTATCAAGTTTTGTAAAGTATCCCTTTGATAATTTGATTAATACAGCATTAAACATCTAAATTAGCTATGATACCATTGCCATTTTTATTATGTTGGCACATCCTAGCCATGAATATTGACTTCCACCAGTTAAATTGGTTTTTTTTTTTATTTCTTTCAGGAGTATTTTGTATTTGAAAGTATCCCAGTTTTTATCTGCTTTGGTAGATTGAGCCCCAAATACTTTATGAATTTTGTAATTATTTGGAATTGGATTTACCTCTCTATAGTTATTTCTTGGATTTTATTATTATTATGTTAAACAGCAATTAATATTGAGAGTTTATTTTGTATACTGCAACTTTGCTGAACCTAATACTTTGATTGGTATCTTTGCTGATGTCCTAGGATTTTCCAAGAAAACAATATATTACCAGCAAATTAGGATAGTTTTATCTCTTTGCCCCCTATCTTTGTACTTTTAACTTCAATTTCTTGCAATACTGCCCTCATCTTCCATATATATGAATTCCAAAATTTATGTTTCACATCAAAATATTTTATCATTCTATTTTCAACTATTACTGATGCACCCTCCTCTCCTCTTCTTCATCTTCACAAAGCCCTCCTGTCACTTCCCTTCTCAGTCCCTTAATTATCCATTGTACTTACACTGTCTACATGTTCTTGTCTTCCCATTTTCAACTCTCTGGTGAATCAATTCAACTCCACACAATCCTCTACTCTTGAGTCCCTTGCCCCCATTTTTATAATTCCAATGAGTGCTAGCTAAACCCCAGGACAGAATTACTTTGGTATCCTGGTTCTTTTGCAGAGCTAGGTGGCACCATAGTGCATAGGAGCACCAGACCTGGAGTCAGGAAGACCTGAGTTCAAATCCAGCCTCAGACCTGGATTGTGTGACCTTGGGCCAGTCAGTTAACCCTGTTTGCCTCAGTTTCTTCATCTGAAAAATAAGCTAGAGAAGGAAATGGCTGAAACCACTCTGGTATCTTTGCCAAGAAAACCCCAAATGGGATCACAAAGAGTCAGGCATGACTGAACACAACAGAATAATAAAAACCTGGTTCTTTCCATGCTACTAAACTATTGCTGAAAAGAACTAAAAAAGCCACGAGCTCTGCTGACTGGGTGTTATGCATATTTATTCTAAGTCTCTTCAGCTGTTCCTTCAGTCAATCAGTTAATCAAGACACATTTAAATACCACCTGCTATCACCCAGAATTGTGCTAAGTACTGGGAAAATGAAGAAATTTAAAAACAAACTAAAACAAAACATACACAGTCTCTGCTGTCAAAGATCTCAGTGTCTAATGGGATTTTAAAAAAAAACCATACCAAGAGCTAGGTACAAACAAGACATATACATGATAAATTGAGGATTATCAATAGAGTTCAGTTTAACTGTGTCCAACCCTTTGTGATCTGATTCGGGGTTTTCTTGACAAAAATCTTGGAGTGGTTTCAGCCATTTCCTCCTCCAGTTCATTTTAGAGATGAGGAAACTCGGGCAAACTGAGGGAAGTGACTTACCCAGGGTCACACAACTAGTAAGTGTCTGAGGCCAGCTTTGACAAAGATGAGACTTCCTGACTCCAGGCTTGGCACTCTACCCACTGTACCATCTAGCTGCCCCATACTCAACAGAGGGGAGACACTAATATTAAGGAAGATCAGAAAAGATTTCCTGCAGAAGATGGGATTTTAGCTGAGACTTGAGAAGTCTGGGAGAGCAGGAGTTAGAGATGAGGAGGGAGAGAATTTCAGACTGGAAGGATAGTTGGTAAAAATGCGGAAGAGAATGTAGGCTGATGTCACAGAATCACAGAGTATATGAGACAGTCTGGTGTAAAAAGGATTGAAAGGTGTCTGTGTGTGTGTGTGTGTGTGTGTGAGATTGTGTAGGGCTTTGTCAAATAGAGGACTTTACATTTAGTTCTTGAGCTGATAGGGAGTCACTAGGGTTTATTGAAGAGAAGAGTAACATTGTCAGGTATTTGCATTGGGCAGGTCAACTTGACAGCTGAGTGGAAAATGGATTGAGTTAGGCAGAGCCTTGAGTCAGGCAGACCAAGCAGGTTATTACAGTCATTCTGGCATTAGGTGATTGAGGCTTGCACCAGGGTGTTGGCAGTGTCAAATGAGAGATGTTAAGAAGGTAGATTCCGCAGGTCTTGGCCATTGTGTGGATTTGGGGATGGAGTGGGAAAAAGAGAGGAATCTATGGTGACACTAAGGTCTAGGTGTCTGGTTGATTGCAACCATGATGGTGCCCTGGACAGTAACAGAAAAGTAGGAAGAGGGAAAGTTTTTTTTTTTTTGGGGGGGGGGGCAGTATCCAAAGTGGATTTTAGGGAGAACATTACCCACTTTGTTTTGCTGTATATTTATTAGATTTTTCTTTTTCTGCCTGATGCCTCTGTGACAGGTACTGGAGGTCTCCTTCTGTACCTCCCTTCCCCCAATCACTTTACTATCATTACTATCACTAATAGGTCTCTGATAACTTTAGGAACTCACCCCCTTCATTGATCTTATCTAAGGTGGCAAGCAGCTGGAGCTTAATGGACATTTATTTAAGGAGCTTTGGTTTCCTGGGCTCAGAGTGAAAGGCAATACTAAAGGACTCATTCTTTCACTCTTTTCTTTGTAACAATTCAAGCACCCTCTTTGTTCTTTTAATAAATACTTTCCCCTGCCTAACTTGCCTTACCAGATCTTCACCAAAGTGACTTGGTAGTTTTGTATTTTATGTGGGTCCTGCATCACAGGAGGAGAAAGTATGTGTATACAATTAAAATGTAATGTATATTATATTTAATATACATTTATGAAGAGGGACAGAGCCAATGTGTCTGGGCTGGCATCATCACCTGATTTGTTCCTTTTGCTGCTTGCCCCAAAACTCTGTGTGTGTGTGTGTGTGTGTGTGTGTGTGTGTGTGCGCGCACGTGCGTGTGCATGTGTATGTGTATTTTTCTCAACTGCTCATCAGCTGATTGATTGTAAATAAGCTTCTCTTCTAGCCTTGCCTTCTGATTTATTGACGTCTAGTCAAACGGACCTAGGTGGGAATAATTACTTTCAAGCAGGTTATTAGGGTTTCTAGGTGGTGCAGTGCAGAGAGCACTGGGCCTGAAGTCAGGAAGACCCTGGGCAAGGCATTTAACCTTTGTAAAAAGGAGATTATTATAGCACCCACCTCCCAGAGTTGTGTGGATTTGGGGGAGACCATGGCTGACTCCACTTTGTGCTACATCTGTGTTATTCTATTTCTTTTTCTGAGTGATACTGCATGTTCAGAATGTCTCCTTCTGTACCTCCCTTCCCCCAATCACTTTATACTTACAAAGGAAAACTCTTAGGACTTCCAGTAGTGCCTAGAAGTAGGGAATTTCTCTTCATTCCATCCAACTAGGAGTTTAGCAAATGTTAATTAACTGACTGATAAAGAAGATGCAGTTTTCTTTTGTTTGGTGTAAATAGCTGCGAAAGGCTTTCGGACACTTTAAGCTTCCTCTTTCTTTCCCCAAAGATGTTACTTTTCCTTTCTGCCTGTTCTACTGGATCTTAACAAAAACTGCTTTGTAAGTCTGCCTTCCTGCCCAATTTGATCTTTCTTAAACTCCCTGGGTCACGTGGCTCAAGAGGGGATACAATATATGTGTTACCTGTGGAATCGTGGGGTACAAATGTCCATCACCCGCTAATGTGGTCTATCACCCTCTAAAGCGGATAAAGGAACTTCAGTGGGTCTGAAGCCTGTTTATGACCTCTGCCAGCTTATTCCTGCAGTGGCTAGCCAGGATAGGAAAGTTCTTGCAGCTGGATCAAGTGAGATCATTGTAAAGTGCTTGCATGGTGCCTGTATATATATCATATACATATACATAAATTCATACAAAATACATATAAATATAATATTGAATATATATTCTATATACAAATTCAATATAAACTCATAAATTCAATAAAATAATATAAATATATTATAAATTATATATCATATCAATATATATAAATGTTACCTGTTGTTATTATAATCCTCATAAAGGCAATGAGTGCCTTCCTTCAGAGTTCAAACCTCATTTTACACCAGGGGTTTCAGACATGAATATAATTAAAACGAAAAAGCCTTTCTCCAGAACTCGAGACATTTTAAATCCGAACATTTCTATTGAAGGGAAGTCTTATAGATGCACTGATTGAGAGAAAGAGTTAACTCACTTGATTCAAGCAGAGTTGATGAATTCTGAAGAGAACATTTAGAGAAATAAAGAAGTTAGAAGAAGAGGTGGTTTTAGAAAGGGGAAAAGCACGCATTTCGTTGGATTTGAGATGCTTGTGAGCTATCCAGTTCCATATGTCCCATTGGTAGGTGCTGACGGGACCAAAGGCAAGAACAAAGACTGGATATACAGAGCTAACAGTTATCAGCTAGGAGGTAATAAGCGATCTCAGTGCAGCTGACCAGGTCCAGAAAGAAAGGGATTTGGACAGAGCTCAGCAGGCTAGACCTGGGGGTAGGAGTTTAAGGGCTTATTTTTGTAGGGTTGTTTTGGGGGGAAGGAGTGAGAAAAGGTAAACTTCTGTGTGTGTCCCTTTGACTTTAGTTCATTAATATATCCAAATAATCTCAGAGTTGTTGATAAAACTTTAAAGTTAACATGTATATCATTTCAGAGTTATCAGCACTGTTTGGCATTCTGCTGGTCTTACTGGACAGGTCTGAAATTTGTCTGAGCTTTACATATCAAAGGAGCCAAAGACCCCCAGAGTAGGGCCTAGATGGCTTCTGATGATTCAGCACTTACTACTAGGATGTGAATTTTGGTTGCTATATGGCCTAGTCTGTAAATTCTCCTCATTTGATCTTTGAGTTGGTTCCCCTAAGACTTCCAGGTTCTCCTTTGCATTCTTACTTCCTGCTCTTGCCCCTTTATACTGGCTACTTATAAATTTACTATAGTGACTAGAGGAGGGGGTGGTCAGGAGGACGGGAACAAGATACAATTTTAACACCCAACCCTAAGGCTCTGTGGTAATCTGGATTTCAGATGGATTTCAGATCATTTGGTTCTTCATAGATTTACGTCTGGGAAATTACCTATTCCAACCCAATTCTTTTTCACAGAAGAATACTGAACCCAGGGTTGGTGTGATGATTTGTCCTGTCACACAGATAGCAAGACACATGCATCTTCTTCGTGTCTTTGGGGATCAGTATGTCATTTGGAGGAGCTTTATAGCTTACTTCCCAATATAAGGCAGGACCCTTCTCATGCAGAAGTTCAGTCCTATTCCATTCACCTGAGATGTCTGGACTCTGATCCAGGGCCTGCCCAGGGGAAGTATGGGCTGGGATGAATCCTGCCATTGTCTCAATCTGAAGACGTAGTGGACCATTTGTCTTCCAGACTCTGCTTGAAGACCACTGAGGAGGAGGGAAAGAGTAGGTTCAAGGACAATTAAAGGGCTTTTAAAGAATTTTTTTAAAGATTAAATATATTTCCAGAGCTCTAGGGAGTGACCCTGAAGAGTTACCCTCAAGAAGGACCAGAAGAAGGTTGTTGACAGATAAGGAAAGGTAATTAAGGAAAAGTAAGTTAAACAATTAAAGGGTAAAGCAGACTGAGGTAGGAGTGCAAATTGATGAGACCTAGGAGTTTGGGAAAGAGATGAGTGTGGCTGTGGAACTGCTGTGATAAGAGATGGACACTGAATGGAGTTGTCAAGATATTAAGAGGCTACAGATGTTGCAGCCAGGTATGTAGCCAGGGTTACAGTATAGACCTCTCTCTGCAGTTTTTTTAAAAGGACAAAAATCTCACCCATTATAAAGAGTAGCTTGCACTGAATATGCTAGGTTTATGTTTCTTCTACCGTCAAGTGACTGATATTTATGTTTCAAATGTAGTCTTGACAGGAGGAGAAGGGGAAAGAAACATCCCTCCATGGTCCAGTTTCTTGGGAACAACAGAATGATCAAATTGTGGATTCTTATTTATCATTTATTATATTTTTCAGAAAATGTTATTAATTATCATGCTGTTTAAATCTGGCTAGAGATTGCTTGAACTCAGAATGTTGCCCTGATCTCAGTAATTCTCCAAGAATGCTGGAGATGCATCAAAGGATTTTGGGGCTCCCCCAGGTCCTAGATCCACCCAAAGCATTCTTGTTTTGGGTCTCCACACCCAAATCTTGTTTCTGTTCCACCCAAAGCTTGTGTTTTGGGTTCCCCCAAACAGATTGACTTACCCACTGATATACATCTTAAACTGCTCTGCTCTTGTAGACTACCTATTGTCTGCATGACTGCAATCAGACAAATGTCCTTGCACCCTTGTCTAAATCCTATATGATGGAAATTTTCCAGAACCTGGACAAGAGGGAGCTAGTTGTGCCTGCCTTCTGCTTTGCTTTCTTTTCCAAAGTGTCTAAAAAATTTCTTTCTAAAACTATTTCAGATTTTGGGGTTTGTTCTTGAAAACCACAAAATTAAGCCGAAATCATGGGATTTAATGGAAACCTTCCTTCCAAGTGTAGAGAAGAGGACTTTAAACACAGCAGGAAAGTCACGCTGCCTGCTGAATGGACATGGAGTCTGTGCCTGTTGAATGGACATGATAACTGTACCTGTGCACATAGAGGAGATCAAAACAACCCATCTCCTCCCCATCCCCAGGCTCAGGGATGGAGCAAGTTCTCCTTACAGAAAGTTCAGAGGCAGCAATCTAATTAAACCCTTGGGGGCCATTAAAAGTTTGGAAGTTTCCCAGGTCCCCATTGGCTAACTTGGTCACAAGAGAAATTTTGGTACAGGAGCTCACGGGGGAGGTTGGGGATGGTAGAGGGAAGACACAGGATGTCCCCTCTGGTCCTCTGGGTGAGGATGGGGTGACAGGAACCCTAAATGTAGCCCTGGGTTAGAGGTATCCTGCCCTGGAGTCCACAGCCCTTCACCAAGGAAATAGTAAGTCCTCCCTCTTCTCTGGGTCTCTGTCCGTCCACTCCTGTCCTCCTAGAGCACATTGCTTTCTCTTTCTCTCTCTCTCTCTCTCTCTCTCTGTGTGTTTCTCTCTCTGTCTCTGTCTCTCTCTCTTTCCCTTTTGCTCTGGTTTCCATATCCTTTTCCAAATCTGACACCAGGAAAAAGGCTCTGAGCCCTTGTGGCAAAGGAGCCCCAATGAAAGTCACCCATGTTTAATCTGAACCATCTGCTCCTGTCAATGGTGGCCACATGGAGGATCATCAGTCCACTGTGGCCTCCACTGGAGGAACCGGGCTTGAAAGGCAAGAGTGATAACTGAGGTTAGACACTGGAGGCTTGGCTGCTCAGCCTTCTTATCAATCAGAGTCCAATTCGTTCATTTTTCAGATGAGGAAACTGAGGGCAAAACAGGGGAAAGCACTTCCCCAAGGTCACATAGAGGACTTATCAGAGCTGGGGTTTAAGCTCCTCAGCAGGCCACCTTACTGAGTCAGAACAGCTCGGAGGGGAGACATCTGGAATGGAGGAAAGGATCTATGAGGACAACATGGATGTGCCTAGCCACTGTGGTAGACAAGAGTGCTGGGCCTGCAGTCAGGGACACCTGAGCTCAAATGTGGACTCAGATACTCACTGGCTGTATGACCTTGGGCATGTCACCTAACCCCAGCCTGACTCTATTTTCTCATCTGTAAAAGGAGGAAAATAATAGCACCTGCTCCCTGGGGTTGTAAGGATCAGATGAGATATTTGTAAAGCACTAGACACAGTAGGCACTTAATAAATGCTTTCTTCTTTTCTTTTCTTTCTTTTGTTCTCTCTCTCCATCTCTCTCTCTCTCTTCCCCTCTCCTATCGCTTCCTATTCTGTTCTGGATTCCATGAGGTCAAGAGAGATCCCTGTCTGCTTATTCTCTAAGATCGGTAGAAGGTCTCTTGGGCCCTGGAGCCTGTGCACAGTAGCTACAGATTCTAGAGGCCCAAATATGAAAGTGAACTCAGAGGTAACTTGATCACCTCCTTCCATGGGTCTCTCCATAACCTGCATATAGACTTTCCAAGATGGAAGGAACCTTAGAGGTTAATTGGTCAAAATAATTAGTTGGTTAATTGTTTTTATTTAGATATTAATTATTTATATTATATATAATGATATATTATTAGTTATTAGAGTTCATTGGTCTCCCATTGCACAGCTCTTAGAACCCTCTTTTGACCTGTTTCTTGTAAGGGAGGAAGCCATGGTTTCCTAGGCTCTAGCACTTATAAATCTTGCTTGATGGATTGATTGAATGGTCCATCAACTGCAATGAACTTGCTGACTAACTGGGGCATCCTTGGCTGTCTCTGTGTCTCAGGAACGTTATCTGGAAGATAAGGAGTTGGAATCATCCAATACATGTAAGTTGGAAGGGACTCATCAGGGATGCTCCAAGAGAGCCCCCATGAAAGGAAATCACTGCTCTGCTGGGGGATCCCAGGGAGAATGTTCTTTCCTATATAAAGTATTGCTGGAGAGTCTTGGCATTTGGGATGGGGCAGAGAGTCCTGGCATGGACATTTACCTTCTGGGTGATCCCGGGTGAACCACTTACTGCTCTAAGGCTCAGTTTTCTCACCTGTAAAATGGGGTTCAGGACATTGCCTCTAGAAGCCCCCTCAGGTTTGCTGTGGTTTGCAGGCACTCTCTGCCTGGCAGCCACCATTGTCATTTCTAGTGCTCTTTCTACCAGGCTCCAGGGGAAGGGCTTCAAGGTGGCACTTTGGTATTGGAGTCATAAGACTGTGGTCTAAGGTTCCAGTTCAAGACTGATGTGCTCTGAGACCTGGGGTTGCCTCCCAGGCCCCCATCTCTATCCAGAGATGATCCAGAGGCTTGGATGTGCAAAGTGAAGGTTGTGGTCACGGTGTGATCTTCCTTCTCTGGGCTGTTTACTGGGCTCTAAGGCCTCTTCTAGGTATCATTAGTGATTATGTGATTAAGTCAGGCCCAGCCCATCAGGGCAGCTATGGGAATCGTTCTTGGCTTGATGTGAGGGAGGATGAGGTCAGAGAAGGTAGACGCCTCCATTGTCCAGCCCTCACTGGGTGAGGACCTCGGAAACTCAGAACTGGTACTGGAAGGGATGAAAAGGACATCTAGTACCACCCATGTCTGACCAAGGGTTCCCCCAGGCTGTCCTTAACAAGTGATCATCCTTTGTACACTAGAGTGGATGACCTTACCTGTCATGGAGAGGCAGGGAGCTTGGGTTGGGATGCCAACAGTACTTCTCACTGGCTGGTGACTTTAGGACCATCTCTTCCTCTTTCTGAGCCTCAGTTTCTATATCTGTAAAACAAGGGGGTGGGCATACATGACTTCTGTGGTACTTTCCATCTCTAGATCTGTGGTCCTGGGACTCTGTCTGTGATGATCTCACTACTTTCTAAGCAAACCGATCAAAATCTGCTTCTCTGTAACTTCCCCCAACTCCATCACTGTCGATGAGAGAGACAAGTCTACTCCTTCCATAGGACAAAGTTTTGGATCATTGAAGAGTGTGACTGACTCCCCTTCCCCTACTTTATCAGAGTCTTTTCCTCTCTTCTTTTCCTCTCTAGATCTCAAGGGTTGATGAGGGTTGGAAGAGATGATGCTTATCCCTAGTCGGTTTTTACCAGGGCCGAAGGTGCTGGGGTGGGGGCCTGTACTGTAATTGCCAAGGAAAGGCAACTTCCCAAGGTTCAGAATACCAGCATAGGCGCTCTCCATTTTATTCAGTGACCAACCAAGAACAGAGAAGGTCAAAACATGACATCATTCAAAATACAGCATTTACTAAATGTGATTAAATAATCTCCAAGGACTACCCCACCCCAGGACCTTCCAATCATTCAATCAATTACAAAGTCCCTGGTCTAAATACTTCTCCACCCCTAGGCTGTACCTTTATTTGTCAATCACAGAGCACAAAAAGGTCAAAAGTTCCCCACCCCTGGATCACAATTGAATCTACCCCAGAGTTACATCAAGTTTAAGCACAGCACTTAATACCCAAATGGAGGTCTTTTCTTCATCTTGACACGAGGCAAGTTCTCAGCAATCTTAGTTCCTGGGGAGACAAGGCTTAGCAAGGCCCCAAGATACATTGCCAGTCCCTCCATTAATTCATCCTCTGTCTGTAGAACAGTCCTAGAACCCCTGAAAACATTAGCAAAACCCTCTCCTAGGATTTCTGTAAACATACAACAAGAAAATCCTTCTTCAGGGCTTCTGAACCAACAGAAAGGTTCCCAGACCCCTGCAACAACAGCACTGTCCTTCACCAGTGGACAGTATTCACTCTCTGTCTGCAGGACAGTCTCAGGGCTTCTTAACCAAAAGCCGGGTTCCAGGACTTCTTCAACAACAGGACTGTCTTTCACCAGTGGACAAATCTGGCAAAACAACATCAAAACAGACAGACAAAGTACCAGCAAAACAGCCGTGTCTCCTCAGTCCTTGGCAGCTCAGGGGGCAGGTCTCAAAAGTCCAGGGCGATTCAAAGCGGCCACCAGCAATTCTCTTAGTCTCTCTCCCTGCCTCCACGTGGGTGCTGCTTCAAAAAAAGGTCTTCCGCCTCTCTCTAGTCTCTCCAAATCTACGTCACCAGCTCCTCCCAGTTCAGGACTTTGTTTTCACATCAACAAGTCCATCCCACAGGTGGGATTAACAAGCTCTGGGTTTTAACACAATCAATTTGAAAACCAAGCCCAATACAGGGGAATCTCCACATTCCATTACTATCACAGGGCCTTATGAGGAGACTATGTGTGGCCTGCAAGAGATCTCTTCAAGGACTTAAGTCAGGGTACTTTGGGGAGAGGTGAGGAACATTTAGAGACTAAGTATAGCCCTTCTCATTTTAGATAAAAGGAAGGGCCACTGGGCAAGGCTGGAACAGACCAAAGACTCTTCCCACCCCCACTCTTACTTGAAGTAAGTATGGCTTTGGAGTCAGAAGATCTGGGGAGAGTTTTGAACTGGTGTTCATCTCAGAGGGAAAGCATTAAGATTACCGAGGACTGGGAAAGGGTTCTCCAAAAGAAGGGATGTTTGGTGAACTTGAGGGAAGCCATGAGGCTGTATTCCCCTGATTTTCCAGGTTAGCAGCCCAGTGAGCTGATTCCAGATGTTTTTTCTCCTTAAACATCACCTTTGTCAGCTTGAGCTTCCTCTGCCATGGAGATGGGCTCACCCGCTTGGGTCCCCTCAGTCTGAATCCATCCTGCTTCTCCCAAGTCTCTATCCTCTGGATCATCCATCGGGCTGAGGGGAAGTGGCCCAAAGGGCGCTGCCTTTGTCTGCCCTTTCAGGTCCTCCACCACCTGTCTCTTCCTACCTTGCCAGTCTGCTTGCCTTGGACTTGACTCCATGGGCTGGGAGACTCTCCAGCTGTTCGTCCTTTCTCCTTGCGTTTGTCCCAGCTGTCTCCTGTGCCTTCTCTCTCTCCTTCCTTCCCACCTCCCAGCCTCAGCACAAATCCCATCTTTACAGGAAGCTGTTCCCGTCCTCTGGAGCTGTGTGTTCCGTCCTCTTTCAGGTGACCTCACATACTCCATATTCACTTTTATTTACCTCATAATTTATGTGTTGTTTCCCCCACTATAATGTAAGCTTCCTGAATGTATCTCTACTGCTTAGCAAACTGCCCAACATTTACTTATCTCTTAATAAATCCTTGTTAAGTGATCGATTGATTTGGGATTGGTCTCTAAAATCCTTTCTAGTTAAAAAAACAACAACTTATTTTCCCCCAATCCATGTAAAGACAATTTTAACATTAATTTGTATGTTATTTGACATGTAATAGAGTTATTGGGGTTTTTTTTGGGGGGGAGCATTTATTAAGCACTTATTATGATAAGTGCTAGGGATACAAAAACAAAATATAATCCCTGCCTGTAAGGAGTTTACATTCTTTTTAAAAATTTAAATATTTTCTTCCAATTACATGTAAAAATGATTTTTAACACTCGTTTTTTTAAAAATTGAGTTCCAAATTTTCTCCCTCCCTCCCTCCCTCAACTTCCCTTTTCCTCCTCCCTGAGACAGTAAACAATTTGATCTAGATTATGCATGTGTAATCATGCAATATTTTCATATTAGTCATGTTGTGAAAGAAGACACAGAGCAAAAGAAGAAAAAACACAAAAAAATAAAGTGACAAATAGTCTGCTTTGATCAGCATTCAGATTCCATCAGCTCTTTCTCTGGAGGTGGAAAGCATTTTTCATCACGACTCCGTTAGAATTGTCCTGGATCATTGTATTGCTGAGAATAAAGTCATTCACAGTAGAGCATCAGACACGATTGCTGTTACTGTGCACAGTGCTCTGGTTCTGCTCACATCACTTTACATCAGTTCATGTAAGTCTCTCCAGGTGTTTCTGAAAGGATCCTGTTCCTCATTTCTTATAGCTCGATAGTATTCCATCACAATCATAAACCACAACTTGTTCAGCCATTGTCCAGTTGATGGGAACACCCTCAATCTCCAGTTCTTGACCAACATAGAAGGAACTGCTATAAATATTTTTGCACAAATAGGTCCTCTAAAGGTCCATCCATGTGTGTGACTCCATGTTCTGAGAGCCTCTGACCTCCTTTCTGCCCCCCCACCAGATGCCTCCAGGAGGGTGGAATGAGCTGGGGAGCTGCTCAGAGGGCGCTGAATTCATTCTGCTCGGTATCACTGACCTTCGGGGCCTGCAGCTCCTGCTTTTCGCTGTCCTCTTGCCCACTTACCTCTTGACCCTGTTGGGCAACTTGTTCATCGTGGTCCTCTCCCTGGTGGATCGCCGCCTGCAAACCCCCATGTATTATCTCCTGAGGAATTTCTCCCTGCTGGAGATGGGCTTCACCTCAGTGATCACTCCCCAGGTTCTCAGCCACCTCCTCACAGGCCATAGGACCATCTTCCCACCCAGAAGCTTCTCCCAGATGATCCTTTACTTTACCCTGGGCACTGTGGAGTTCTTCCTGTTGGCTGTAATGTCTGTGGACAGATTCCTGGCTATCTGCTATCCCCTGAGGTACCCAGCCATGACCAGCCAGGCCTGCCTGGGGCTGGTGCTGGGCTGCTGGGCTGCAAGTGTCTTCTTACTCTCAGGGCCTTGCATCTGGCTACTCCTCCTGCCACTCTGTGGACCAAAGGTACTCAACCACTTCTTCTGTGATAGCACCCCGCTCCTGGCTCTGGCATGCACCGACACCAGGCATCTGCAGCTGCTTGCCTTCTTGGTGGCCGTGTGCACCCTGGCCGGTGCCCTCACTGTGACAGCAGCCTCCTACATCTGCATCATCTGGACCCTCCTACAGCTGCCCTCTCTGCCCAGGGCAGGCGCAAGGCCTTCTCTACCTGCTCCTCCCACATCCTGGTGGTCTCCATCACCTATGGCAGCTGCATCATCATGTACCTCCATCCCACCCAGACAGGACAGCTGGACCTCAACAAGGGGGTGGCCTTCTTCAACACCACCGTCGCCCCCCTGTTGAACCCCTTTATCTACTGCCTGAGGAACAAGCTGGTGCAGCGGGTCAGCAGGGATGTGCTGCTCAGAGGAAGGGGGCCTTCTAGGCATCTCAGGGTTTGATGGGGGGCCCCCGGGAGCTTCTAGAGGGGCCAGAACATGGAGGAAGAGGGGGATGGAAGATGATGGGGTAGGAGAAAGAGCAATGCCTTGGGAAGCATAAGCCCTATGTCTGAGGCTCAGTACTTACACTTAGTAGCTCTGTGGTCTTGGGCAGATCTCTTCTCTTTTCTAGGCTTCCATTTCACCTTCTGTCAAACCCCAAATGGGTCACAAAGAGTCAGACCCGACTAAAATGACTGAATATCAACAAAATGAAGTAATTGAGTAATGGGCTCTAAGATCTCTTCTAACAGAAACTTCCTATAACTCTCTTTGAGGACAAAACTTGTAAAGAAAGAGTAAGGTGAGGACAGGGAGAGAAAGAGAGATAAGTGAGGGGGAGAGGGCAGGAGATGTTTAAGAGAAATGATATAGAGAAGAGAAAGGAAGAAAATGAAAGAATGTAGGGGGAGAAGTGTGAGAGGAAGAAAAGCGGGTGAAGAGATGGAGTGGTGAAGGTAAGGGACGGAATGGAGAGATCGGTGAAAGAAATAGAAAGGGCGCTAAGGGCAGGAACTGGATGGGAAGAGAGGGTGAGTAGAAGGCAAGGTTGGGGGAGGAGGCAGAGAAAAGAGGGTGAGAGACAAAGGGGGGCCAGGAGGGAACAAGTCAGCAGATGGGACAGAGGGGAACTGCAGGAACCTAGAGGCCTCCTAGGACAAACGCTTCCTTTGACAAATGAGGAAACTGAGGCCCAGGGAGGTGAAGGGACTTCCCCGATGTCTCAGCACCAGGAAGAGGCACCCTGGCCTCCTGAGCTGTGGGCCACTTCATAGGGGAAGGTGGCAGAATTTTGCGAATGATGAACACTCCTGGGGCCCATGTGCTGCTTATCAAGGCCATGTCCTGGAGGGGATGGATGGGTACCAGGTCACACAGCTGCTGAAAGCTGAAATGCTGAAATCACCAAAGAAGCTTCTCCACACAGACAGTCCTATAGGCACCATCCTCATTCAAAGGCTACAAAGGACACAACTCACAATTCCAAAGTGAGAGTAGAAGTTCTCTGTATCTCCAAAGGCCTCTAGGTCCCCAGAGAAGCTTGAGCACTGGATGTGATGGGGGACTTGTCAAAGTGCTAACCAAGGGAGATGCTGTGCCATCGCAGAGGAAGGACGTTCAGTGGCCACATCCTGCTTTCTGAGCTGAGTGCATCTTCTCTGCCCCTGTGCTGCTCACCTCTGGTCATCTGGTCCAGCCTCAAGAAAGGGCTGAACCTCCTCACTTTACTCAGCAACCAGGACTGGCCCAGTCCTGAGTTCCCTGAGCCAATCAAGTCCCAAGGACAGTTTCCATTTCTTTGAAGGACAAGCCCACCTGCTGGGGTCACCAACTCATGTGTCAGCTCCTCCAGTCTTCCTAGTCATTTCTCCATCCAGCTCTCCAGAGAAGCTCCTCCAGCACTCTGCCCTCTGCCCTCACTCTCTCACTTGAGGACCTCCCCTCATTCTTCCCTGAAAACCTGAGGTTGTTCACAAGTTTCCTCTTCTCCCTTTCTAATCTCAAGCCCCCTGCCATTATCTCCATGTCCTTACCTCCTTAGTCTCCAAGGCCAGTCCCTCTAGACACGCCCTTAATACTCCCTTCTTCTCCAGCAGGTTGCAAGAATATCGCACCCACTGTCTCTCTGCTTTAATCTCTGTGGATTTAGCGGCTTCTGCCCAGCTCCCCAGAAACACTCTTAGGTCTAACGCACCCTTAACAAACCCTTCCTCCACGCTGCCATTCCTGGTGTGTCTCCTCCCCTTTGAGGCAAAACTCCTTGACATGGAATAAACTTGGTGCCTCCCTTTCTTTCCTCTCCTTCTCTTCCCAATACCCGCAGTCTGGCTTTGGATCTCGTCACTCAAGTGAACCCTCTCTTCAAAGTCCCCAGTGGTATTTTATGACCAAATTGAGTAACATCCTCTGGATTCTTATGCTAATTGGCCTCAATAGCTTTTGACACCATTGATTACCTTCTCCCCCTTCTTGTTTTTTGGGACGCTGTTCTCTTCTATTTTTCCTACCTGTCTACCTATCCACTTTCACTCTCCTTAACCAGACCTTTATCCATGCCATACCCAAATGCTTTGTTACTTCTCCCCACTCACCTGGTAATCACATGAGCTCTCATGGATTCAATTGTTATTTCTATGTAGGTGATTCCCAGATTGGTGTTTCCTTCATTTCTTCATCACCAGTTGCCCATTGGACCTTTCTTCTTGGTGTCCAATAAACATCTCAGGCTCAGCATGTACAGAGAACTCATTGTCTTTCCTTCAATACCTCCATTCCTCCTGTATTATTGTCCAAGGCACCAATATGTTCTCAGTCATCCTTGTTTCCCACCTAATTCATACAAAGACTTAAAGAACTCTTTGTTCTCACTCATTCTCTCTGCATTTAGCCAGTTCCCAAATCTTGTTGTTTTTTCCTCTATAACACCATTCTCCCCTCCCTGACATAGCCAGTACCCTAGTATGGTCTCCCATCAGCTCATGCCTAGTCTATTGCAATTGGCTTCACTTCATCTCCCTGCATCTAAATTCTCCCTGCTCTGATCCTTCTAGAATGATTTTTCTAAAGTGTAGGTCCTGGAGTGCCCAGGTGGTACAGTGGATAGAGCGCCAGGCCTGGAGTCAGAAAGACTTATCTTCCTGAGTTCCAAGCCCACCTGAGACACTTCCTAGCTGTGTGACCCTGGGCAAGTCACTTCACCCTGTTTGCCTTGGTTTCCTCATCTGTAAAATGAGCTGGAGAAGGAAATAGTAAGTTTCTCTGCTCTTCCCCCTCTGGTCATCACCTCCCTTCTCTGATTTAGGAATGGTTCCAACTGGATGAGCTCTAGGGCTCCTTCTACCTCTGACAATCTGGGTACCCTGGAGGTTAGGCAAGACAGACCTCCACCCAGAGCCTCATGGAGTTTTCATTGTCCCTCATTTTTTCTATTCCTTTATTCCTGGAAGGAAGCTTAGACATAATTTGTTCCAAAATGGTTCTTTTTTACAGTCAATAAAAATGAGCCCAAAGGGCAGGGGAGGTCATTCAAAGGATCATAGAGTTGGTGATCACAAGGAGCCATCTGGACCAAGTCCTTGATGGTAACAATGAACAATCTGACACTTACAGGGTGAAGGGAGTTTCCCAGTGTTACATAGATAGCAGGACAAGTGCAATCTTCTCATGCTTTGCAAAGGGCACTACTTGACTCCAGTCCCTGGTAGCATTTACTGCTTAAACCCTTCAAGTCAGTTCCTCAGTTGAAGATTAGACACCTCCCGATGGCCATAGAGTTCAGCTGTCCCAGACCTCTTAGCTCCCAGTTTGGTTGGGGCTAGATCCCAATGCAGAGAAATTCAGGAATAAAAAGAAATCATGCCTTGAAGGGGACTTGTCATCACTCTCCAGGCTTCGGTGGTTCTCTATGTCTTTCAGGCGGCTAATCCTCAGTTGACTTTTGATTTTTCTGCCTTCTAGGACTGGGAGGTTTTTGTCCACAAGCTCAGGATTCCTTTGTATTTGTGACCCAAGCTTATCCCCTAAGAATGCAGGTTCTTCAGTCTAGTGGGCATGTCCTCCCCTTCCCTAGATCCTGTTCACAGCTGCTCAGCAACTGAGCCCAGGGATGGAGGGGCCACACTCTAAGAAGTTTGCAGTTTCTTTCATTAATTGAAGAGGTGTGTGTGTGTGTGTGTGTGTGTGTGTGTGTGTGTGTGTGTGTGTTGGGGTGAATAAAGAACTATGCCAGCAGGGAACCTTCCTTTCTCCTGCCCTCAGCCTTTCTCCCCTCTCCTGCACATAAGCCATGGCAGTGGTGGTTTACAGGGAACCAACTTGTCAGGGGAACAAGTAAGAGGCAAGTCTCACCCCCTGCATGGAAAAAGATCTCCACAATTAGAGCTTTCTAGGGCAGCTAGGAAGCATAGTGGATAGAGTACCAGCTCTGGAGTCAGGAGGACCTGAGTTCAAATTTGATCTCAGACATTTACTGTGTGACTCTGAGCAAGTCATTTCACTCTGATTGCCTTCCCCCCTCCCCCCACCCCAAAAAAAACCAATTAGAGCTGTCCCAAATTGTCAAGTGCCAAGGGCAAGCTCTCCTTCACTGGAGATTTTCAAACAAAGACTGTCTGGGGGTCACTGTTGGGAGACTGGACAGGAGCATTGTGGAGGGAATCCTTGGGTAGATATGGGTTAATCTGGATGCCTGTGAGCTCCTGGCCAGCTCTGATATTCTTTGGATCTGAGATTCCCTCTGTCATGGCAAGGGGGGCTTCTAACTGTGCTCACAGGGAAGCTTTCCTTCCTTCTGCAAGAGGAAAAATCAAGACTAGAGAAGAGTCTTTGCCCTTTTCACCTTCTCAGTATAGCTCTGTGCCCAGGAGAGGCCTGAGAAAGCTCTGTCCAATCTATCTGCTGGTTCTTTGACCTGCAGACCATGTTATCTCCTAAACCAGGGGCCTCCCTAGGCCCTCCCAATAACTGTTTCCTTTCCTTTATGGAGCTTTCTTGGTGACATGCAAATTCCTTGTCCTCTCAGGGATCTCCTTGCCCTATTGAGTCTCACTGCTTTCCAGATCTGCCAAATGCTGCTTACCACTTGCATATATTAGAGCATGTCCAGAAGCTGTCAGGCTGCAGAGATGATGGAGCTGAGTTCTCCATTCTCCCTTCTGCCACCCACAAGCTACATAGGACTAAAGCTTCAGGAGTCTCAGGTTTTGGAAGTGCCTGGTTTCTCCCAGGATCCTTGTCAGGGACAAGAATTACAATTCTTGGTGGCTGCCGAAGCTGGGTTCTGGGATCACTTGGGAGGAGTAAATACCCAAGTCATTGGAGTCATGGTATTTGCTGAGTGTCTCCTCTGGGCCAGTTAGGATTGGTGTAACTTAGCTGTATCTAGAAACTTGCCAGGATATGGTGATGCTGGGAAAGGATTAGAAAGAAATGTTTAAGGAAGACAAGAATGAAAGAAATGCCGGGGTCTAGGGGCACAGAGACAGAGATATCCCAAAGGGTCCATGCAACAGCTCTTTACCCACTGGCTCCTTCTCTGCTTCAAAGACTTCCTCCATACTTAAAGGTAACAAATAAATGCCAGCAACTTTGCCCCTTAACTTATGGGATATCTCCTCTCCTTCACCTTGAAATTCCCAGAAAATAACATTCAGTAAGGATTGCCTCTCCCTCTGCATGTCCTACTAAGCTCCCAACCTCTTGCAATCTCTTCTCTCACCATCCTTCCTTTCCTTAACACTCAGCTGAATCTGCCTTCTCTACGGACAGCCAGGATCTGTCTCTTGCTGTATTTGGGATCCTTCCCCCAGGATTCATCCTCCTGGACTTTCTCTTCATGCTGTTAGTCATCCTCTCTTCTTGTGTGTCTCCTACTGCAAGGATCTCTCTTCCTTTTTTCCCTTTCTGACAGTTTCTTTTTGTTCATGTTTTTGGGCATGTCCAACTCTTTTTGATTCAATTTGGGGTTTTCTTGGCAAAGATACAGGAGTGGTTCATCGTTTCCTTCTCCAGCTCATTTTATAGATGAAGAGACTGAGGCAGACAGGGTGCATGCTTGACAAGCTGTCTGAGGGGAGCATGACAGGGTCAGTTGGAAAGGTTGCACCTAGCCAATGGGGAGCAGGGCGGGAAGTTCAAATGGAAGCAGCATAAGAGGGCTGGCATTTGTCTGAGTCCCTGTACTCCATTAAGGGAGTTACCCATTTATTCAGAAAGAATAAATATAAAATAAATATAATGAAAACTTTCCTCGCTTTCCAACAAATATTATTTCTAGACTAAGGATGTCTTTCACAATGGAGAAAAAGGTTTATAATGGGGCAGCTAGGTAGTGCAGTGACTAGAGCACTGGTTCTGGAGTCAGGAGGACCTGAGTTCAAATCCAGCCTCAGACACTTAACACTTACTAGCTGTATGACCTTGGGCAAGTCACTTCACCCCAATTGCCCTGCCTTCCCCCCTCCAAAAAGCAATAAACAAACAAACAAATAAATAAAGATCAAATTTAAAAGAGGAGCCATAGTGCATAGAGCACCAGGCCTGGAGTCAGGAAGACTCTTCTCCCTGAGTTCAAATTCTGCCTCAGACACTTACTTAGCTGTGTGACCCTGGGCAAGTCACTTCACCCTTTTTGCCTCAGTTCCCTCATTTGTAAAGTGAGCTGGAGAAGGAAATAGCAAAGCACTCCAGTATCTCTGCCAAGAAAACCCCAAATGAAATCACAGAGTCAAACACGACTGAAAAATTATCGAACAATAACAAATTTAAAAGTGTTATCAGGTGTACAATTTAGGTTGTTTGTTTTTTGAGAACCATTTGTTAATCATTTATTAACACACCTCAGGCTAAGAGAAAATGTCTTCAAAATTGAGGATTGGTTTTAGGAAGTCTGGGTTTGGATTTGTGATGGAACAAGGTCAAGTTTGTGATTCACCCACTATGGAAACCAGTCCTTCTCTGTGAGCTCTGGATTTAGAGTGTGAGAATTTGAGTTCAAATCTTTTTTTTTTTTTAACAACTCATGTATATTTTTAACTTTGGACAAATGACAACTTAACTCAGTCTCACTTTCTTCCTCAGAAAAAAATGTGTGGATTAGTAAAAAAGTAAGCTCTGGGCAGAGATTTGAGTTTGGATCTAGGGTTATGGAGGGGCCTAGGAAAGCAGTCAGTGAGTCAAAAAAACTTTTATAAAGTACTTACTAAGGGCCAGTTCTTTTTACCACTAATGTTTTAAAGAAAGCATTCAATACTCCCACCAATCCCCAACCCCAGCCAGAAACATTAACAACAAAAACAGTATCTGCATGGAAGGAGAACACTTTGTAATAGGGGAGCCAAGTGGGAAATGGCTAGATGGAGTTGATTAACCCCACCCCCACCATTGCACATTTTTTCTTGGGGGGTGGGTGCATTTTCTGAGCTTCGTGTAACACACCTTCCTCAGTACCTGAATGGCTGAGGTTGGGCTGTGAATGGTGCAAGTTTAAATTCCAAAACAATCAGAAACAATAACCAAGACCTTTTCAGGTTCTCAAGGCTGAAGTCTGGGGAAGAGCTGAAGTTTCTGCTCTTTGAGGAACTCAATGGAGAATCCCGATAGCCCTGACTCCATAGGTGAGTAACCTCGAAGGACGATTTTGTTTTCCTTATTGAATTCCTCTGACTGGGTTCAAATTCTAAGGGAGGTTTGAAACTGCCTGAGGGCAGGAGCCTGATTTAGCCCTTGTCTACCGCTCTGTGCTCCTTGCTATGCTGACATTTAATCCTGGTGAAATTGAATCAGCAGTTTGAAAACCCAAGGTCTTTTATTTTAGACTCGGAATAAAAGTGTCGGGGGCTCATCTGGGGAAGAAACTGCTTTTGTTCACTGGAAACTGGCCTGAGACTTCTCCTGGGTCCCCATTTTCTGAGGACCCTCTTCCTGCTTCTCTTTTCCATCCCACCCTCACCTGCCATAGGCTGGCATCTGCTCCCTTCTGCTGGCACTTACGCCCCACCTCTGGTTCCAGAGATCTCCTCCAGAGATAATGCCCTAGACTTTGGAATTGAGGCCCCTCCTACTTTTAAAGGGAAGGTACCAAAGTCTTCCCTTCAGAACCTTTCAAAACCAGATGATAAAGTTGTGGCTCTTTCCAAGTTCAGTCTTCCTCATGTCCCCTTCTGAACCTCAGAAAGTACTTTAATGGCCCACTCTTCTTCGTCTTTGCTGTTTGGCGTTTTCTCCCAGTGACTTGGATCACAAGGTATGGTCAGTGAACCTGGAGGTGACACAAAGCTTAACCTATTGGTTGATGCCAAAGGATTAGCACATGCTAGAAAATTGGGGGAAATTCAACAGGAGCTCTAAGACAGTACAGATTCTTCACAAGCTCTGGGGCTGCAAGCTCCGTGAGGGTCAGCATTGTCCGATCAGAGCAAAAGGGCCTCCCTTGAGATCAATGCAGCTTTCTGGAGCAGAGGGACAGAGAGCCCTTGTGAGAGGGTATAGTGTTCCATTCATAAAAAGGACCTTGAGCTAAAGATTCCAGAAGAAAGCAGCTGGGGTGCTATTTAAATTTTGGTGTTATCAGTAGCAATTATTTCCTCAGATTCTATCACCTTACTAATTGCTTTCAATCCGCCTTGAGGCACTAGGGATCTCTCCTGTTTTGGCTTGTTCTTAGGCCCTGGAGCAGAGAGGGCCAGCTGCAGGTGGGTTCACAAAGGAAAGGTAAAGTGAGAGGGTTGACTCTTTGGCTTCCTGTCGGCTCCCATTCCAACCGTTGTTAGGATGCCTATCCCCTTTGATCTCTGGAAGCAGCGCTGACACCAGAAACCAACATCTGTAATCCAAAGGGAGGAGTTTTTCTTCTCTTCTTCCTCCCTCCAGAAAAGAACCAGACTGGGATCTGGAATCTCTGACATCCCTGTTCCTGCCCCTCCTCCTATTATGATAACCCATCAGCCCCTGAAACAGTAAGGGAAAACCCTGGCTCCCAGCCTTCACAGCCCAATCTGCTACCCTCCTCCTAATACTATTACTCATTATAGCTCCCATTTATCAAACTTTTACCCAGAGCCCAGGGAGAAAAAGAATGAGATTATGTTGGGGTCATAGGGTTATATGTGTATTAATGTATGTGTTTGTGTATAGTGGTTGGGCATCGAAAGATCTGAGTTCCATTTCCAAACTTGTCTCACTATGTGAAATTGGGCAAGTCCTGTCTTCTTTCTGGGTCTCATTTTCTCCATCTATAAAAAGGGCTTAACTAATTTCTTTGTAAGACTCCAATGCGGTCTTGGCTAGAGAAGCATAAAGTTAAAGGTGATATGCATATTGGGGGTGGGGGCAATTATTACCTTTAGTTATATTATTTAAAGATTAAAAAAGAGCCTAGCAGGGCGGCTAGATGGTGCAGTGAATAGAGCACCGACCCTGGAGTCAGGAGGACCTGAGTTCAAATCCAGCCTCAGACACTTAACACAAAAACTAGCTGTGTGACCTTGGGCAAGTCACTTGACCCCAATTGCCCTCAAAAAAAAGGCAAAAAAAATACAAATTCTTGGGGACAGCTAGGTGGCGCAGTGAGTAAGAAGCGCTGGCCCCAGAGTCAGGAGGACCCGAGTTCGGTTCTGGCCTCAGACACTTAACACCCACACACACACACACAAACTAGCTGTGTGACCTTGGGCAAGTCACTTAAACCCCAAATGCCCTACAAAAGGCAAAAAAAAAAAAAGCCTAGCACTTTGTTGATTTTGGGTCACAGTCAATGACCTTTGCTAGCTTGAACCAGAAAGGAACTGAATCCCTGAAGGCATGTTCATACCTCCCAGTGCCTAATCTCTTGTCCACCAGAGGTATGTATGTAGGACCCAGGTATCCATACCTCCCTACAGACAGATTAACTTTGGATGCTTAAAAAAAAATCATACAATGGAGGCAGAGAATAGTGCAGCCAAGAGTCCCTGTCTCAGTCTTTCCTCCACTCTACCCTATAGTCTTATAAGACAGAAGAGAATCCATACATTGGGCCAGCATTGAGTCCTCTAGGCTCTAGATGTCTGGGAATGCCTTTGGTGGCAGGAGACTTCTGATCAACTTTCACTTGGAGAGTCAGAGAAATTAGAAGTTAACAACTCTAGCATCTCAGTGAATTTTAACCTCTGTGCTGGGGTTTAGGTAAGATTTAAAGTAAGAAAGCAGAAGGGATGGGTAAACATAAGGTCTATAGGATATCAGTTCTGCTTAGCACTGGTGACCTGGATGGGTAGGAAAGTATAGGAGAAAGAGCCCTGGTCTGGGGACCAGAGGCCAGGCTGAGGCAGGCTGTCTTTTCCATAGGGTATGATCCCCTCTGTCATGGCATCAGTCCCCCATCTGTAAGGAAGGAAGGGAAGGAGGCATCAATTGATATTATCTAAGGGTTTTCATGGCTCTCAGAAATAACCCAGGGCAATCTACCTCTTCTGTTGTTAGAGGAATGAACTGAAGGCCACAGAAGGTAAGTGAATTGGCAGAGAACACGTGACTGGTAACTTGATTGAAACAAGATCTCTGTCTTCAATCCCAGCATTTTCTGTCACATTCCTTTGCCTCTTTATGACTTGCAATTAGAAATGGCTTGTTAATTAGACCTGCCAGTCCCAAGGTTCATGATTTACCTCAGCACCAAGGACAGGGGCGTCCTGGAGCCAGACCGAGTCAGCTTCTCCAGAGGGGATCATACAATTTTTAGGGTGAGCATTTACCTGTCAGAACCACTGCAAGATTACAAATTAGAGCTTAATCTATTGTTTTCTTATTGAATAGAACAAAGACTGTTTCCTGCTAAGTCCCTTCTGAGGTCCTTGATGTGTATTTCTGATCTAATTAGGACTTTTCTGAGGATAGGCTCCTGCTCTTGGGGCTCTGTAGGATGTGACAGCCTTTGTTGGATCTCTGGACATGCTGAGAGTCTGCTGGGTGGTTAATTTCTGTTTGTACTGGCTTTTTTGGTAGCCCCCTTTCCCACAAGCTTCTAGCTAATTCAGCATTCTGGAGTGGAAGAAGTCATTTGCTACAGTTTCTAATTGACTTTCTTGATCATTATTCAGTCTGCTGTAACTTTGGGGTTTTTGTTGGAATAGGTATACAGGAGATGGGTGATTTTGCCTCCCTTCAGGTGCCCATCTTCACTGGAAATCTTCTAGAGTGTCAGATTGTGACAATGAGAAGCAGACTTCTAGTCTGTACCAGGTCTCCCTGCCTGTGGGAAGAGTCCAACACGCTCTGGGATTTCTAGAGAAATTTACACTTTCCTTTGGAAGCAAGAAGCCTGATTTTTGTGTTCTTTTTTTTTTAAGTAGTCAGTGATGAAACCCAACCTATGTGTGTATGGGTCCAGAGTAGAAGGGCTCCCTGCTGAGAAATGAAGCTGGTGAGATACCCCATTTCCTTTGGAATCTCTGTCAATTTTGTTGGAGCCTTTTGTACCTGACTGAGCCTAGAGTGGAGGGTCCCCTTTCTGTCAGAAGGAGAGGATGGGAATGGGATTGCCAGCCCATCTGATGTCACTGGATCAATGTTTCTACAGAAACAAGTTTGTTGGAATCCGACAACATCCCTATGAGATAAGGACTAGAAGTGTCATTGACCTTATTTTAGAGACCAGGAATCTGAGGCTCAGAGGGATGAAAGATCCAGATCTTCCTGGTTCCTGGTTTCTGGTTCTTGGCTAATTTTATGGAAGTTGGTTTGCAACCAGTTGTGCAAATCTATTTTGGAGACTCTGGGCCATTTGACTTCCTAATGAAAAGAAACTCCAGTAGTTAGCTATCAATTCTGGGTCTTAAGCCTCACTCCCCCAGAACTCCAGGAGAATAAAAGATTCTGCCTCCCATGCTTAATGCTACTGTGTGACTGTTGACAAGTCAGGTCACCCCCTGGTCCTCAGTTTCCCCATCTATGAAATGAAGGACGTGCCAAATCCCAAATCTAGTTTGTGTATGAAATCCTGCAAGGTCCCTTCCCGCTTTACATCTGTGATCTTTGTCAGGGCTCATAGCTGTGTGACCTGGACAAGACTCTTGTCTCCTTTAGGCCCCTCCCCCCCCCATTTATAAGAAGAAAGGCTCAGACTAGATGACATAGGAAAGCCTCATGTTTTCCTTCTATAGCCCCAGGACTGGGCCTGTCAGAGGGCATCCCCCTGCCCCAAACTGTCTGTGTGGGACTCCTGCCCACAGTCCCCAGGAGAAGCAGTGCCATAAGACTGGTGCTATCCAGCCCCTGCCCTGGGCTGCAGCCCTCAGCTCACCTGTGACCCCTGCCCTTACCAGTGCTGTCCTCTATAGTCTAAGGTCATTAGGCCAGTCTCTTCTTCACAGGAGGCCTCAGCTGCCTGGTGACAGATGATGCTGTTCAATAGGAAGAGTGTTACTGAGAGTCAGGGCAGAGATTTTCGAATCCCAGTTCTACCACCCCCTACCCCTGCAACCTTGGGCCATTGACCTAAGCTCTCTGGGCCTGAGTTTTCTTAACTGTACAATGAGGACATTGGAATAGATGATAATTAAGGTTCCTTCTATCAAGGTGGCTAAGAGCTCCATAGTGCATTGAGTCCTGAGCCTTGAGTCAGGAAGACTCACCTTCCTGAGTTCATCCTGACTTAGACACTTAGCTGTGTGACCCTGGGCAAGTCACTTCACCCTGTTTGCCTCAGTTTCCTCAACTGTGAAATGAACCAGAGAAGGAAATGGCAAACCACCCCAGTGTCTCTGCCAAGAAAACTCCAGATGGTGTCATGAAGGGTCTGCCACAACTGAACAACAGAAAGGTCCCAGGTCCTTCTTAATATTCCTTTTATCTCCCATTTACGAAACGTTTACTCAGAGTCCAGGGAGTAAAACAATTAGGGTCCGTGTATGTATATTTATATGTGTGTGGGGGGATGTTTTTGTGTATATGTAGCTAGGCATCAGGAGTCCTTGTTCCATTCCCAAATTTTTCTTGCTGCATGATCTAGGACAAATCTTGTCCCATTTCTGGGTCTCATTTTCTCCATCTAAAAAATGGGTTAATGGTTCCTTCTGAGAAACATTTGTCAGACTCAAATTAAGCTCTAGCTGGAATTTTTCTCCATCTTTTCTCCATCCTCCCCTCCCCCAAGTCTTCTAAGACAGAAGAGAATCCAGGCAACAAGGCCTGTGGATTCTCGATGTCTGGAAAATGCCTTTGGAAGCAGGAAGACTCCTCTGGCCAGCATCCTCCTGGAGAGTTAGAGAAGGTAGAATCACAAGGTATAGAAGGTCATTTAGCTTCAGGACTGGGAAGGACCTTGGAATATAGAGGACAGCACTGGTAAGGGCAGGGGTCACAGGTGATCTGAGGGCTGCAGCCCAGGGCAGGGGCTGGATAGGGCCAGTCTCATGGCACTGTTTTTCCTGTGGACAAGGGTCCCACACAGGTGCCAGGGCTGGCCCACCATCACTCAGGAAGCCATGGGGGACGCTGCGTGGAGGGGTCAGTGACACAGGTTATTAGCTCCAGAATCTCAGGGACCCAGTCAGGAAATATTTATGAGGTGCCTGCTGTGATCTAAGTGCTCAGGATACAAAGAGAGACAAAAAAGTAGTGCCTGCCCCTCTAATTTGGGAGACAACATGCAGACAGCTCTATGCAAGCAGGATGTAGTCAGGCCAGTTGGAGGTGATGAACACAGGAGAGGCCCTAACACCAAGAGGGACCGGGGAGGGTACTCCCCCACCTCTTCCATGGGCTGGCTGACTGAATCCACAATCCCCCCTTTCCTTTTTCTTCCTGGGGGAGCCTGAGGAGAATAGATAATGGGGCTGAAGCTCCTTTCCTTGGCTGGTGGGGAGCAGGAGAGAGGTGAGATGGGCCTGGGCTTTGGATGGGGGAGGACTGGAGCGTAAAGTCCTGGTATCTCTTGTTTGGTTTTGTCATCTGTGTTGGGCTCTAGGTTTGGAGTCAGAAAGCAAAAGGTAAATGCAGGGAGGTTCTGGGCATCAGGTCTGATTAGCACCAGACACGTAGAGACGTGAGAAGGTGTAGGAGAAAGAGCCCTGCACTGGGCACTGGTAGCCAGGAGCCAAGAATCTTGGTTCTGACTCTTCCCTGATGTAGCATGTGATCCTGGGCAAGTCATTTCCTCTCTGAGGGTTTATTCTCCACAACTCTCTGAAGGGGAAGAGGAACAGAGAGGGATTGATGGTCTGATGAAGGATTTCCATGACTGTCAAAAATGGAAGTGACCTTAGAACTAACCCAGGCCAATCCTACTTCATTGTGGCAGATGAACAAGCTAAAGACCACAGGGGGCAAGTGACATGTACAAGAACACACACTCAGTAACTTAATTGAAACAAGGCTTCTGGCTTCTGCTCCAGGATTCTTTCTGTTATAATCCACTGCCTCTTTATGATTTGCAATTAGAAATGGCTTCAAGCTAGGAATAGGCTGGGGTAGGTGTTAGAGAACCTGCAGTTCAGGGCTCATGATTCACTCTGGATCAGGGACAGGGGACTGAGAGTGATTATTCACATACCAGACTCTGTAAAGGCTACAAATTAGGGCTTAATTTGTCATTTAGTTGATTGTTTAGACTTAAAAAGAGTGGTGGAGAAAATGTTAAAATATGCAAATTAAACTAAAAAGCATGGGTTGCACTTTTTTTTTGAAAAGGGGGTTGTGAATCAATAACCAGCGCATCTCAGGCTAGCTTCTAACTAGCTGTGAGGCCCTGGACAAGTCACTTAAACATGATTTCCTCAGTTTTACCATCAGTAAAATGAACTGGAGAAGGAAATGGCAAACTACTTAAGCATCTCTGCCAAGACAACCCCAAATGAGGTCATGGAGAGTCAGACATGACTGAAAAATACCTTAACAACTCAGGCTAGGGAGAAACACTTAAAATCAAGATAGATCTTGGCAACAAACAGGTTATAGGGGTTGAATTTAAAGTGGGGGATAAGGTCAATTATGTGGTTCATTCAGTGCAGCAACTCAAGCTCTGCCCTGTAAGCCTTCTGTTTAAAGTGTGAGAACCTGCTCTCTCTGTAGGACTTAAAAATAAAGCCTTTGTACATATGAAAGCTGGCTAGTCCCCACATTTCTTTCTTGGGATAATGTCTGGATGAGTGTAAATGATCTCTTTGGCTTCTCCCAGCTCTAAGTCTCTGAGTTTGATAATTTGGGGGAGATGTCACATGGAGATAGATGTTTCCTGGATGAAGAGAGATCTGGCTTCCCCTTTTCCTTCAAATTATGGGCATAGTATTGGGCAGAGTTGGGAAGCTTGCTGTAAGATCTCAGTTCTTGGTGAAATCAGGGCAGATTAAAATCTGGATCTTGGGTGGAGAAGGGGTATCTGACCAGGTTCTGAGAGAATCCAGAGACATTTACGAAACACTTACGAAGGCCCAGATTCTCTGTTTAAAAATAGAGCTATAAAAAAGCCTTCCGTCCTCCCATTCAATCTCAAATCCTGGTCTTAAACTGCTACAACAATAACAAAAACCATACCATTGGGCTCCTGGAGGGCATATTCTAATGGAGGAAACCACTCAGAAACATCTAGGCAGAATAGATTTAACCTCACATCTACCCTATCAAAAGTCTGAGGGTGTGTCCATTTGTAGGACTCACTTTCTGAGTATTTGAACCATAAGTGGGCAACAGGTTTCCTTAGTATGTGAGTGCCTTTGGAGGAGCTTGGGCTGGGAACAGGCAGGGGTTTGATTCAGAAGCTATCAGATACTGTGACCAAGACCTTCCCAGGTAGGTAAGGCTGAAGTCCAAGGGAAGATCTGAGGTTTGGTCTGACTAAGAAACCCAGGGGAGAATTCCAAGATGGTAAACTTCAGGGAAAATATTGCTTTTCTTATTGATTCCTCTGCATTGGGTACTGATGGGAGAGGGATGTTGAGAGTTCTCTGCGGGCAGGAGCCTGGCTAAGGTTGTCTCTGGGCTATGCACACTGTAGACACTCAATCCTGCTTCTGAAGTTGACCGGATGAATTTAGAAATCAGAGGACTTTGAGCATAGACTCTGCATAAAAGCTGGAGGGTCCAGAACCCCCTCTCACAGGGGGCTGGAAACTGGTCTCTGAGAGGTCTCAGAGGTCCCCATTTTCAGAGGGTACTCTCTTTATCATTCCAAAGACTTTCACCTAGACTAGAATCTGGTAGCTTTTACTGGTACTAGGTTACCATCTCCTGTTCAGATCCCTCCTTTAGAGTTAACCTCCAAGACTGGGGAATTGGGGAAGCTCCTGTTTGAAAGGAGGGAAGGTGCCAAAGGTTTCCCTTCAAACTTTGTAACACCCAAATGATAAAGTCTTCATGTATTTTTCAAAGCTGTGGCTCTATCAAAACTTCCTTCTGGACTAAAAAAGAAATACCTCAATTTGTATGCCTGTGTGTCTAACTGATCTTTCTTCTGTTCCCCCTCTATGCATGAAAAAAGTCTATAATTTTTTTATCTGTGTTTTTAATTGGACTTTCTGACATTTTGTTGTGTAGCTTTAAAAAAAATGTCTCAATTTCTATGCCTATATTTCTTCCTGAAGTTCCTTTTGTACCTAAAAGAGAATATTGCAATTTCTATGGCTACATTTCTCTCTGGATTCCCTTCTGTAGCTTAAAAAAAAGACTCACTTTCTCTGGCCCTGTTTCTATTTAAAATTCCTTCTGTACTAAAAGAATCATTTAATTTCTCTAACAGTGTTTCTATCTGGACTTTTTTCTGTTTCCTTCCCTATCTAAAAAGAATGTTTTAATTTCTATGGCTGTGTTTCTATCTCGACATCCTTCAGTTCCTTTCTGTGCCTAAAAAAGTACCTCTATTTTGATGGCTGTCTTTCTCTCTAGACTGCTTTCTTCTGTACTAAAAGAATGTTACAATATGTATGACAGTGTTTCTTTCTGGACTTTCTTCTGCTCTGTTCTGTACCTTCCAAAAATGCTTCACTGACCCTTTTCTTCTTTTCTTTTATTGTCTTTTGATTTTTTTCCTTTCCAACTTAGACAAAGGCAAATGTGGTATGCTCAATGACATTGCAAATGACATAATTCTGAGAGCATAGCTAATGTACTAGATAATAGACTCAGGATCCAAAAGGATCAGTATGTGCTGGAGAATTGAATAAAATTCAGCAGAGGATCAAAGACAGCAAAGTGTTCCTCAAAATATCTGGGGCTACAAGCTTGAGAGGAGTCATCAGTCATCAGTGAAAGAAGAACCAAAAAAGCTGTTGCCTGGGCATGCATGGCCAGGGGCATGCCTTATAGGCGGATGGAAGCAGTAGACCTGTGTCCTCTGCCCTCATCAGAGTCATCTGGGACTTGTGTTCAGTTCTGAGCTCCGTGCATAAAAAAGACAGTGATCCGCTGGAGTGTCCAGATGTCCAGCAGCCAGGATACTAAAGGGCATTGATTCCTTGTCCTTCAAGGATCTGTTTGAAGAAGCAGGGATTTAGAGCCTTGAGAAAAGACTCAGAGGGCAATACGTTTCCTCAAGTGAGAAATAATAGTGGGACCATAATAGCACCTCCCTCCCTGGGTTGAGATAATATCTGAAAAGGGCTCACTTAGTGCAGAGCCTGGCACATGGTGCTTAATAAATGCTTGTTCCCTTCCTTTCCTTCAGTGTGTTTTATTTAATCTTCATCCATGTACTAACAACTCGATGTGGGTGTCCCTTGGGATTCTTTCCTGTACCATCCTCTCTTTTCCCCTTTGTTCCCTCACTTAGGTGATCTGGCATATAATCTGCCAACTAGAAAAATCTGTTGATTACTGCACTGATGTAGTAGCCTGCTCTGTCACTGAGCACACATGTCAACAGGATATTAATTCAGCAAGAGCAAATGCCAAGATAGTCTTCCTGGGACACAATGGTTGTGATCAATATTCCATACTCTATTTCCCCTTGGACCCTACCTCCACACTTCAGTCTCTTTGCTACCTTAAGATCCAGAAGTTGATAGGAGGAGCTGCAAGCTGGAGAAGAAATCAGATTCAGATAAGTGTCTCGTGTCAAATGAACTGGATAATAATGACCATCCTTCCCCAGAATCCTAGGCAGAAAACACTTTTGTACAAAGAAAGTGCCAAGTAAACAATAATTATGGTTAATATATCCTGTGACCCTTGAGAAGACCCCAAAACTGAAACTCTCTTTATTCCTCATCTGCAAAATAAGGATATCTTCCCTCATGGTTCTGTTGTTCACAAGAACAAAACTAAAAGTTTTAGAAAGGAACTTATTGGGTATTTTGGTAGAGGAGAGGGAGCTGGAAAGAGTATGGCTTCCTCTCATCTAGGCTCTGGGAAGTTTACATATATAGGATTTAGACAAGGGTACTGGCATGAACCAGCAAAGAGGGCAGCTTGAAAGCAAAGTAGATTGAGATGCATATCAATGAGAGAAATGATTATTAATAACCAATGATTTGGGGAGATTCAAATTTCCCCCTTTTTCTATTATACTCATTTCAAGACCTCAGTCTCTGAAGTTTGAGCTAACTTTATTCTCTGATTACTAACCTCAGGAACACTCTTCTTCCAAAAGGGCAGATAAGCCATGAGCCCGTCACCATGATTGTCTTTGGTCTAAGAGACAGACAGCCAAATGACCATTTTTTTATTAAAATGCTAGCATTATTAATAAAATTATTAAATTACCCAGACATTATGTCTCTTGAACCTTTTTAAATGTTGCATCAGTAAATAGAAACATTTAATAAAATTTTGGCAAACCAAAACATAAGCTTGGGTGGACCCAAAATAAGACCTAGTTGAATGAATCCAAAACAAAAATGTTTTGTGGGTGGATCCAGGATCTAAGGAAATCTAAAATTGTTTGTCACCATCTCCTGCATTCCCAGAGTGTTACTGATGTCAGGGAGATATTCTGAATTCAAACAATTTCTAGTCACATAAAATTAGATTTAAACAGTATAGTAATAATAATACACTTTCCAAACAATATGAGGCATTTTCTATACTACCTTGATCATGGAGTTGTTGACATCATAATATGAAAGAATACATCTGACAAAACTTAAAAGTCCTATAAAACACATCAGATATTATTTCTTTTCTACTGATTAATTAGTACCAATGGCTTCAAACTGCCAAGAAGTAGACTAAGAGTTCATCTCTTGGAATATACTCAAGCATTTATAGATGCTTATATACACATATTAATGTTTGTGGTTGTATATATATTACATGTGTGTATATACATTATATATTATATACATAGATACATTATATTATACATATACATTACATATATATACATAGATATATACACGAATCTATATATAGGTAGCTATGTGGACACACAAATATAGATAGATATCTATGTCCACATATACATAAAGAGTAATATATCTGTATTTACATATCACTATATTTCATGCACAAATCTGCCATACCAGAAAAAAAGTTTTTAATCTAATGTCATTCTACATCAAAATAATTTTAGCTAACCCAAAACTATACAAACTGGCATGGTTTTATCCATTCTACACCTCATGCCCTCAGACATATCCATCTACTCAAGAATATTTGTGGTAACTTTTATAATAATCTTGAGTGAAATAAACTATCATGTTTAAGTACATTTTTGGTTTAGCATTCCCAAATAAGGGTCATTACTCTGTTCTGACCATGATAGACAAATAGATTCTTAAAGCATTTATTAAGTGCTTACTGTGTGCCAGGAATTGGGACTAAAAATACTTTACCTGGAGAATAAATATATAAGCACAAAGAAGAACATTCCCAGCTCTTGAGGAGCTTGTATTACAATAAAAAAAGAGTTCACATACAAAAAGGTTGCTAAAATATTGAGAGAGAGGGAGTATCCATATCAAAGTAAGAAGGAGAAGTACACAGGGGTGTCCAGATTTGAGGTAATCATTGCTGGTGTGTGTGCTTTCTTAAATAGAAGTCCTAGGGAGGAACTCACCAGGTAGAGATGGGGGTCATAATGGCTGGGGTACACTGCTACAGTGAGAAGGCCAATGGGGCAGAGGTTGAGAAAGAGTCCTGGAAGTCCTGGACTGAGCTTATTTTGAAGTGTCCAATATCCTCAAGTGTTCTGGGCCTCCTTTCTCTGACAAATAAATATGCCCTTCTGAACAGAAAGTATAGTGATTCTGGGTAGATATTATAACAGTCCATTGAGGAAATGGCCAAACACAATGATTTTTTTTTCATAGAAAAGGTAGTCTTTGTTAAAAGATTGGATTTTACTTTTATCCCATTTCCCTAAAAAAACCCCAAAACAATGACATATTCTTGGTCTTCTAAATACTTCCAAACAGAGAAAACTCTGTTAGCCTAGGAAACATTATTTCTCCATATTTCTAGAGATACTAAAAAGAAACTGTCAAAAAATGATTTTTTGAGGTGCTCCTTTCCTCTGAGTACCATTTGCAGTCACATCACTTCATCCCTAGTTTCCATTTCTTTATTTTTTGGAGGGCAATTGGGGTTAAGTGACTTGCCCAAGGTCACACAGTTAGTAAGTGTTAAGTGTCTGAGGCCAAATTTGAACTCAGGTCCTTCTGACTACAGAGCCAGTGCTCTATTCACTGCATCACCTAGCCGCCCCCTCTAGTTTCCATTTTCAAAGCTCAGAACATTTGTACTTTATATTAGACTTATATCAGACATTTGTACTTTATATTACTGTTTTTCAGATTTGGAGTCCAAGATCATGACCAAGAATGAGCCAGAGGAGGAATCTCCCTATAGAGTGAAGATTGAAAGACTCAGCAGTGTTGATGATTGCTCCTCTATTTGTGGGGAATGGGGTGAAAGTGAGAACCAAGTAAAAAGTGAGGAAATAAAACAGGAGAGTGATGTAAGAAAAATGACCAAACGCCAGAAGATTCAAACTAGAGACAAATGTTATAAATATAAGGAATGTGGGAAAGTCTTTCCTCCATATTCAAACTTTTCTGAACATCAGAAAGTTCATTCTCTTGAAAAGGCTTATACATGTAACCAGTGTGGGCAAACATTCACTCACAAGTCAAGACTTCTTCGACACCAGAGAATTCATTCTAGAAAGAAGTGCCAGAAAGGCAATGACTGTGAAAAAGCCTTCAGTCAGACCTTAACTCATCCTTCACATCAGATGATTGATGAAGAGAAAGCATATAAATGTAGTGAATGTGGGAGATCATGTCACAAAAACTCAATTCTTATTAGGCACCAGAGAATTCATACTGGAGAGAAGCCTTATAAATGTAAGGAGTGTGGGAAAGCCTTCACTGAGGTGTCAAAACTTAATATACATCAGAGAATTCATACTGGAGAGAAGCCTTATGAATGTAATGATTGTGGGAAAGCCTTCAATAGAAGTTCATCCCTTGTTAGGCATCAGAAAATTCATACAGGAGAGAAGCCGTATAAATGTGACAAGTGTGAAAAAGCCTTTACTGAGAGCTCAAACCTTATTTTACATCAGATGGTCCATACTGGAGAGAAACCTTATACATGTAATCAATGTGGGGAAGCCTACACTAAAAACTCAAACCTTGTTAGACACAAGAGAATCCATACTGGAGAGAAGCCTTATAAATGTGAGGAGTGTGGGAAAGCTTTCACTGAGATGTCAAAACTTACAACGCATCAAAAAATTCATAGTGGAGAGAAACCTTATGTATGTAATAAGTGTGGGAAAGCCTTCACTGGAAATTCAAACCTTTCAAAACACCAGAAAATTCATTCTGGAGAGAAGCCTTATAAATGTGCTGAGTGTGGGAAAGCCTTCAGTCAGAGCTCAGTCCTTTATAGGCATATGTTGATTCATACAGGAGAGAAGCCTTATAAATGTAATGAATGTGGGAAAGCATTCACTCAGTACTCAACCCTTTTCAAACATGAGAGAATTCATACTGGAGAGAAGCCTTATAAATGTAATGAATGTGGGAAAGCCTACACTCGAAACTCAACCCTTTTTACTCACCAGAGGATTCATACTGGAGAGAAGCCTTATAAATGTGAGGAGTGTGGGAAATCCTTCAATGAGAGCTCTACTCTTACTGTTCATCAGATGATTCATACTGGGGAGAAGCCTTTTACATGTAAGGATTGTGGACTATCCTTCACTAAAAACTCATTCCTTGTCAGGCACCAGAGAATTCATACTGGAGAGAAGCCTTATAAATGTGAGGAGTGTGGGAAAGCCTTCACTGAAATGTCAAAACTTAAAATGCACCAGAAGATTCATAGTGGAGAGAAACCTTATAAATGTAATAAATGTGGGAAAGGCTTCACTGAGAACTCACGCCTTTTGAAACACCAGAGGATTCATACTGGAGAGAAGCCTTACAAATGTAATGAGTGTGGGAAGGCCTTCAGTCAGAGTTCAATGCTTATTAGACATATGATGACTCATACTGGAGAGAAGCCTTACAAATGTAGTGAATGTGGGAAATCCTTCACTCAAAAGTCAAGCCTTTTCATCCACCAGAGAATTCATACTGGAGAGAATCCTTATAAGTGTAAGGAATGTGGGAAAGCCTTCCGTAGAACCTCAGCACTTAATAAACACAAGAGAATTCATACTGAAGACAAGCTTTATAAGTGTAATGAGGGAGCCAAGATCTCAGAAGGAAGGCAGCCACCCAAACTGAACTCTCCCAACATTCCCCTCAAAAAAACTTCAAAATAATACCTCAAATCAAATTTGGAAGCAGCAGAGCCAAGAAAAGGTCAGGGTGAGATATTTTTCTAGCCTGAGACAGTGTAGGAAGTCAGCTCTTCTTTCCAAGGTGGTGTGGTCAGAGAGGTGTAGTCACTGCTCTCTTAGTCTGTGCTCTGCTCTTTCTCCAGGAAGGACCCCTAATCCCCTGCAGCTGCAATCACTAGTGCTCCTCTTGGCCCTGGAACTGTGACCCCATTCCTTGCTCTGCTACAGTCACAAGGACTCGTGCTCCTTGAAGATCATTATAGACCCCGTACCCCCAACTAGCTCTGAAAATAGCAGCATGAACAAGCCTGAAGCTTGGGACAGTGTCTCCCTAGCTCCAGGTGAGAGAGCCCAACTTGAATATAAAGTTCAAAGTTAAGATATAGGCTGGAAAAAATGAGCAAACAATATAGAAAGAACTTGACCATGATAAGCTGCTACTGTGGCAGGGAAGAGCAAGACACAAACTCAGAAAAAAACAGTAATGTGGAAATAGTTACAATCAAAGCCTCAAAGAAAAATACTAATTGGATCCAAACAACAATTCCTAGAAGAGTTAAAGAGAGAAGAGTGGTAGAGAAAAAATTGGGAAAAGAAATGAAAGTGATACAAGAAAATTATGAAAAGAGAAATAACAGCTTGGTAAAAGAGGCACCAAAAATACTGAAGAAAATAACATCTTAAGAAACAGAATTGGCCTAATGGTAGAAGGGTACAAAAATTCACTGAAGAAAAGAACTCTTTAAAAAGCAGAATTGGCCAGATGGAAAAGGAGGTACAAGAATTCGCTGAAGTAAAAATTAGAATTGAGCAAATAGAAGCTAATGACTCCATAAGACATCAAGAAACATTAAAATAAAGCCAAAATAATGAAAAAAGAGAAGAAAATATGAAATATCTCATCAGAAAACCTACTAAGTAGATTGAGGAGAGATAATTTTAAAATTATTGGACTACTTGAAAGCCATGATTTAAAAAAAAACCTAGATGCTGTATTTCAAGAAGTTATGTAGGAAAACTGCCCCAGTATCTTAGATTCAGAGGCCAAATTAGAAATTAGAAGAATCCACTGGTCACCTCCTGAAAGAGATCCCAAAATGAAAACTCTTAGGGTATTATAGTCAAATTCCAGAATTTCCAGGTCAAAGAGAAAATACTGCAGGCATCCAGAAAGAAGCAATTCGAATATGATGGAGCCATAATCAGAATCATCGAAGATTTAGCAGCTTCTGCATCAAAGGAACAGAGGACTTGGAATATGATATTCCAGAGAGAAAGGAGCTAGGATTACAACCAAGAGCCACCTGCTTAGCAAAACAGAGTATAATCCTTTTGGGGAAAAATGAATATTTAATGAAATAAACTTTCAATCATCCCTAATGAAAAGCTCAGAGCTGAATAGAAAGTCTGACATTCAAACACAAGACTCAAGGAAAACATAAAAAGGTAAACATGAAAGAGAAATCATAAGAGATTCAATACTCAAACTGTTTACATTCCTATATGGGAAAATGATATAGGTAATTCCTAAGAACTTTATTATTATTATGACTGTTAAAAGAAGTTTACATAGACAGAGGGCATGGATGTGAGGCGATTATTAAATTTAAGGGGTGAGAAAGAGGGATGTGCTGGGAGAAAGGGAAGGGACTAGTAGAATGGGGAAAATTATTTCATATAATAGAGGCATGCAAGAAAGAGCTTTTATAGTGGAGTGGGAAATGGCTAGGGTGGTCAATGCTTGAAACTCACTCATCAGAATCAGTTCAAAGAGGAAAAATACAGACACACATGCACACTCAGTTGGATATATAAACCTATCTTATTTCTTAGGGAAATAGGAAGTGAAGAAGGTAAAAGGGGGCGGCCAGGTGGCTCAGCAAGTAAGAGTACTGGCTCCAGTGTTGGGACGACCTGGAGATCGAATCCCGGGCTCAGACACTCAGTACCACACCCAGAAATAACTGGCCGTGTAACCTTGAGCAAGTTACTTAACCCCGATTGCTTAAAAATAAAAAAAAATAAAAAAAGAAGGTAAAAGAAAGAGGAGGAATAATAAAAAGGAGGGCAGATTAAGGGAGACAGCAGTCAGAACAAAATAGGCTTTTGAGGAGTAACAGGATAAAAAGAGAGAAAAATAAGCAGAAGAAAACAGGATGGAGGGAAATATACAGCAATTGTAACTGTAAATGTAAATGAGATGAACTCACCTATAAATAAAAAATTAGAGACCAGAATCCAACAATATGTTGCTTACAAAAGACACACTTGAAACATAAAGACACACTCAGAGTTAAAATTAGGAGATGGAGCAGAATCCATTATGTTTTAGTCAAAGTAAAAAATAGGCAGGGGGTAGTAATCATGATCTCAGACAAAGTGAAACAAAAATAGATCTAAATTTTGACAAAAGGTACCATAGACAATGAAATAATATAAAAAAATTTTACAGCAGGTTTCTTTGATAAAAACTTTCCCCCTCTAATATATAGGGAACTGAGTCAAATTTATAAAAAAAAAAATAAGCCATTCCCCAACTGATAAATGGTCAAAGGATATGAACAGGCAGTTTTCAGAAGAAATTGAAGCTACTTATAGTCATATGAAAAACTTCTCTAAATCCCTGTGGGTGGAGAAATGCAAATTAAAACAACTCTGAAGAATTACTTTATACCTATCAGAAATGACAAATGCTAGAAGGAATGAGAGAAAATAGTGGTCCAACCATTCAAGAGAATGATTTGGAACTATGTCCAAAGGACTAATAAAACCGTGTATACCCTTTGACTCAGTAATACCACTACTAGGTTTGTAATCCAAAGAGATAAAAGGAAAAGAACCTATATGTGCAAAAATATTTATGGTAGGGGCAGTTAGGTGGCACAGTGAATAGAGCACTGGCCCTGGAGTCAGGAGGACCTGAGTTCAAATTTGGCCTCAGACACTTAAACACAAAAACTAGCCGTGTTATCCTGGGCAAGTCACAATTCCAATTGCCCTCCAAAAAGCAAGAAAAAAAGCAAAAAAAAATTTATGGTAGTTCTTTTTATGGTAGCAAAGAATTGGAAATTGAGAAGATGCCTATTGGGGAATGGCTGAACAAGTTGCGTGGTTGTGATGAGGTATTATTGTGCTATAAGAAAGAGTTACATGAACTGATGCAAAGTGAAGTGAGCAGAAGCAAGAGAACATATTACACAGTAACAGTGCTATTATAATGATGATCAACTGTGGAAAAACTTAGCTACTCTGATTAGTACAATGATCCAAGAAAATTCTAAAGGACTTGTAATAAAAAATGCTATCTGCTTCCAGAGAAAGAACTAATGGATTCTGAGTGCAAATTGAAGTATAGTTTTCTCACTTTGTTTTTATTGCATTTTTATTCAATATAGCTAATTTGGAAATATATTTTATGTGTATGATTTCATGTGTATAATTGATACCATATCACTTGCCTTCTTAGTGGGGACGGGAGAGAGGCAGTAGGGAGGGAGAGAATGCAGAACTCAAAAGATAAATAATAAAATTTGAAAATAAACATAAAATAAATATAATGAATGTGGAATAGTAGTTAGTCTCAAATTTAACATGATCTGACATCAGAAGACACATAGAGTGAAGTCTTTTAAAAATCATGAATAAGGAATGGCTTTTATAAGAAAGTAACTACTAATTTTACACAAAAGGAAACATGATGGAGAACATGTAGGAATATATAAGATGTGGGCAAGAATCTACTCAACATTTGTGTCTTTTTTTACACCAAAAGATTCACAATGGGTACAGACCTTATCAGTATAATGAAAACCTTCATTCTGAGCTCAGATGTTAAATACATTAATGTAATTCCTACTGGAGAGACGGAAGCTTTATAATTAATATAGGAAGGCCTTCTTATGATTTTAAACATGAGAGGATTCATCCTCAAAAATAGCTTTTTAAAATGTAATCAGAGTGCTGGCCCCGGAGTCAGAAGGACCTGAGTTTGGATGCGGCCTCACATAGTTACACACACAAAAAACTAGCCGTGTGACCTTGGGCAGTTTATTTAACCCCAACTGCCCTCCAAAAAAGCAAAAAAAAAAATGTAATCGGTTTGGGAAAGTCTTCTATGACAGATAAAACTATATATATGATATCAGAAATGGAATAATGAAAAAATTTTTGTTTATGATAGCTTATTATGGGACTGTCCTTAGTATACAAGTTATAAGAGAAGATGGTTACATTAGAGCTGTCCCAACATTTTATTTGGGAAATGCCTTGACCCCTTGGTGGTCTAATAACAAAAATTTGATAGTTATTTTCTGAGAACACTGTACAAGGCATTCTTGGTCAACAATGTCTTCAATAGCCTATTAGTGTTGTATGGTTGTGAAATTTAGAATACTACAGTTTCTAAAAAATTAAAACGACAAAAATATTTGTCATTGCTTTTTTGTGGTAGCAAAGAAGTAGAAATTGAGAGGATGTCCATCAATCAGGAAATGACTGAACAGGTTGTGGTATATAAATATTACAGGATACTACTGTGCTATAAGATATGATAAAGGAATCTGTTTCAGAAAAATTTGGGAAGACTTATACGAACTGATATAAAGTGAAGTAAGTGTAACCAGAAGACTATTGTATACAATAATAACAATATTGTAACAATAATCAACTCTGAAAAACCATACTACTCTAATCAATACAATGATTCACATCACTTTCAAAAGCCTCGTTGTGAAAAAGCTAACCACTTTCAGAGAGAGAACTGATTGTTCAGTATAGATTGAGGTATATTTTTACACTTTAGTTTTCTTGCTTTTTTTTGCAATGTTGCTAATAGGAGTACATGTTTTGCATGATTACACATATATAATGGGTATCATATTACCTTCTCAATGAATGGGGACGCATTTTGAATAAAGGAGAGAATTTGAAACGGAAAATAACATTTTAAAAAATTTAATTTTACTCAGAAGACCAAGGGGAGGCATACGTTATCTAAGAGCAATGAAACGTGGCTGAACTTTTTGCATTCTTTTATGGGGAGATGATTATATGAGTCTTTTCCGAGCCCTGTCGTCACACATCTTCGAAGGAATCTAATTGTGCAGAAGGGCTGCGAGAAGTGCTATTTCATGTTTTCCTGCAACATCTCCTTACATGAAGAATGGGAAGGGAACACAAGAGGAGAGCACTGGTTGGAGAGGACGGTGAAGGGAAAGGAAGAATGGTGCGAATTAAGCAGAATTCTGCTTCCCAAATAGATTCCTTAAAAAAATTATAAAGGGTTCATGGACAGTTGATATTTTAAACTCTCTGTGTTCTGACCTGGGCAAAGCAGAAAATGACACTAGGGAGAAATTACCATAGGCTGCCAGAAATCCTTTCATACTACAAGCACCTGCAACTGGAAGGCAGCTGTCCAGGTGAGATTCACCAGCCTGAGAAACTCGGGCGGTCAGGCAATGCTGATGAGTCCCCTTCAGAGAGCAGTTACATTTTAGGAATGAATTTATCTGCATTGAGATCTAATGCCAGCTACACAGGGAAGCTCCTTGAAGCCCAAGAACCTATACCTAGAAGGTACTTAATATTTGCTCCAGGAATTTCCTGAAAGGTTTGAGTGCCAAATCCTACCTAGAGTTTTTCGGTGCCACCTTTACCTCCTGGAATAGGGCTTTTGCCAGTGATCACCTGGGACTAGCTTTTGAGACTTCCCTCATTCTGAGATCCGGCTGCCTCCTGGTGACAGCATGCTCATATATACCCTTTTCCAACACTGGTTGTACTTTCACTTAGAAACCCAAATGACTGACCACAGTCCAGGAGTCAGAAGAGTCCTTGTATCCCAACCCCAGTGCCTCTTTCAGACTCTACTACTGTCAGTTTCATTCAACAATCTCTTTGCCTTTGAGGCTCATTCAATCCCAATTGATTTCTCAAGCCTCTGGGACCTATTATCTCCTGATGCCTGACATTCTCTTCTTTCTATAGGAAATTCAGAGCTTATCACAATCTTTCTCTTCACCCTAATTTCCATGATTCTACTAGGGGATTTCAGAAATCTTGATAATCCTTCAAGCACTTCAAATTTCTACTTCTTCAATCTAGTCAATTCCCATGACTTCCTCCATTCCACCTCAGTTGTGTATAGAGATGGTCATACCAAAGAGTTTGCTATTACCCATGTACATGAACTACAAAATGCCTTTAGCATTCTTTCTATGACCCCAACCCTGTTCTTTGTCTTCACGGTGACATTACAACATCATCCCCAGGACATCACCCCTGTTTTGCCTGCTTTCTCCCCTCTTGCCTAACACCTTAGTTAAGCAGGTCATTTCTACACTATGTTATACACAGTTTGCCCTCTTATCATATTGTTGGAACATGCCTTGATAAGCTCCAGAGTTGGATTACATCCGTCATCTCCTTTGGACATTTTTTTTTCTGGGAACGAGCAGATTCCAGGATCATGAGTGTTTGAGTATTTCTAGGTGGTCCTTCCTGGGAAAGTTGGAAAATCTTTGCTGAATTCAAAGTCCAGTAAAGAGATAATGATCCTGCAAAATGATTAGAAATGATTGAATGTGAAGGGCTGAACTACTAGGGTACAAATTCCCCAGGGATATTTGCTTGGGAGACACATATGCCTGATGTTAACCTCAATCTTTCCCTGCCCACTGTGTCAAACCTTCCTTCCCTACTATATCCAAATACCCTCAGATCTCCCATACCCTTAAAGATCCTTCCCATGACCAAACTATCTGCTTAAGCTTTTCCCTTTCACATATCTTAGGAGGTCAATTGACCAATTAAAAATAAGCATTTATTGAGTGATGACTATGAATAGGCATTGTTCTAGGTGCTGAGATACGAATCAGAGAATCCCTACTCTGAAGTTTACCATCACATACAGTAGACACCTATCATGTATACAGATATAGAAGCAGAAACTTAATAAATGAAAATACATAGAAAGTAGTTACACTCTACATTCATTGCCCTGAATTTCTCATCTCCTAGCCACTTGCAATCTGGTTTCCATCTCTATTTTGATAAATGTGAATTGCTTTCCCAGGGCTCATCCTCTTGCACAGCTTTGTAAATATTGCAGTGTTGAACATCCTCTCCAACTTGCACGCTCTTTTCTATCTTACATTCCTTCAGAAGGTTCCCGCCTGATTCTGCTCCTTCCAGTCTGACATCTCACTTTTATTTGCTAGATTTTCATCTGTGTCCCACCCTAAAAGCATGATTTCCCCAGAGTGCTGTCCTAGGTCTTTTCCTCTCATTTGTCTACTCCTTCTACTGGCGATCTCCCTGGCTCATCACACAGGATTCGCTATCATTTCTATGTTGATGATTTCCAGAACTCATTATCTTCTCCCTTAAACCCTCCTTCCCCTACCTTTCCTATTACTTCAAAGGACAACACCATCCTCCCAATCCCTCGGGCTTAAAACCTAGGAGTCATTCTGGATTCCTTCCTGTCTCTTGCTTCATCTATGGTCAAGATTTTGCCAAGGCTTGTTGATTTCACCTTTGCAACATTTCCTGAATATATCACTTTCTCTCCTCTGATACTGCCACCACTCTACGACAGACTCTCATTACCTCATGCCTTGCTTTTACTTGGTGTGCCTGCCTCTGCTATCTCCCCACTCCAATTCATTTGTCATTCAACAACTAAAGTGCTTTTCCTAAAATTCAGGGGTGGCCAGGTAGCACAGTGAGTAAGAGCACCGGCCCCAGAGTGGGGATGACCTGGGATTGAATCCAGGCTCAGACACTTAGCACCCACCCAGAAACACCTGGCCGTGTAACCTTGAGCAAGTTACTTAACCCCAATTGCTTAAAAAAAAAATGCAGGTCCCATCAAGCCATTCCAGTGACTTTCTATTGACTCTAGAATTGAATACAAAATACTATGTTTGGTTTTCAAAACCCTTCATGACCTAACTCCTCCTACCTTCCAGTCTTTTTATACCTTACTCCCCAATACATAGTCTTTGATGCAATGACACTGACCTCCTGGCTGTTCTACATACAAGGACAATCCATCTCTTGACTCTGGACATTGTCTTTGATTGTGCCCTCTGCCTGCAATGCTCTCCCTCCTTCTCCCTGCCTACTGACCTCCCTGACTTCCTTTAAGTTCCAGCTAAAATTGCACTTTTTACAAGAGGCCTTCCTCAACCCCTCATAATTCTATTGCTTTCCCTTTGTTCATGAGTTCTCATTTATTCTATACTTAACTTACCTTGTATATATTTGCTTGCTTGTTATACCCCCATTAGATTGTAAACTTCTTGAGGGCAGGGAAGTGCCAGGCACATAGTAGGTGCTTAATGTTTGTTGAATTGAATTGATTTACATTCTAAGTGGGGGGACAGTATAAAGTTGGGAAAGATGAAGACATACCAAAAGAGCATTTAGTGTCTAGTAAGCTCTTAATAAATGCTTTCTCTTCTTCCATTTCTGATGTTATATATAGTTTGAACTACCACAGAAATGTTTCTCAAACTTGTAACATTGAAAAGACTATTCTCCCGTATGAATCTTCTTATGGCTAATATCATGAGAAAAGCTTTCCATATTTGTGGGGGGCTATTGATATCCCGTCCTCTCACTTACCCATGGTAAGTCTTCGGTCGTCACCGGCCTCCTAGGAGGAATTACCAGACAGAGCACCCGAGGTTTGCAGGAGTTGTTTATTCAGGCTCAGCTACATCGCGACTGCCCTGAACTTCCGCATCAGGGCAACTTATAGGTACACATAGCCAATCATCTTCTACAGCTCTATTCATTACCTTTTAAGGTCATACATCAAGCAAGCAGGCACTAGCCCATATACCATTACTTCCTGGCCCCCAACACATATTCATTATAGGCTTCTCTCCTATATTAATCTTCTGATATACAACTGGATTGGACCTATGAAGGAAGACTTTCTCACATTTGTTATATATATAAGGCTTTTCTCCAGTGTGACTCATCTTATAACTCATAAGCAATGAGCTCCAAATGAAGGTTTTCTCCCATTCACTATGTTTAAGCCTCCTCTCTAATATAAATCTTCTAATGAGATTTGAGATCTACCTAAGGACTTTCTCCCATTTATCACATGTATAAGCCTTTCCTGGTGTGACTTCTCTAGTGCTAAACAAGGGTAGAGCTTTGAGTAAAGACTTTGTCACACTGAGTACATTTATAAAGCTTCTCTCCAATATGAATCTAAAATTAAAACATCTAAAATAAGAGTTGAGCTGGCAATGAAAGTTTTCTCACACTTATTGCATTTATAAGGCTTTATAAAATAATCTGTTTTTGATGCTTAGAAATGTTTGAACATTGACTCAAGGCTTTCCCACATTCCCAATAGCTGTAAATTTCACCTACAGTTGGAAACTTCTGATATTTGGTTATTTTTTTCATATCTCCCTCCTGCTTTGTCTCCCAACTTTTTCTACAATCTACTTTCTCAATATTCCCTAGAAATAAAGAAGTAATAATCAACATTGTAAAGTATTACCATTTTCGCTCTATGGGATGACTCTTCTTCAGGAATGTTTTCTTCTTCAGGAAACTGCCTCTTGTTTTCCTTCTGAAAGATGTCTGGAATATACGTAATATAGGGCACAAACATCCTCATTGGGCTGAACTTTGAGAAAGGAAACTGGGGATGAAGTAAAGCCACTGAAAGTGGTGCCCAAAGAAAGATCACCTGGTGGAAATACTTTTTAAAATGAGATTTTATTTTTCCCAATTGCATGAAAAAGCAATTTTTAACTTTCATTGTTTTTTTTAAGCTTTGAGTTCCAAATTCTTTACCTCCTTCCCTCCCCTCTCTCCTCATTGACATGGTAAGCAGTCTGATATAGGTTATACATGTGCAATCACGTAAAATATTTGCATATTAGTAATTTTATGCAGGAAAACTTGAAAAAGAAAGAGAGAGAGAAAGTGAAAATAGTATACTTCAGTCTGTATTTACATGACATCAGTTCTTTCTCTGGAGATGGATAACATTTTTCATCATGAGTTCTTTGGGATTGTCTTGGATCACTGTATTGCTGAAAATAGTCAAGTCATTCACAGTTGTTCATCAAACAGTATTGCTGTTACTTTGTACAATGTTCTCCTGGTTCTGCTCACTTCACTCAGCATCAGTTCATGTAAGTCTTTCCAGGCTTTTCTAAAATCATCCTGCTTGTCATTTCCTATAGCATAATAATTTCCCATTAAATTATATACCGCAACTTGTTTAGCCATTCCCCAATTGATGGGCATCCCCTCAATTTCCAATTCTTTGCCACCAGAAAAGAGCTGTTATAAATATTTTTGTACCTCCCCTGCCCCCTTTTAAAATATTTTTAGGATACAGACCTAGTAGTGGCATTGCTGAATTAAATAATATGCATAGTTTTATAACACTTTGGGTATAGTTCCAATTTGCTCTCCAGAATGGTTGGCTCAGTTCACAGCTCTACCGACAATGCATTAGTACCCCAGTTTTCCCACATCTACACCAACATTTATCATTTTCCTTTTCTGTCATACTAGCCATCTGATAGGTGTGAGGTGGTACAACAGAGTTGTTTTAATTTGCATTTCTCTAGTCAATAGTGATTTAGAGCATTTTTTCATATGACTATAGATAGCTTTGATTTTTTTTCTGAAAACTGTTCTCTAAAAGTATTTTAAAATAATATTTTCTCTAGTTTAACAACTATTTCCAGTCTTTCTCCTGTTTGAAAGTATTTAGAAGACCAAGAAAAAAGGTCTTTTTTAGGAAAATGCTTTAAGGGTAGGAGCTAATCCTTGAATGAATATTATTTGTCATTTTATGAAAATCATTCCTTTCTAAGAAAAAAAAAGGAGCAGATGGATTGACAAGGGAATTCTATCAAATTTCTAAACTGTTTGAAAAAAAGGTAAAGAAAGAGGGGGCAAAACTATAGAACAATTTTCCCAATGAATATTAATGTAAACATTTTAAATAAAATGCTACCAAGGAGACTACAAGAACATATCCCAAAGATAATAACTGTAATGAAAGTGAATTTCTACCAGGAATTAAGGACTGGATGAAAAAAATTGTGAAACTATTGAGTTTAATTGACCACTTCAATAACAAAAACAAAAATTAAATGATTACTTCAATATTATTCAATATTGTACTAGAAATGCTACCTATAGTCATAAGGTTAAAAACTGAAGGAAAAAGCATAGCCAACAAGAAAGCAAAACTGTCACTTTTGCAGATGATATGATGGCTGTGGGATTGAAAATTAATTGATCATTAGTGCTGCTTGATCATTAGTGTATGATGAACTGATCAAGTATTAAGATTTCCACTCTATTTTAAAATTTTATTTTATTTTCAATTCACAGAACAAACAAGCACTTCCATATTGCAGTGCTATAAGAAAGATGATTACACATGTAGCTGCTAATCTACCATGTACAAATTACTATTTCCTCTAAATATACAACTAAGTTATAACATACATTCCCTTTCTCCTCCCTTATTTTCTTCACTCCCCCTGCTCTAGATATGCCTGTCATTAGACACAAATAGGTATATATATGTAAAATTATTCTATACACACTTCTATTTATCTTTCTCTGTATGCAGATAGAATCTTTCTTCATATGTTCTTTAATTTTAATTGTGTATTTCTAATAGTCAAATGACTTGGTTACTCAAAGTTATCCTTACAACAATATTGCTGTAACTTCCACTCTATTTCATTAGGCTTAATCAGTCTACTATGTATTGGTTGGGACCCCTCACTGTGTGAGTTTGAGCTTCTTAAGCCTGTAGCTTCAGTGGCCTACTCCCTGCTTGTAGCATGCCACCCCCATTCTGCTTGCTGCCTGACAACAGTGGTAACAGAGGTAAACAACTTCAGGTGCCTCATTCCTTGTTCGCCATTTCTCAATGTTTTCCCATCACAGAGGTTCTAAACCCATCCTTAAGTACTAGCATGTAAGCTGCAAGCCTCCTATCCCCTAGTCTGGAAATTGTCAACCACAGCACTTTCTAGGCAATGTAAGTCAATCTGGTCATAGGATATTTACCCACCCTCCCCAGGACTTTCCAGATGATGTTAGTCTGGGAATGTTAGGGCACCTGGTGAGGAACTAATGTAAGAGGGTACCAACCAATCAGAAGTGATATATGTCTATGTTTAAAAATAGTAACTGTGCAAATGCTCTAAAAGAATTGTTCTGCCTGTCAGTTTTATCCTTGGCTACTGAAGAGCCTTGGATCCCATTTATTGTTAACTGCTAACCTTGCTAATAAATTGATCATACTAAGAATCCTGTGTGTAAGTTTCTCTTTGTTGCAAAGTTTTATGACAACATGATTTGCCTAGAAAATCCTAGAGAATTCACTAAAAATCTAGTTGAAACAATGAAAAATGTCATCAAAGTTACAGGATGTAAAATAAATCCATAGAAATGATCAGCATTTCTGTATATTACCAATAAAATCCAATGAGAAGACAGAAAAGAAGAAATTCTTAAAATCACTATGTATAGTATAAAACAATTGAGAGTCTACCTGCTAAGACACACAGAGAAGCTACATGAATGGATTTAAAAATTTTCACCCAAATAAAGACATCTTTGATTAAAGAAATATGAATCATTCATGGGTAAGCTAAATCAATATAACAAATATAACAATACTACCAAAATTAGTTTTCTTATTCAGGGCCATACCAATCATACTACCAAAGAATTACTTTGTAGAACTATAAAAAATAACAAATTCATCTGGAGGAACAACTGCACAAGAATATCAGGGAATCAATGAAAGAAACATGAGAAGGGAGGGGGCCTAGCAGTACCAGAGCTCAAACCATCACAAAGATGTAGTCATACAAACAAGTTGATAGTGGATAATGCATAGAAAGGCTGATCAGTGGAACAGATTAGTTATACAACACAGAGAAGCAAATGAACATAGAACCTAGCATTTAATAAACCCAAAGATCTCAGATTTGGGGGCAAGAACCCACTATTTGACAAAAACTGTGAATAAAACTGGAAAGTAGTCTGGCAGAAATAAGGCATAGACCAACATCTCACACAATACAATAAGATAAGCTCAAAATAAGGACATGATTTTGCTACAAAGGATGATATTATAAACAAATTAGGGGAACAGGTAAGAAATTACTTGTCAGGGGCAGCCAGGTGGCTCAGCGAGTAAGAGCACTGGCTCCAGCGTTGGGATGACCTGGAGATCGAATCCCAGCCTCAGACACTCAGCACCACACCCAGAAATAACTGGCCATATAACCTTGAGCAAGTTACTTAACCCTGATTGCTTAAAAAAGGAGAAAAGAAGTTGATAAATTCTAAGGGGAGGCTAGGTGGCGCAGTGAGTAAAAGCACCGGCCCTGGAGTTGGGAGGACCCGAGTTCAGTTTCGACCTGAGACACTTAACACCCACACAAAAAAACTAGCTGTGTAACCTTGGGCAAGTTATTTAACCCAATTGCCCTCCAAAAGGCAAAAAAAAAAAAAAAAAGAAATTACTTGTCAGACCTATAGACAGAAGAGTTCTTGATCAGATAAGACATACAGAGGTTAATAGGAGGGAAAATGGATAATTCTGATCATATGCAATTTAAAAGTTTTTACAATAACACAAGCAATGCAGCTAATATTTGAAGAAAAAGAAGAAACTGGGGGAAAATCTTTGCAGCAAATTACTTGGATAAAGATCCCATTTCCAAAATACATAGGGAACTGAGTAAAATTTACAAGAATAGAAGCCATTCACCTATTTATAAATAGCTAAAGGGTATTAATAGGTAGTTTTCAGAGGAAGAAATCCAAGCTATCAATAGTCATGAAAAAAAAAGTTCTAAATCACTAATAATTAGAGCAATTCATATTAAAACAACTCTGAAGTACCACTTCACACTTATCAGATTGGTTAAGATGACAGAAAAGGAAAATGAAAAATGCTGGAGAGGATTTTGAAAATGGGGTTGGGAAATGGAGAGAACTAAATATATTTATTTAGAACTAAAAATATTTAAAAGTTGAGCTTTAAAAAATAAAGAAATTTTTTTAAAATAAAAAAAATCATTGTGTTACTCATTTATGAATGGATTAGGAGATGATCCACTTGGAAGTATTACCTTTTTCTTCCATTCAGAAAGAATGGAAATATTGATCTGAGGGAAGGAGTCCCTTTGGTTTTGGAAGAGGTCAAGAAAACATAAGGGGAGTGGTCATTGAAAATTGAGCTCAACACAAGAATTTCAGGACTAACTTCTTTTGCCAGTATCCCTCTCAGTAGTAATGTATCCTGACCACTATGGCCTGGATCTCCCTATCCTAGTAAGTTCCTCCCTAGAATCTCCAGTTTATGAAGTATCTACACCAGGTATGATCCCTTCAAACTTCCTCCAGTGCATGATTCCCTACTTTTCTTGACCACTTTTTTGCATTTGGATACTTCTCTCCCCTAACAATTTTTATTATATGTTGACTTTCTTCATTAGAAGCTTCTTGAGTGTCAGGAATTTCTTTGTGCTTGTATCTAATTTATCTTTATTATATTATTATATCTATCTTCCCAGTGCACAATATTTATATGTCCTGTGCCTGGCATATTGTAAGCACCTGATAAATGTTTTGTGAATCTAATTATCTATCAATGGAGGAAAGAATAATGACCATCATTTTGGAATATTAACCCAAAATGTATTTTAACAGATAATATTTTCTTGTTCAAGGTTACTATGTTACCACAAATGCTCATGGGTGGAGGACATATTTGATGGCATGGAGGTGGTGCTATGCCCATGTCATAGCAGTGGATAATTATCTCTCCTGCTAGAAATCACTTTGAGATAGGATTGTATTCTATTTTAACATTGCTTCTGACAGACTAGTACCTAAAATACAGAACATAGTGTTTTGTTGTGCACTAGTTTCAGTCACACCCAACTCTTTGACGCCCCATTTTGGGGTTTTCCTAGCAAAGATCCTGGTGTGGTTTGCCATTTCCTTCTCCAGCTTATTTTATAGATGAGGAACTGAGGCAAACAGGATGAAATGACTTGCCCAGGGTCACACAGCTAGTAAGTGTCTAATGTTGGATTTGAATTTGTGAAAGTGAGTCTTCCTGATTCCAAGTCCAGTGCTCTATCCACTGCACCACCTAGCTGCCATATGGTATGTGTGTGTATGTAATTTATATATAAACATTATTTGCATGTGTGTGTGAATAAACATTTCTTAGGGGCTTCTTTTTGCCAGTTGCTGTGCTAAGCACTAGAGGAAATAGAGGAAAATATGGTCCCTACTCTCAGTCTGCTGGGGAAGACAAGAAGCAAACAAATATGTACAAACAAGCTATACACTGGACAATTGTTATTTGTTCTTCATTTTGAAGAGGACCAGTCAAATCACAGGATGGTGTGTTTACTTGTGTGAATTGAATTTAAGAGAGGCAGAGTTGCACAGAGTAATCAGCCTCATTCCCTCTTCCAGAGTCATCCAAGGCCAGTAGCAAGCCAAAAATCAAGGTGATTGGTGATAGTCCAGGATGGAGTGGATAACCTTGGTGTCTTTTATGTCTGATCAAGCTCTAAGTACTACACAGCACCTGCTTCAGCTTCTTTCATGGCCATTGGAACAAATTCTTCTCATTCTGCTTCACATGCTTCACATGCTTCATATGCCCTAACTCACCAATGGGTTTGAAGCCCACTGGTTACCCTCAATCTGGTTTAGCACATCAGCCAAGACAATTTATTGGGGTGTAGCCACTGCTCATGCTAAAATTTCTTGTAGTCACAGGTGAGAGTTGAATGCTAGGTAGACACCAAAGGGATGAGCAGTTCTGAAAAAGTCTTGGCAAGCCCTCACACCAGAAGTGCTAGTCCTTGCTGAACACTCCTTACACCCCACGGGATAAGTAGGAAATAATTATAAGAAGATACTAGAATTATATGGATTTGGAAAAGGGTTTCTGTAGAAGATAGGGTTTTAATTGAGACTTAAAGGAAGCCAGAAAAGTTGGTAGGCAGAGATAGGAACAGTGTTCCAGGCATGGGAAATAGCCAGGGAAAATGCCCAGAGATGAAGAGGTGAAGTTTCTCCATCTTGGAAAAATGAGAAGTTGGTGTCATTGGATCGAAGAGTATTTCCCATGAGGCAAGGTGTAAGAAGATTGGAAAGAATGGAGAGGGTTGACTTACAAGAGGCTCTAGACACCAAACAGCATTTTGCATTTGATTCTGGGCAGTTTTGATCCATCGTTCCTAGTTAACCATAACCAAAATAATGTCTGTCATCTTTATGGAACTTTCTTTTTTTATGGAACTTTCAGTGTTGCCAAGTGTTTTCCATCATTTGCCCAAAGTAAGGGCTATGTAATGAAGGTACCATGGGAAAAGTTGTCCCTATTTCACAGAAAAGGACTGGGAAGAGGTCCACAAAGTTTCTGGATCCTTCCCAGGGTAGACCAATAAAGATGACACTTATATGGTGGTCTCTGTACACAGAGTTCTTTCTCCTCAGCAAACTAGAGGTAGGGTAGTCAATAATAACCAGTCCATTTTCCATGAAACACCTATCCAAACTTGATTTCTTCTCTAGCCTGTAGTTATTCTCCCCCTGCCCCTGAACACACATACATGATGAGCACTTCTGGATATCCCATGTCAGAGACAGATCTGTGGAGATAGAGCCCTGGGGGAACAGAGTATAGAGGATATCTATCTGATCATTTTGTCTTGGGGAATCTCATGGCATTCACTCTTACTGAATCCCAGTGATCTGTGTGCTCCATGACAGAACAGGCTAATCAGCAAAGTGATGAACAGATTTTTCTGATGGTCACTGACCACAATTCCTAATCATGCAGGAGGCAGTGTGGTTTAGTGTAAGGAACCCTGGGCTGAAGTCAGAAAACCTGGCTTCAGGTCTTACCTCAGGCAGTTATTAATTCTGTGACTTTGGTTAATTCCCCTTTTCACACTAGGCCTCAGTCTCCCTGGAGGGAATTGCTGTGATGCAATAGGGAGCAAGCTAGATTAGAATTCTGGGAACACTGGAATTCACTATTCATTGACTCTGTAACCTTGGGCAAGTCACCTAACCTCCTTTGGCTTCAGTTTCTTTATCTATAAAATGAGTAGTTTGGGATAGAAAATAATTAAGGCTTGCATTTTTCAAACAGCAAAACATAATATGAATTTACTTGTTATTATTAGCCATTGTTTCCTTAGATTCCATGATCTAAGTGCTTTCAAGCAATTCTGAGGGAGCAGGAATATCTCATTCCCTTTACTACCATGGACAGCGCTCTTTTCGCTGGCTCACTGACTAGCCTTATCTCTGGGCCAGAGTTTAAGATACTGGTGGAGGGAAGGTAGATAGGAATCAGATGTGTAAGGGAAAGTAAGAGTGTTGACATCTTGGCATTTTCCCCATTGCAATCAGGTGCCTGCTCCCTCCTATGTCTGGCAACAAGGTCAACACAAGAAAGTAAAATCTGAAATTGCAAAGTACAAGTTTAAGAATTTTATTTCTCTTCTCACCACCCAGAGCAGAACCAGACTGGGTTCTGGAATGACTTGAATGCATATTCCTCCTTTGTTCTTTTGAAAAACAATTTAGTTAGTATGTTATTTCCCCCAATTACATGTAAAAACAACTTTTAACATTCGTTTTCAAAACTTTGAGCTCCAAATTCTCTCCCTTCTTCTCTTTTCCTCCCCTCATTGATAAGGCAAAGCAAATTAATATAGGTTATACATGTGTAGCCATGTAAAACATTTTCCATATTAATCATGTTGCAAAAGAAAATATGGACCAAAAAAACCCTCAAGAAAAATAAAGTAAAAAATATGCTTTAATTTGTATTCAGACATCATCAGTTCTTTGGGGATGGATAGCATTTTTCATCACAAGTCCTTCAGAGTTGTCTTGGATCACTGTATTGCTGAGAACAGCTAAGTCATTCACAGCTGATCATCTTACAATGTTGCTGTTACTTCGTACACAGTACTTTTCACTTTGTATCAGTTCATGTAAGTCTTTCCAGGTCTTTCTCCAGGTCTTTCTGAGAGCATCCTGCTCATCATTTCTTATAGCACCACAGTATTACATCACAATCACATAGCACAGTTTGTTTAGCTCTTCCCCAATTGATCCTTCCAATTTCGAACTCCCTGCCACCAGAAAAGAGCTGCTATAAATATTTCTGTACATATCAGTCCTTTTTCCTTTTGTTTTTTTTTTATCTCTTTTTTTGATATGGACCTAGTAGTGGCACTGCTAGGTCAAAGGGTATGCACATTTTTATACCTCTTAGTTCCAAATTACTCTAAAAAAATGGTTGAATCAGTTCACAACTCCCACAACAATGCATCAATGTCTTCTTTTTCCCATACCCCCTCCAACATTTCTCATTCTCCTTTTCTGTCCCATTAGCCAATCTAATAGGTATGAGGCAGGACCTCAGAATTGTTTCATTTTGCATTCTTCTAATCAATAGCAATTTAGAGAACCTTCTCACATGACTATAGATAACTTTGATTATTTCATCTGAAAACTGTTCATATTTCTTGATCATTTATCAGTTGGGGAATGGGTCCTATTTTTATAAATTTGATTCAGTTCTCTTTATATTTGAGAAATGAGGCCTTCATCAGAGAAATTTGCTTCAAAATTGTTTTCACAGTCATGAATGCTAAATGTATGCCCCTCTCTCATATTTCCTTGCCTGTTTATTCTATTCTTTCTCTCCTTTCACCCTGTCCCTCCTCAAAAGTGTTATGATTTTGACCACTACCTTCTCCAATCTGCCCTCCCTTCAATCACTCCCTCATCCCTTTCCCCTCCCACTTTCCTGTAGGGTAAGGTAGATTCCATATCTGATATACATATATGATATACAAATGAGTATGTATGTTTATTCCCTATTCAAGTCAATTGGACCATTCTCTCCCTCCCACCTCCCTTATCTTCCCCTCCATTGTAAAAGTTTTTTCTTGCCTCTTTTAAGTGAGATAATTTACCAGATTCTACCTCTCCCTTTCCCTTTCTCCCAGTGCATTCCTCTTTCTCACCCCTTAATTTTATTTTTTAGATATTATCCCTTCACATTCAACTCACACGTGTGCCCTCTGTCTACATATGCTAATATATGTACACACATACATACACACATATATGCCTTAATGAGAAAGTTTTTGTGAGTTACAAGTATTATCTTCACATGTAGGAATGTAAACAATTTAATCCTATTAAGTCCCTTATGATTTCCCTTTCCTGTATACCTTCTTATGTTTCTCTTGAGTTTTGTATTTGAAAGTCATATCTTCTATTCAGCTCTAGTCTTTCCATCAGGAATTCTTGAAAGTCTTCTATGTCATTTGAATATCCATTTTCCTCCTTGAAGGGTTGTACCCAGTGTTGCTGGGTAGGTCATTCTTGGTTGTAATACTGACTCCTTTGCCCTCTGGAATATCATATTCCAAGCCCTCCAATCCTTTACTGTAGAAGTTGCTAAATCTTGTGTTATCCTGACTATGGTTCCATGATACTTGAATTATTTCTTTTTGGCTGCTTGCAATGTTCTCCCCTTGACCTGGGAGCTCTGGAATTTGGCTATAATATTCATGGGAGTTTTCATTTTGGGATCTCTTTCAGCAGGTGATTGGTGGATTCTTTCAATTTCTATTTTACCCTATGGTTCTAGAATATTAGGGCAGTTTTCCTTGATAAAATCTTGTTGTTGTTGTTGATTTGCTTTTTGGAGGGGGGAAGACAGAGCAATTGGGGTTAAGTTACTTGCCCAAGGTCACATGGCTAGTAAGTATTAAGTATCTGAATTTGGTCCTCCTGACTCCAAGGTTGGTGCTGTATTCACTGTGCCACCTAGCTGCCCATCCTGGATAATTTCTTGAAAGATGTTTTTTAAGCTATTTTTTTGATCATAGCTTTCAGGTAGTCCAATAATTTTTAAATTATCTTTTTTGGTATTGTTTTATTGTTTCTTGATTTCTCAGAAAGTCATTAGTTTCCATTTACTCAATTCTAATTTTTAAGAAGTTCATTTCTTTAATAGGCTTTTGTACCTCCTTTTCCATTTGGCTAATTCTGCTTCTTAAGGAGTTCTTTTTCTTCAGTGAATTTATGTCTCCTTTACCAAACTGTTGACTCTTTTCATTATTTCTTTGCATCACTCTCATTTCTCTTCCCAATTTCCCCCCCACCTCTCTTATTTGATTTTTAAAATCCTTTTTGATCTCTTCCATGACCAGAGACCAATTTATATTTTTCTTGGAGGTTTTGCATGTAGGAGCTTTGACTTTGGTATCTTCTCCCTATAGGCAGATCCACTTAGATTTTTAAAATCAAAGAATGGAGTTAGAGAGTAGTGCAGTGAAGACCCTGCCCAAGAGGATGCTCCATCTTCTCTCTCTCCCAACCTCCCCTCCTTTCCCCCTAATAACACATAAGAGAATCCACAGCTGAATTGGCACCAGGTCCTTTAGACCCTAGAAGTCTGGGAAATGCTTAGCATATGTCTACTATATTAAATACCGACTATATGCTAGGTACTGTGCTAAGCACTGGGGCTACAATCTATGCTCTCCAGGACTTCAATGTCCAATGGTGGAGACAAAATGCAAAAAAAAAAAGTGCAGTCTGTAGACAGGATAAATTGGAAGAATCAATAGAGGGGAGACCCTAGAATTAAGAAAATCTTCCTCTAGAAGTTTCTCTCCCATCCTTCACCTGGGTCTCATTCCCTGTGCAGACTAACTCCAAAATCCACCCCTCCCCCTTCTTCTTTCTTCCCTGGATTCCTAAGAATAGACAACTGAACTGAAACTCCATAAAATAGTCAATGGGGAGATGAGAAGTCTGAGATGAGCCTGATGCTTTGGGTAAGATAAGATTTGGTCCAGAACAGGGACAGGATTTGGGTTAGAGTAGAGAATTCTAGTAGTTCTTGATGGGTTTTGTCCTGTGACTTGGGGTTTAGATTAAATTCAGAGTCAGAAAGCAGGAGGGATAGGTGATCTCAGAGACCATTGGGCATTAGGACTGGTAAGCACAGGCAACTCGGAGAGATGGGAAGGTATAGGGAAAAGAACCCTGTGCCAGAAAGCAGGAGTCAGGGAACAGGGAATCTGGTTCAGTCTCTTCCCTTGACAAAGGATGGGATCCCAAGTCCTTGCCTCCCTCAGGCCCTCAATCCTCTTACTTGTATAATGAAGAAGGGAAGAAGGCAGGGATTGATGGTCTCTAAGCATTTCCATGACTCTCAGAAATGGAAGGGACCAGACCAATTCTGCCTCTTCATTTGGCAGATGAGTAAGCTGAAGTCCATAGAGAAGAAGTGACTTGGCCAAGGACATGCAATGAATCTGGTCAGTGGCAGAGCCAGGATCAAAACCATACTTCTGGCTTCAGCTACAGAATTTTTTTCTGTTGTATTATTATGCTTGGAGATAGAATTGGACTGGGGGATCTATCAATTCCAAGATCCATGATTCCATGAACACTATAGGTAGGAGTGTATTGGAACCATTGGGGTCAGCTCTACCAGAGGTGATTATTAAATTTTGCAGATGGACATTTATATCTCAGAACTCTGCAAAGGCTCCTAATTAGGGCTTACTTGATTATTTTCTTGCTTGTCTAGACCTAAGATGGGGAAAATGTTAATTCTGTAAATTAAACTTGAGTGTGTCATCTGTACATATTGTTTTTGAGAGCAAATTGTTAAGCATTTAACAGCATATCTTAAGCTGGGGAAATGGATTCAGAATCAAATATTGGTTTGGTGCCTTAGTAGGTCTGATGTTGGATTAATGTGGGAGCTAAGGTCAAGTGAATGATTCAACCAGTGCAGGACCTCAAATCCTTTCTTGTGAGCTCTCCATTTGGAGTATGAAGGTCTGGATTCAAAATCCCAGCACTCTTTTTAGGACTTTAAAACCCCAACGACTTCATACATATGACATCTCTGCTTGGCCTCACTTTCTTCCTTGACAAAATGTGTAGATTGGTATAAACGATCTCCTTGGTTTCTGCCAACACTAAGTCTCTGAGCTGTGGGATGGCGGTGATTGGTCCCAGGAAGAAGTGGGATATGGCTTCCCTTGTTCATTTGAATCCAGAGAGATTACAAAGAGGGGCTAAAAAGTTTGGGGGATGACCTCAGTTCTGAGGGAGATCCCAGTAGAGAGTAGAATCTGGGTCTGTGGTGGATGGGGGAAGGTGGGGGAGGGGGGAAGAGGGAGACTGGCAGTCCTGAGGCAATCAATATTTACAAAGTGTTTGCTGAGGCCCAGAGCCTCAGTTTAAACTAGAATTAGAAAGCAAGTCTCCCATCCTCCCACCCGACTTCAAACCTCAGTCAAATAACAATGACAAACAAAAGTGCCTGCCCTCCAGTATTGTATATTCTAATGGAGGAGACATCTGGGAAACTGTGCAGCCTACGGTAGCTAAAATCTGCCTATGCCCTCTACATTCCAGTGCCCATTCTGAATGTCAGTGAAGCACACCTGGGCTAGGGGTGTCCCTTTGTACCTGAATGCCTGGGGAGGAGCTTGGGCTGAGACTGGCAGAGTTTTCTTTCAGAAGCTTTCAGACTGCAGCCAAGACCTTCCCAGGCACACAAAGCTGAAGTCCCAGAGGAGAGCCTTTCTCTGAAACCCAATGGAGAATCCCAAGGGTCCAGATATTTCTGGTGAGTAACCTTCAGGGAAATATTTGTTTTTCTTATTAGATTCCTTGAATTTCCTGAGGACTGGAGCCTTATTTAGCTAATCACTGTAGCTCTGGGCTCTGCTCCTAGTAGATACTCAAATCTGTTTGTGAGATTAACTGAATCGATTTGGAAACCAGAGAGCTCTGAGCACAGACTCTAAATAAAAGCTGTAAGGTCCAGAGCCCCATCTCAGAGAGGGACAGTGCCTGCCTATTTTCCAAGGATACTCTTCACAGTTTTTTTTTTTTTTTTACCATCCCAAGGGCCTTCCCTCCCATAGACCAGCGTCTGATAATTTATGCAGGTACTAAGTTCTCACCCCTGTTCAGAGTCCTCTAAAGACAAGGCTCCAGACTGAGGCGTTAGACCATCTACTTCTTTGAAAAGGAAGATGCCAAAACTTTCCCTTCAGAATCTCCATTGCCTGAATGATAAGGTCATTTGTCTTTCAAAACCATATTTCTATCACGACTTCCTTCTGTTCCCTTTGGTACCTAAAATAAATATCTCAGTTTCTTTGTGTTTCTATCTGGAATTTTTTCTGTTCCCAACTACACATTAAAAACAACTATATCCTTAGCTTACTATGACTGTTCCTGTTTAAACTAACTTTTATTCCTTTCTGTACCCAAAAGAATATGACCATTTTTAGAGCTGTGTTTAATCTTGTATTTCATTCTTTAGCTAAAAAAAAAAAAAGCTTCATTTTCTAGGGCCTTGTTTCTACCTGAACTTCCTTCTGTATGTAGTAAAAGAATGCTTCAGTTTCATTGGTGGTATTTTTTTCTGGATTTCCTTTGGTTCCTTTCTGAACCAACAAAAAAATAAACAAACTCAAAACAACCCCTTCCCCCCCAAGCCACCTCAGTTTCTATGTCTGTGTCTCTATCTGGACTTTCTTTTCTTCTTTTTCTATCCATGTTTCTATCTGTCCTTCCTTCTATACTTAAAAGAATGCTTCTGTTTCTACCTCTGTGTTTCTCTCTGGATTCCCTATTCCCTTCTCTAGACAAATTTAAAAAATAAATTTGTGGTTGTCTTTTAATCTGGACATTCTTCTGTTCCCATCCCTACCAAAAAATGCTACAATTTCCATGGCTAAGTTTCTATTTAGATTTCCTTCTGATCCCTTCTGTCCCTTAAAAAATGCCTCAGTTTCTATCTCTGTGTTTCCAGCAGGAATTCCTGTTCTCTTCTGGACCTGAGGGAATGTTTTGTCTATGATTGTTTCCCAATCTGGACGTTTTTCTTTTCCTTTCTATATCTAAAAAACTAAAAAACACCCCCACCCTTCATTTCTGATGGCTGAATTTCTATCTAGACTTTCTTTTACTTACCTTCTGTATCTAAAAAAGATTGCTTCAATTTCTACAGCAGTTTTTCCATATGTAAATAAAAAAATCCTTCTGTTTCAATCTAGACTTGCCCTCTTTTCTATTCTGTACCTAAAAGAATACTTCAATTTCTGCTTTTATTGTTTATTTTTAAGCATTCTTTTTAAAAAATTGAGTTCCAGATTCTCTCCCTCCCTCCCAGGCCTCCCCACTCAGAATGCTTCCATGTCTGTGGCCACATTCCTCTCCTGATAATCTTCTATTCCCTTCTATAGGTTTAAAAAAAACGCATCAATGTCTATAGCTGTGCTCTTAATTAGACTTTCTTACATTTTGTTCTATAGTTTTAAAAAATCCCCATAATTTCTATGACCATGTTTCTAGCTAAACTCCCTTCTGTACCTAAAAGAATGTGTCAATTTCTATTGCTGTGTTTCTCTGAACTTGCATTTTTTGATTCTGTAGCTAAAAAAACAAACAAACAAAATGCCTCACTTTCTCTGGCCTCCCTTCCCTTCTGTACTAAAAGAATCCTTCAGTTTCTCCAGCAGTGTTTCTTTCAGGACTTCTTTCTGATCCCTTCTGGATCTAAAAAGAACATTTCCATTTCTCAGGCTATCTTTTTTTTCTGGACATCCTTCTGCTCCCATCCCAACCTAAATGATGCTTCAGTTTCTATGGCCGTATTTTTATCTTGACATCCTTTAGTTTCTCTCTTGACTATTCTTTTTCTGTACTAAAAGAATGCTTCTATTATTATCAACGTGTTTCTGCTCTGTATGTAAAAAGAAATGCTTCACTAACCCAAACTTTTTTCTTGTTCTCTTTTAGTTTTCTCTATGATATAGGTAAAGGTATACATGCTATGCACAAAGAATTTACAGATGACTCAAACCTGAGAGAGCTGACACACTGGATGATAGAGTTAGGATCTGAAAAGATCAGCAGCATATGCTAGAGAATGGGGGAAATTTCACAGGAGATCAAAGGCAGTAATGTTCTTTGAAGTTTTGGGACTGCAAGGTCAATCTGGATGAGCAGGGCGAAGTAAGAGCCCCAAATGCTGATGCCACCTGGGCCTGCATGGAGCAGGCAAGGCTTCCTTGTAGATAGAGTACAGGGCCTCTGCCCTTGTCAGAGCTCATCTGGGTTCCTCTGCTGTCCAGTTCTGGGTTGCGTACATAAAAAGAACTCAAAAAGAGTTCATAAAGAGAACATAAAAAGAAGTCAAATTAGAATGCTCAGGAGATGTGGAAGGCTCTTGACTTCTTTTCCTGTGAGGATTAGTTGAAGGAAACCGGGATTTAGAGCCTGGAGAAAAGACTTATGGGGGAAAAGAGCTGCCTGTACATATGGGAAGGGCTATCACATGGAAGAGGGTTTAATTTTGTTGTGCTTAGTTGTGGAGGATAGAACCAGGAACAGTGCTTGCAAATTTTTTTTTAAAAGTCTTTATGACAAACTTCCCAAAATTTATAGTAGTCTACAAAGTGATTGAGCTCCCGGGAAAGGTGGCACGTCCCTTCAAAAGATTTCATTTAGAGGCTATATGATCACCTCTTGGGTACAGGATGATGGAAATTCATTTCTGGTACTGTTTGAGCTTGAAGGTTGCTCATGTCCTTTCCAAATCTCCATTTCTGGGGTACAGGGGCTGAGTTCTTCTCCCGAGTGAGAATGGCCACTCCTTTCCCCCCAAAGTTAGCAAAGATTTCTTACGGGACAAATTTCACAGCATTTTTCTCAGGGCTCATTCTTGACCTCTCGATAGAATTTGTGATGGCGTGTTTCACTCTGAGCCCAGATGTGGTCCCCTCTTGGGGATTTTGTGACTGTGTTCTCTCTTGGTTTTCTTCCGACCTGGCTCGACACTTTTTAAGTGTAGTTGCTAGATGACTCCATGGATAGAGCAGTGGGCCTGTAGTCTGGGAGAACTGAGTTTAAATTTATCCTCAAACACTTAGAGCTGTATCACTCAGGACCAAACAATGAACTTCGGCCTCATTTTCCTGAAGTGCAAATGGGGATCCTAAAAGCACCTGCGTCCGTGGCCTGAGATCATAAAAGGGCTTAGGTAGCATGGTGGCACCTGCTGTCGATCAGTTGTTTCAGTCGTGTTCAACTCTCCATGACCCTATTGGGGGTTTTCTTGGTAAAGATACTGGAGTGATTTGCCATTTCCTTCCCCAGCTCATTTTACATATGAAGAAACTGAGGCAGACAGGGTTAAGTGACTTGCCCAGGGTCACACAGCTTAGGTGCTTAATAATGCTTGCTCCATTCCTTTCTTCCCTTTAGTCTATTTTTACTTAATCATAATCCATGTAATAAACACTCAAGGTTCTTTCCTCTCTTTTCCCCTATACTTCCTCTCTTAGATGCTCTAATATGTAACCTGCCCACTAAAAATATTTGTTGATCCTTTTTACTGATCCATCCAATCCCCTGCTCTGTTACTGAGCATACAAGTTACTGGGATATCTACTCAGCAAGAGCAAATGCCCCTATGTTCACACCCACCCTGGGACAGGATGCTTGTGATAAATATACCTCTGCATTCCTGGCATCTTGGCACCCTCAGATCCAGAGCTTGATCAGGCAGAGCAGCAGGACAAAGTGGAGGCTGGAGAAGAAGATCATATAGGTGTCTCCAGAAAATGGGCTGCATAATAATGGCCACTCTACCCCAGAGTCCTAGGCAGGAAGCCCTGTGTAGACATTTCTGCTCCAAATGAGTATCATCTATTCTTAACTTACCCTGTGGCTCTGGGCAAGACCCTAAAACTCTGAGCCTCTCTCTGTTCCTTATAGGATCTTTCCCCATGGTACCTGTTCATCTGGTTTTTACCATAAGCAAATGGAGGAAAATACTTGGCCCCATAAGCATGTCAGATGTTATTGTTTATGTTATGTTATGTTATGTTATGTTATATCGTGCCATGCCATGTCGTAATGTCATGTCATGTCATGTTATATTGTGTTGTGTCATATCATATATCATATTATGTTATAATATATTATAATGATTTATTGTTATTATTTTTATTATGATTCACTAGGACAAATGAGTTCAAATTGCTAAGAAGTATACGGGGCTATTTTCTAGAAATATGCCCAAACATACCTAGACCCATATACACACATCTATATACACAATCACATATGTGTTTATACATCCATATATAAATATACATATCTGTGTGTATATACACATGTATAGAGAGAATATACATATATAGAGAATAACATATCTATAGCTATCACTGTACTTTATGCATATCTGCCATGTCAGAAGCAATTTTAAATATTTATTCTTATGCTCAATCAGTTAGGCAGCTAGGTGGTGCACTGGATAGGGTGCTAGGCCCGAAGTCAGAAAGACTCTTCTTCCTGAGTTCAAACCTGGCCTCAGATACTCACTAGCTGTGTGACCCTGGGCAAGTCACTTAACCTTGTATGCCTCAGTTTCCTCATCTGTAAAATGAGCTGGAGAAGGAAATGGCAAACCGCACCAGTGTCTTTGCTAAGCAGACCCCAAATGGGGTTGTGAAGAGTTGGATGGGAATTGGACAGGACCGGAACAACTGAACAACAGAAAATTCTAAATCAAAATAATTTCTGTCTGACATAAAAACATCTAAACTGCTACAGTCTACCCCACTCTTGCCCCTATGCCCTCAGACACCATCCGTCTACCCAGTGAAATCTGCGGTACCATTTATGATAAACAAACAAAAAAATTAGGTAAAAATACATTTTTGTGTTTACATTATCCAACAAGAGTCATTATTCTTTTTTACCATTGATAGATAGATTCATAAGCATTTATTAAGTGCTTACTATGTGCCTGGAGCAGAGACTGTCAATCATCGAATAAACATTTATTATATGTCTACTATATGCATTGAAATAAAGAAGGGTTAGGGAAGACTTCTTGAGGAGGGTGGCATTTTAGCTGGTACTTAAAGGAAGCCAGAGGTGCAGAGGAGCCAGAGCATTCCAGGTGTGGGGGTCAGCCAGAGAACATTTATGGAGCTGAGAGGATTGTCTTGTTTATGAACAGAAGGCCAGGGGTCACTGGACCACAGAGTACATGGTGGAGAAGACTGTATAAGGGGGAAGGCTTTGAATGCCAGATAGCATTTGGATTTGAATCCTGGAGGCAATAGGGAGCCACTGGAGTTTACTGAAGTAGGGGAGAGGTGGTGACATCATCTGACCAGCATTTTAGAGTAATCACTTTAGGGGAAGAATGGTGGACAGATTGGAGCGGGAAGAGTCTTGAGGCAGGCAGATTCCCCAGCAGGCTATTGCCATAGTCTGGGCATGAGATGGTGAGGATGTGGACCAGGGTGAGAGCCATGGCAGAGGAGAGAAGTGGGCATCTTTGAGATGTTGCTAAGTTGTATTTTACGTGCCTCAGCAACCACTCGAATGTTGGGGGAGGGGAAAGAGTGGGAGTTCACGATAATTCCTAGGTTGTGAGCCTGGGAGAATGGTGTTTCCCTTTAGAGTAATAGGGAAGGTGGGAAGAGGGAAAAGTTTAGGGGAAATGATCATGAGTTCTGTTTTGGACATACCAAGTAGAAGATGTCTACTGAACATTGAGTTCAAGATATCTGAAAGGTATTTGGTGATGTGAGATTGGAGGTGAGCCGAGAGTCAGGGGCAGGGGAGGTGGATTTGAGAATCATCTACATAGGGATGGTAATTAAATCCATGGAGGCTCATGAGATCACTAAGTGAAGGGGGAGAAGAGAAGAGGGCCCAGGATAGAACCCTGAGGGACAACTACAGTTAGAGGGTGTGATATGGAAGAAGATCCGGCAAAGGAAACAGAGGTATGGTCAGGTAGGTAGGAGGAAAACCAAGAGAGAGTGAAAAATACTCAGCCATAAAAATACAAATATAAGCACAAATAAAGACATTTTCAACTCTTAAGGAGCTTTCATTTCAATGAAGAGAATCAGCATATAAAAAGGTGCTGAAATATTGAGTCGGGAAATACCGGAATGGGAACCATGTAGAGAAATACACTTGTTCAGGTATAAAGTCATCATGGCCAACATGGGTACTTTCTCAAATGGAGGCTCTGGTGAGGAACTCACCAGGTGATAAAAGGGGTGGGGTCAAAACGTTCAGGGCACCTTCTACTGTGAGGAGGCCCCTGAGTCAGAAGTGGAGAAGAAGTCCTGGGACTCTTGAATTTAGCCATCCCCTCAAGTGTTCTGGACCTCCTTCAACATCAAGAAGAGGTTCTCCTTCTGACCCAATGACATTGCCTTCTGAATGGAAACAAAGAAAGTGATTCTAGGTAGGTCATATCATAATCCATTAAGGGATGGCCAATGAAATAAAAAAAACAAACCCTAAGATAGCACTTAAAATTTTTTTAAATATTATTTTAATCTCAAATGCCATAACACAAATACAGAATAGAGAAAAGAAACAAAAATGTATCAGAAACTTAAATACAAAGTTAGAAAGAAAAAAAAGTATGTCGTGTGCATAGCAGAACATAGAGGATTCTAAATACGTAACAATAATTTTTTTTTAAAGCAATCGGGGTTAAGTAACTTGCTCAAGGTTACCTGGCATTATTTCTGGGTGTGGTGCTAAGTATCTGAGCCTGGATTTGATCCAGGTCATCCTGACACTGGAGCCGGTGCTCTTACTCGCTGTGCTACCTGGCTGCCCCGTATAACAATAAATTTTCATTTCAAGAAAGCCTGTATGATGAATAATACTTGTTGTGTTGAGAATTGTCCACCTTTTCTTTGCTTCCTTGTGAGTTTTCTTTTGTTCTTTGCTGTGCACTTTTTTACTTTGTTCTTTCTCCCCCTCCCTTCCCAGAAGACTATAATAAAGTTTAGATACATTTCTCTATAGCTATAAATATATACATACATATAAAGACATACTTTCCCACACATATTCTACTCCTGACCTTTGTTTTTATGTTTGTGCATATCTCTTGTTTTCTATCCCTCCTGCCTCCTCTACCCACTACCCTGCCCTCCTCTTGCTTGTCTACTTCCTTTGAAGGATTCCCTCCTATCCTCCCATTCCCGTAAATCTAAGACCCTTCTATACTCGTATTTACCTCCCCTCTAGAGATCCCTCTCTTGTCCTCTCCCCCTCCCTATGCCCCTACAATTTTATTTCTTCGAAATTTAGAAGATTTTTATATTCTTCTAAATATATATATTGTTCCCTCTTAAACCCATTCCTGATGAAAGTAGGTTACCAGAACCACCAGCCCTCCTCCCCCACCTAATTCCTTTGTATTGATCCTTCCTCTTGCACCTCATTTGTATAAAATAATTACTCTTTTTAGCTGTTCCTACATGATTTTACTTTTTAAATTCATATCATACTTAGGTTTACTCCAATCTTTCCTATGAGCTACCCAATTATTAATAAGAATCTTAGACATACATAACATACATACACACATACATACATATATATATATATATATATATATATATATATATATACAGTCTAGCCTTATGAATTCCTTATAATCAGTCTTTGGTATTTAGTTTATATTTCTCTTGATTCTTGTATGTTGAAGCTTCTGTTGAGTTCAGGATTTTTTTTTCAGCAAAGTCTTGAAAATCAGAGAGTTTATCAAATGTCCATTTTTTTTTCCTTCAGGATAATACTTAACTTTGCAGGGTATGACATTTTCAGCTGGAGCCCCAGTTCTTTTGCTCTTTGATATATTATGTTTCGAGCCCTGCAGTCCTTTAATGTTTCTGCTGCTAGGTCTTCTAATTGTGGCACCATCATATTTAAATTGTTATAATCTTGATGCTTTTAATATTTTATCCTTGAGTTGGGGGTTTTGGAATTTGACTGATATTCCTATGAGTTTTCCTCATAGGATCTCTTTTAGGTGGTGATTGATAATCTACTTTCCCCTCCTTGTTCTAATACTTCAGGACAATTTTCTTTATTTTTTATTTTATTGTATAAATATTCTTTTTTGATCATGACTTTCAATTAGTCCAATTATTTTTATATTTTCTCTTCTTAACCTATTCTCCAAATCTGTTGTCTTTCTTACAAGATGTTTCACTTTCATTTTTTCATTATTTGTATTTCGTTTAATTATTTCTTGATCTCTTATAATTTCACTGGCTTCACTTTGCCCAATTCTAATTTTCAAGGTGTCATTTTCTTCCTTAAGATTCTGGATTTCTTTTTCTAATTGATTGACTTTCCTTTCATAACTTTCTTGTTTTCTTGGATTCTTCTTTTTTTCCCCAGAGTTTTTCCTCCATCTCTGTGATTTGATTTTTAAAGTCTTTTAAAGATCTTCTATGAATTCTTTTTGGGCAGGTGACCATTTGACTACTCTTTGGGGGTTTCTTTACTTCAATAACCTCCTCTGAAGATGAACCCCAGTCATTTCATCCCACAGTAGCTTTCTGTGGTTGGATTCTTTCTCCTTTGCCTGTGCATTTTTTATGTTAACTTAATTTTTGTAATCACCTCTAGCCCTGGGGAATGGGGGATGGTGCCTCTTGCCCCAGATCTTCAGCTCTCCCCTCTAGCCTGGAACCAAAGCCAAACCTCTAGCCTCCTGTCAGTGCCCACAGCAGGGGGCTTTCTGCCCCACTGTTTCTGCACTCAGTGGATGTGTGCTGGTTACTTCTTACCCCCACCACTTTTTGCAGAACACCTGGGTCTGGCGTTCTTGGACAGCATAGGTTCCCTTGATTTTCCAAGGCTCAAATGCCCAACTCCCCTCACTATCTTGGGGGTAACAGTTCCTGTGACTGGAGAGAGGCAGCCTTTCAAACCAAACCAACCAATCCCAGAGCTTGCCACTTGTTGTTAAAATGGAACCTCTCCTGGAGGTGTTTAGTATTCACTGACCAAATCTTATCCTGTTATGCCTCTGTTCTTATTTATATCCACCCACACTTTGTTCACTCTAAGGTGCTATTTTAACTCTTTTGTGGGGGAAATTCTTGAGAGCTTGAAATTTTCTGACCTACTCTGCCATCTTCCCAGAATCCTCTCAAGAAATCACTTTTGTTCAAGGACTGGTTGCTACCTTTAACCCATTTCCCTAAGAAAGGTCTGTGTTCTTGGTCTTCTGCATACTTTCAAATAGGAAAAAGTCTAGAAAAGGTTATTAGGCTAGGAAAAATATTATTTTCTTTTTTTTTTTTGCTTTTTGGATGGGGGAAGGTAGGGCAATTTGGGTTAAGTGACTTGTCCACAGTCACAAGCTAGTTTTTTTGTTAAGTGTCTGAGGCTGGATTTGAACTCAGGTTTTCCTGACTCTAGGGCCAGTGCTCTATTCACTGTGCCACCTAGCCATCCTGGAAAAAATATTATTTTCAATATTTCTAGAGAAACTAACAGGGAGATTGCAAAAAATGTTTCCACCAGGTGTTACCTTCTCCAAGTTCCATTTGCAGTTGTGTTACTCCACCCTTAGCTTCCATTCTTAAACTTTTGTACTTTATATTAGACACATACCATATTTTTGTATTTTATGTTACTGTTTTTCAGATTTGGAGTCCAAGATCAAGACTGAGAATGAGCCAGAGGAAGACTCTTCCCATGGAGTGAAGATCGAAAGACTCAGCAGTGTTGATGATTACTCTTCTATTTGTGGGAAGTGGGATGAAAGTGAGGCAGAAAGTGAGGAAATAAAACAGGAGAGGGATGTGACCAAAATGACCAAAGAGCAGAAGATTCAAACTAGAGGCAAAGTTTATAACTCTAAGGAATGCGGGAAAGACTTCCCTCCAAATCCAAACTCTTCTAAACATCAGGAAATCCATGCTATTCAGAAGGCTTATACATGTAATGCATGTGATTTGATATTCACGGACAACTTAAGACTTACTCAACATCGGAAGATTCATGCTGGAAAGAAGTGTTATAAATGTGAGGAATGTGGGAAAGTCTTCTTAGAGATTTCAAAACTTCATATACATCACAAGATTCATACTGGAGAAAAGCCTTATAAATGTAATGAATGTGGCAAAACTTTCACTCAAAATGCAACCCTTTTCAAACACCAGAGGATTCATACTGGAGAGAAACCATATAAATGTAACGAGTGTGGGAAAGCCTTCACTCAAAAGTCAACCCTATCCAACCACCAGAGAACTCATACTGGAGAGAAGCCTTATAAATGTGATGAGTGTGGGATAGCCTTCAGTCAGAGGTCAACTCGTATTAAACACCAGAGGATTCATACTGGAGAGAAACCTTATCAGTGTAATATATGTGGGAAAGCTTTTGTAGAGAGTTCAAACCTTATTCAACATCAGAAAATTCATACTGGAGAGAAGCCTTATAAATGTAAGACTTGTGGGAAAGCCTTCAATCAAAACTCAACCCTTTTCAATCACCAGAGAATTCACACTGGAGAGAAGCGGTATAAATGTGAACAATGTGGGAAAGCTTTCAGTCAGAGTTCAACCCTTATTTCCCATCAGATGATTCATACTGGAGAAAAGCCTTATACATGTAGCGAATGTGGGAAAGCTTTTCGTAAAAACTCAACACTAAATGAGCATCAGAAAATTCATGCCGAAGAGAAACCTTGTAAAAATGAGAAATGTGAGAAAGTCTGCGGTCAGGGCTCAGCTGTTGTTTCACATCAGAAATCTCATAATAGAAAGAAGCCTTACAAATGTGGTCACTGTGGGAAAACATTTCCCAAAAACTCCATACTTATTAAACACCAGAGGATTCATACTGGAGAGAAACCTTATGAATGTAATAAATGTGAGAAAGCCTTCACTCAGAGCTCCACCCTTATTAAACACCAGAGAGTTCACACTGAAGAGAGGCCTTATCAATGTAATGAATGTGGGAAGGCTTTCAATCAGAAATCTAACATGAAAAGACATCAGAGGACACACACTGGAGAGAAGCCTTACAAATGCCATGAATGTGGGAAAGCCTTTATGAGAAAGGTCCTACTGGTCTTACACAAAAAGAAGCATAATGGAGAGAATGTGGAAAAGTAAAGAATGTGGATGAGCATCCACTGAACAGTTACAACTTATTGTACATTGAGAGATTCACACTGGATAGAGACTTTATCAGTATGATGAAAGCCTCCATTCTGAACTCAGTCTTTAAGGACATGATGTAATTCATACTGGAGAGAAGAAAGCTTTATAACTGCAAGAAGCATGGAAACCTCTTTTGGGGCTTTTAAATAGGAGAGGATTCTTCTTGGAAAATAGCCCCTCCCCTTTTAAAAAGTGAAATTAATTTGAGAAAGCCTTCTATGGCAGACATATCAGAAATGGAAGGATGCAAAATCATTTATTTCTTATGGTGACCAATTACTGGACTTAGTCTTGTGTATATAAATAGTAAGAAAAGATAGTCCAGTTAGAACTGTCTCAAAGTGTTATGAGGAAGGGGATTTAACTGTAGGTCTTACAACAAAAGTTTAGCAATCACCTACTAAGGATGCTAGGCATGGATGGAAGGTATTCTTGGTCAGGAACTGTTTGGAATAAATATCTCAGGTGTCTCCTCTCTAGCTGGGAAAGCTCTTTCAATACCCCCTAACTTTTCCCCAGAAATAGCATCTCACCTTTTTAATGCCAGTAGTCTACTAGCATTATATGATCATTAAATTTGGAACACTATAGTTTCCAAAGAATTAAAAATGAATGTTACTTAGAAGAAAATGAGGAGTTATGTGTTGTGTAGGGACAGGTAAATGTGGCAAATCAGTCTTGAAACATGGATGAGTTGTTTGCATTCTTTTGTACAGAGGTGACTATGGATCCCCTCAGAACTCTGTCATCACACATCATCCAGGGAATCTAATGACACAGAGGGCATGGGAGTGGTGATTTTATATTTTGATGATCTTAAATGAAGAACAGAACAGCTACATAGCACATTGGATAGAATGCTGAGCCTGGAGTCAGGAAGACTCATCTTCATGAGTTCAAGTCCTTCTCAGAGACTTCCTAGCTGTGTGACCCTGGGCAAGTCACTTAAGCCCTGTTTGCCTCAGTTTCCTCCTTTGTAAATGAGATGGAGTAGTAAATGGCACACCCCTTCAGTATCTTTGCCAAGAAAACCCCAAATAGGGTCACATAAAATTAACAGAGAGTTAGACATGACTGAAAAGACTGAACAAAAATGAAGACTGAATAGGGAACACAAATAGGGTGCACTGGTGAGGGAAGGAGGGCAAAGGGATAGGAAATAATGGTGAAAATTATCTCATACAATTATGGTTCCCTGGTAGATAGCTGCTTTAATGTTGAAGGGGCTGGTGGAAAAGGGGAGAATAGGTGTTATTTTAACCTCATTGTTGTCTGAACTGGACAAAACAGGGAAAGATGCACATACACCCAGCTGGGTACAGAAATCTATTTCACCTGTGAGTGCTTTATTATATAGTTCATAAAACTTATTAATTATTATCTATTTATAGCTAATTAGATGCATCCAGAATGTCTTCTTAGCCTCAGTAACTCTCCAGGAATTTCAGAAATGGCTATAAGGAATGTTGGAGTCCCCTAGGTCCTGGATCTACCCCAAACATTTTTGTTTTGGGTCTCCACAGCAAGGTCTTGTTTTGAGTCCACCCCAACTTGTGTTTTGACTTTGCCTATGTTTTATTGACTGTTTACATTTATTCATTTCCATCTTATCCTACCTTGCTTTCAACTTGCCCTTTCAGCAAAATTACTTAACTGTGTATATGTGGTTTGTGTGTGGGTACTTTTGTCTAAATCATATATAATGTAAACTTTCCAGAGCCTGGATGAAAGGGATCCACACTTCTTTTCTGGCATGTTCTCCTCTACCAAATGACCTAATAAATTTCTTCCTAAATTTTTTTCAGATTTTGGGGTTTGTTCTTGCAAACTACAATATAGTATCAGAAGTGGGATTCTTTAGTGGTCACCACAAATTATATCCAAAGGCTCCCTGAGACCTGAGAGCTGAGTAAGTCTATGATTTTAGAATCCAGATGTTCAAGACCACACCAACACAACATCACATCAAAGAGTAAGAACCTGGTGAGTCCTTGGTTTCAGGTTGGACACAGTCAGACCCTGACTCCAAGTATCCATAAAATTAAGGGCCTTTGCTTGACCTTAGCCTAGGGAAAGCCTTGGCTGGCATTAGTATTAGCCCAGGTCACTCTAATGGGCCAAATAAATAATTCCCTTGACTTGATCACTCAAGGGCTTGGTAAGTAGTTTCTGAAAACTAAAAATTTGGTTAAATTAGGGGGGAGATCCTTTGATAGAGTCTTTTGCTTTTCTCTTTCTGTTTTCTCAACTCTCCCTTGATACCTTGCTTTCTCAATGAGGGGGGAAGGGAGAGAATTTGGAACTCAAAAGTTTGAAAAATGAATGTTAAAAATTGTTTTTACATGTAATTGGGAAAAAATAAAATATTTTTAAGCTATTTAAGATTTGGGGGTTTGTTCTCATGAATAACATACCCAAGAAGGAAATTGGAGGTAAAGGAAAAAGATGAGAGTAAGAGAGAAGAAAGACAAAAGGAATTGCCTTCTATCATTCCAACCTCAATTGCTACAGATCCTGTGCTGAGCTATACCACCTGGAATTAGGCATTCTCCCTTTGGATTTTTGAAGTTCAGAAGCCTGGACTTTCAGGGCCTTCTATATCATCTTAGGATGAAGTATTGGGGACCTGGGAGGTCCTGTGGCATGGTCTCCTTAATGCTACTACACTAGGACTATTTGCTTCCATCTTTTTCCACTTCATGATCCATGCTATGGGTTTCTGATTTCAGTGGGGTGTTCTTGGGAGAGTCCTCTGCTTTTGTGGCCACAGGACATGGGCTACAGATGTCTCTGTTAGAGATTCTGGTGTGTGACTGAGCATTCAGGAACACTCACTGTTTAGGTAGGCAAGGACCAGTACCTGTCCTGCATCCTTCTCTGGGTGTTCAGCTCCCTTTTTCTTATATAATAATATTATTATGTCACAATTTTTTACCTCTTCCCCTTATATCTATAGGACACCACTTCTCTCTTACTCCCATATTTTCCTTTTCCTCTGATTTCCCTGTTGGTGTGTTGTTTGTGAAAACAAACCACCAAATCTGTTCTGGGCAGGGGGAGGGATGAGAGAAATAAAACTTGTATGTTGGGATTTCAGATTTTACCTTTTTCTATCTACCTTATTGCCAGAGATAGTGGGGAGCAGGCCCCCTAACGCTAGTGGGGGGAAAAGTTAGTCAACATTGTTACTTTCCTTTCCCAGCTGAATCCCAGCTTCTCTTCCTCCCCCAGTGCCCTAACATCTGGTTAGATTAACTGGAGACTAAGCCACTATGGAATGAACAGCGCTGTCCATGGTGGGAGTAAATGGGAGAAATTCCTGGTCTTTCAGAGCTGCTGAAGGTATCTAAAAAGCTCATCAAATCCATAGAAATAATGCTTGATGATAACAGCTAGCATTTATGTGGTGACTTGCACAATGCTTTAAACATATTTTCTCAGTTGATCACAGACCCAGAGGTGGAAAGTCCGTAATTGTCATCTATTCCAAATCAATAGCAAACCACTCCAGTATCTTTGCCAAGAAAACACCAAATAGGGTCGCAGAGAGTTGTATACAATGGAAACAACTCAATAACATCAACAGTATCTCAAGTCACTCATTTTATAGATAAGGAAACTGAGGCCCAGAGAGTTTACATGACTTGCACAAGATCATAGAGGTAATGAGACAAAACTGAGATTTAGCCCCGTGTCTACTGATTTCCAGTCTAGTTCTCTACCTGTTGTGCCTCAGCACTTCTCCAGTAAAACTAAAGAACAGTGTGAAGGAGAAATTCACCCCAGGACATGGATTTAATTAGTGCCAGACTAAGATCTGAATGAAAGTCTGCTGTTCTTTCCCCTAGACTAACCTGCCTCCTGAATGATTAGTCATCTGGTCTGTGACCTATTTCCAGGAGAATCAAAGTCTCAACATGTGTTAAAGATTCAGGGCAGGACACCCAATTAGATGGATAAAGGGAGACTTAAATCTGCGACATGAGAAAAATCATAGAGGAGGAGCTGAAGGATGGGAGAAGTCATCTATGTGACATGGGACAAGTAATTTCACCTCGATGCCTCTTTTCTCAACAATGAGGTTAGACAATGACCTCGAGGTCCCTTCTAGCTTTGAGCCTGTGACACTTATAGTGGGATGGAGAAAGGAATTGTTCATCCAACAGTCCTCTTGGGAATGCCCACCTCTAGTGCTATAGAAGGAAAACATGAGACCCTTATAGATCTCCAATACTTTTATCTTACAAATGTGGGAAAATAAACCAAAGAAAACAAGGGAATTGGCCATGGTCAAAGAGCTACTAGCCTGACCTCTTATGAAGACCTGCTAAGGATCATAGAAGTACATCTGAGAGGGAACTCAGAGGCAATCCCTGGAGCTATGTAGGGAAAGTAGCTAATGCACCTATCTTGCTTTTTATGGATGGAGAAACTGAGGACCAGGGGACTGAAGTACCTTGGCAGTGGTCACACAGGTAGAATTAAGAACATGGGGCAGGATGTCTCCTCTGGAGTTCTGGAAAGGCCCTATATTACCAAGTATTGAATGCTAATCTCTTGAATTTCTCCTCATTAGCAACAGTAAAATGCCCCAGAGTCTATAGAATAGATTCACACATCATGTTGCAGACTAACTCCCATGAAGTTGACAAAGCACCAGGAAACAGAAAGGTCTACTTTCAGATTGTGCCTCCAACCCTTGCTAGCCATATGAATCACTTCATCACTCTGTGCCTCAATTTTCTCACCTCTAAAATGGAGTCAATAATTCTGATGGTACTTTTCTTAGAGGAATACTGTCAGATTTTGTTGTTCAGTCATTTTCACTTGTGTCCAAGTCTTCATGATACCATTTGGGACTCTCTTGGCAGAGTGGTTTGCCAAATTTCCTTCTGCAGCTCATTTTTTAGATGAAGAAACTGAGGCAAACAGGATTAAATGACTTGTTCAGGGTCACACAGCTAGTATATGCTTGTATACAAGCACTTGTCCACTGGCCCCAGAGGGAAAGGAGAGGCTGGCATCCTTGCACTCATCCCTTCCTCCATGCCAGGAAGGGGTCCTTCTATACTAGGCTAAGAGGCTATGACAAAGACCCAAACACATTTAGGTCTAACAAAAATAAAGTAAAATCTTGTGTGATCTTGACCTGGGTTTGGGTCTAAGTGACTCTCCTGTTATCTTACCCCTTGTCAGTCTTTCCAGTAGACTGTAGCTAGACTTAGCCACTATCAGCCAGTGGGAACGTTCCGTAGGTTTAGAGGAAAAGAATTACGTTACTATTTACTTATCTGTAGACTCCATTCAGGGGCTACATGGGCAGCTATATGACTTAGCCTCCATTCTTTCTAATTTGGCAGACTTCACTCTCCTTCATTTTGTATTCTGCTTACATACTTGTAGTCATTGAATATGGAAATATGCTTTGCATGATCACACATATATAACCTATATCAAATTGCTTGGGGAAGGAAGGGGGAAGGAAGAGAAGGAGACAGTTTGGAACTCAAAATTTTCTAAATGAATGTTAAAATTTTTTTACATGTAATTAGGAAAATATTCATATTTTTAGTCGTTGTACATACCATTTTGGGGCTCTGTTTACTTCACTCTGTATCAGTTCGCATAAGTTTTTATGAACTTGTTTTTGAAAAAAAATTTTAAAAATAGCTATAGTTTTATACAAGGGCACAGTGGATAGGGGCCAGCCCTGGGGTCTGGATGACTCATCTACCTGAGTTCAAATCCAACCTCAGACACTTAGTAGCTGTGTGACCCTGGATAAGTCACTTCACCCTGTTTGTCTCAGTTTCCTTATCTGTAAAATAAGCTGGAGAAGGAAATGGCAAACTGCTCCAGTATCTTTGCCAAGAAAACAACAAACAAGGTCATGAAGAGTTGGACATGACTGAACAACAACAGTTTTGTGTAACTGATTTTCTTTGCCACCTGATGTATTTTATGAATTTAAAACCATGATTCTGAGAAGGGATCCATAGATCTCACTATATGACAGACAGAAGTGGTTTGGAATCCCACTCTGGAGAGTCATACAATGTCATAGCCCTCCCTGGGTTCTTCTGAATCTTTTAGGGATTTTACCTCCCTAGTAACAAGCCCCACATCAATAAAGCATTTTTTAAAAAGCTGCGGTTTGATTTCTCACTCAGGTACACTCAAAGTGTTTTGATAGTTGGGCCATCATTGCCTTACGTGCAGAGCATAGACTCATGGGAGCTTCCCATTATCTTTGGATCTGACCCTAGTCTATTCATGGTTATGGTGGGTTGATTTGTGTTTGCAGAAGTACCAGTACTTGGCAGCTGAAAGACTGTAAGTCTCAGAACGAGAGCCAGCTATTTATTTTAGTTCCCTACGGAGCATCAGCCCCACTTCCAATCGGGGCACATTTGAGAAAGGTTCCCTGCAGGCAATGTTCTCTCACCTCAGTGCTACTCTGGAATTCACAAAAGAGCCTGCAGAGTGGCCTCTCCATCCCTAGGCTCAGACTTTGGGCACCCAAAGGAGGGATGTTCCAACTTTCCTTTGAGAACCTGAATTCCTGGTTGATGATCTTGGGCTATGTATGAACAGTCTGGGGAGAAATGCCCAGGCTGCTAGAGAGCTTTCACAGCAAAGCTGCCCAGGCCTGGAAGGCAGCCATCCAAGAGAAGAGCTGAGGTTCACCAGCTGGAAAAGCCCAGTGAGTAATCTTGGGGGCCAGAAAATGCTGATGTGTCCCCTTCAGGGAGAATTTATGTTTTATGATTGAATTTATCTACACTGAGATCTAATTCCAGCTTCACAGGGAAGCTCCCTAAAACCCAAAGGCCTATATCCAGATGGTACCTCATCTTTGCTGCAGAAATTGCCCTGAAGGATTTGAATGCTGACTTCTATTTGAGCTTTTGGACCACCACACCTACCTCATATTGGAATAGGGCCTCTGCCACTGATCTGATGAGACTGCTTTTTGAGCCTTCTCTTGGGTTCAGATCTCCTATGGGCTCTTTCCCTGCTAACCTTTTCCATCCCACCCCTTCTTCACTTTTTTATTGTCAATCAGCCATTTTCAGTCATCTCCGAGTCTTTGTGCCCCTTCCAGGCTTTTCTTGGCAGAGATGCTGGAGTGGTTTGCCATTTGCCAGCTCCTTTTATAGGTGAGGAAAGTGAGGCAAACAGGGTAAAGTGACTTGCCCAGGGTCACACAGCTATGAAGTATCTGAGCCTGGATTCAATTAATAGTATTTCTTCCACCTAGATTTCCCGAAATCACAATTTTAAAAAGAGCACAAAAACAATATGATAGACTCAAAAAATGAAACAAAATGTGTTGCCAATCATTACATTAATTCAGACACCAGCTATGCTACCCTGGACAAGTCACCTCACCCTGTTTGCCTCAGTTTCCTCATCTGTAAAATGAGCTGAAGAAGGAAATGGCAAATCCTTTGAGCATCTCTGACAAGAAAACCCCAAATGAGGTTGTGAGGAGTCAGATATGACTAAAATGATTGAACAACACATTAATTCAGTTGAATGCATTTCTGAATTGCCTTACACAGAATTTCTGAATGACCTTACATAGAAAATCATTCCATCTCTTTATTGGTTATATTCTTTATCATTTTATATTCACTACATTCAGATACCAGTATAGAGTAATTAAAACCAAATTACTCTTCTACTTACAAAGATGGCATTAGTGTTTACCATTCAGAAAACAGATTAATCATGCCATGAATAGAAGTTTTCCCCAATTTATCAAAACCCAAATACAAAGCCAAATCTTAAATGGACAAATCTTCAATATTGCTGCAGAATTCCAGTTACTTAAAAATATGAAAATCAATTAAATGAAACTTGGAGACTGAGAATTAATTTTAATTGAAGAGGAAACAAGCACTTCTTCAATATAGGATAATAATTTTACTGGCACCAAAATCTTCCCAATCTCTTCTTATCTAAGTGAGATGTTACTTATATTAATTTTTTCTTAATTCTCAGCTTTTCTTTGACTTCTGATGTTCATTTTGATAGCTGGTAAAGATGAAGACCTCATATTATGCCAAAATTGGTAAAGAAAATCACCCATTCTATATTCCTGCTCTTTGGGAAATCCAAAGACTTACTAATAATTAGTTTCTAATTAAGCTTTACATCAAAACAGTCTCCAATGAATGGCTTCCAAAATGACATTTCTCTTTCCCCATTCTAATTCAACCCTTTACTTTCCTTCACTACTTTCTTAGTCTTCAATTCCCAGTCATATCTCAATTCATCTACAAAACTGGTTTTCTTTACTCAACTGAAATCTCTTATATTTGTACAAATCAGCACAAGTTTTATTAAATGTATCAATTAATTGCAAAACCTTTTTCCTGAACAAAACTGAAACTTCAGCGTTTACATATAATTTCTCATTTTGTCAGGTACAACTTTTAACCTAGGCAATAAAATTCTACTAAATCTTTCTCAGAACACCAAGATAGAATAAAGACATTCTCCTATAATGAAGAGTTAATCATTGCACCAGCAATGGTTCTTAAATGCCAGATAAGTTTAGTAACTGCAGACTGCAAACTGTTTGCTTCTCTATTTCACTCTGTTTTAAAGCTTTCTTAACATTTTCTACTTGGTGAAATCACCTTCTTCTATCCTGAAACAATAAATAGCATTTTTTAGAAAGGGAGGAGGTGAAAAAGGTGTCTAGGTGCATTTTATATGCAATGTTCTCAAAGCTTTTATTTTTATTTTTCCTTTAAAAATTAGAAAGAACAGTATACCCAAAACTCAGTAGGATATTTCAGCATTTACAAAAAACATTGAAACCACGATATAGAAATTCACAGTACAGAAATTATTTTTCATTCACAAGTTCAATCTTTAGTTTACAATGTCATAAATTTCTGCAAAATGGGGAAAAGGTTTCCTTCTCTTTTATTTGACTTTATCTCTTCATTCCCAACTTCACCAGAAATAGGGAGACAAAGATGAGATTGTATCTTTTGAAATCTGGAAAAAAAATTTTTGCAGAAAAATTCTTATTCTTTTTTTTATTTTGTACTGAAAGTTTATTGGGAAGGAGAAAGTTTGGTATTACAATTGGCTGGGTATCTGGAATGAAACGGGCATTTCTTCTACTAATGCCTAGGATGGTAGTAATAATAACAGACACTAGCAAGAGTTCATTTAAATCAACCAAAATTTCACTGCAATGCAGCTAATAGTTGTATCTGGTGGTATTCCTGCCTTGTAGTCTCTATTCAACCTTCCTTTTCTCTCTTATCTCTCTCATTTTAATAAGAGATCATTTATCAGTGAAGAGATTTCATAGAGTTATTTTTCTTCCCCCTAAAGCTCATGGTTGAAAAGAGTGATGATGTCATCCCTTAAAATAAAAGAATACCACCTCTGGGTTGCTGGTATTCCTAAAAGGCAGGGGCCTGAGACTAGCAGTGGGCCACTAGGTGGAAAATTTGGTAAAGAATGCCAGCACCTGTCCTCTGGTGAAACTTCATGAAGAGGTGTTTTTATTTTTTTTCCAAGAGAAAAATTAATTAATTTTTCACAATTTGGTTGACAGATTTTATGAACTTCATAATTTGCCCAAATAAGCCAATAACATATTTGCTTGAGAAATTAACCTCTATTTTGCCCTTTAAAATTTATAAAATGTCATGATCAAATGGACCAAATAATGGCCAAGACTGTTCAGTAAAATAAGGGTAGCTTGGCCACTTCATTTGTAGCAAATACAGACTTAGGCACATCAGTTCTTGTTATGATTTTTTTTCACTTTGCCAAAACATTACCAAGAGGCTCTGTTCTAGAACAAAATGACCAGCTGCTTACTCTAACAATTTTTGAGTTGTTTATGTTGGGGTCCTGTCATCACTATCATGGGATACCACTAGCTAGTCAAAATTTATGCTAGATTTAAGAACTTCTATTCTGAATGAATGAAGTCTCCATTATAGATTGAACTGGGAATTTGGATAGGAAAGGCAGTCAAAATACAAATGACAGACAATCAGACAACACAATCCAAAAATATACAAAACACTAGTTTGTCTCTATAGATCTTTCAATTTGGAGCACACAAGTGCTTGACTGTACCCTCCCAGGTCCCCCTCTCTAAAAGGTGCCAAATGGGTGCACTCATCAGTGCATGCTTGAAGAGTTCTTTGAGTTGGGAACCTGTGGGGGTTAGGTCATCTAGTCCCAGCTAGTGTGGCTAGAATTGTCATGTGAATTTTCTTATCAATTTTACCAGCTATAGCTGATAAGTTAGCACAAATAAGGACACAGACTTTATTACAATCAAGAGTATATGGTATACCCCACCAACAGCTGATGGGGGATGAGTCATTCAAAATTCAGCAACCAATATTTATACATTATATGAAACATTGAAGGGGTGGTGGTGGAAAGGTGGCTGCTTGTAGCAATGTAACTGGTCATACCAAAAAAAGTAAGCTTTTTACAGAAAATACAAATCATTAACAACAGGAGATAGATAAAAGATGTATCCTTTTTAAGCATAGCTAATTCTAATAAATCAAAGGGAAATACCTATCATTTTACATAAGAGAAGGGGACATTCCAGAGACTCTGAAATTCTCCTTTTTTTTTTTTTAACTAATTAAGTCTTTCCATACCAAAAAGAAAAGGAAAGAAGACACTGAAGGAAACCAGTTGCTGCAGCTGTTCTCACAGTTAATTCCAACATCATATATAACAAGAGACTGATACACCACAAAACTGAGTGTTATATTTTTCCAGAAATTCAGTCTTACTGGTTCTTAGAATCTCTGATAAAATTCACTTGTGAATCCATTTGGTTATGTTTTTTGTTTGTTTCCTTTGGTATTTTGTTTATAGCTCTTTCAGTTTCTTCTTCTGAGATTGAATTGTTCAAATTTTTTTCTTCTGTCATTTTGTATATCTTATATTTTGTAAATATTAATTTGTGTTTTTAAGTCAGTTTTATTCACATGTAGTTAGGCAAAAATCTTTCTAATTGTATCTTATTTCTTGTTCATTTTTTGTGAATTTTTCAATATTTTTGATAGTTAACTTGGTTTTCTCTTTTTAAAAATTCAGGTGAGCTAATTATTCATTCATTTCAATAGGTCATCAGTCATTCCCCATGTCCCCCGCAGAAGAAGGGTTTCAACAGTTGCTGAAGTCAAAAGTCTCCATTGCTCAGTAGACAATGGTCTTCAGCTTCTCTTAGCTGAACTCAGCTGAGCTTCAGAGGAAAGCCACGATGTGATAGGACCAATATTTACAAGCATTTCCATGATATAGATTGTTTCTCTCTCACCTATGACATGGGATAGACTCGGGCCCTTCCTCCTTGAATGAGGATTGACTTTTCCTAAAAGGAGAAACTCTGTACTGTGGAACTGATTGGCCATTATACTAGCAGATTTTAAATATCATGATATTCAAATACCCTAAGTTTCTACTTCCTCAATCTACTCAATTCTCTTGACCTTCTTTCCCATTGCACCTCAGCTATACATAGAGATAGTCTTATCATTGAGTTTATCACCCACAAATATTCTCCTTCAATGTTCTTGAACTTCAAAATCCTTTTATGTGATAATCATCCTTAGCATTCTATCTTTCTTTTTTCCTTTTGGACTTTATCACCCCAAAACTTCATTTCTTTCCCAGGTCATCACTCCTGTACTGATGACACTCTCCTCCCTTGCCTATCTAACACTTGGCTATAAGCCAGAGTATTATAATAAGCTACCTGAATGATCTCCTTGCATTCAGGTTCTTAATTTTCAAATCTCTTTTCCATAAAGCCTCCAAGTTGTTATTATTAAAGGACAATTCTGATCATATCTTTCTCAAGCATGCTCCCTATTGCCTAAAGCACAAATAACATAAAACATAAATAACAAAAAAATCACTCCTTGGTTTGACATTAGATTCATCATACACTTGCCCCTACCTATCTCTCCAGATTTATTTCACCTTACTACCCCCTCCAAAATGCTTCTGCCCCCATGCCCATTTGGTAATAAGTCCTACTCTTCGAACCCTGGCTCCAATGAAAATTCAATTCAAGGATCACTTTCTGCAAGAAACTCTAATGAGAAGTCAACATGAGAGTGAAGAATAGGATTAAGGCAATAGTCATAGAAATGAAATGATGGTAAAAATGAAATGATAAATTATCATCAGAAAAAAAGATTCAGAGGGGAGGCTAGATTTCACTTTCCCCAGGAAACACATAAGAAGGAAATGTCAGAAAACAAGTTGAATTAATTAATCTAACAATAAATGTATATTCTTGAATATATTCATTAAATGAGTTATAAAATGAATCAAGGAAAAATAGTATTACAAGAAGAATATTTGAAGCACAAACACAAAGCTAAACTAAGCTAAAGCAGACTAGTTTTTTTCTTTTCTATGAATCCTTTGATGTTGGTTAAAGTTTATATTTTTTAACAAAGGCAAGCAAGAATTTATTAAAGACTTACTATCTGTCAGGCTCCATGTTAAGAACTGACAATACAAATACAAGCAGAAAAACAGTCTTTCCCTCAAGGAGCTTACATTCTATTTGGGAAGACAACACATGGCAGGGAGTTGTAAAGTGGGGTGGTAGGGAGAGATGAAGATTCCCATTTAAGAGTTTTTGGTATTTTAGTCCATGAAGAGCATGTGGGAAGAAAATAAAGGTTGGCCATTCTGGTACCCTTACCAAAATAGAGGCCTGGGGAGGAACTCACCAATGGGAGAAGGGAGTCAGGGGTAAGAAGGATGGGGTCAGAGAGAAGGGGTGAGAAGGGATCTTTCAAGTTGAGGAGATTCCAGGTACTAAGGGAGTTTCTGTATTGAGACTAAAAGTGAGGCATGGTATTGAAATTCAGAAAGTCAAATGAAAATTTGGGAGGAGAATGTCTAGAGGAAAAAGCTTGGAAAGCCTTCAGATATTCATTACATTTCTAAGACTTCAGTTCAGTATGAGATGACATCTTCTTATTTGTACTGGCAAGTAGTCTTAGACCTCATGCAGGATTGGCTGGAAGATCCAGTGGGAACTGGTGCCCACTGGGATGCAAGTTTCCCTTCCCCATATAAATCTTTCTCCTGCTTTTTATCAATGGCCCTTCCCCTTTTCCATTTGTGAGAAGATGCACAATTCCAATCTCCTCCCAGAGAGAATCTATACTTCCCTTTCCACTCATATCCTCAGAGCCACTCCTCCATTCCTAATTTTGATGGGCACCCCTGTTGGACAGAAACTCAGATGCTAAGGACTTATGGGCATAGCCACTGACCTTATACTTGAACCCTTAAGATTTTGTGTACTCTCCTCCCATTTTGCAGCTGATTGAATGCATATTTGTTGTCTGCCCAAATTACACTAAAAGCTCCTTGAGGGTAGGGATTGTCATCTTTTATTACTTGAATATCCAAAAATTAGCCCAGTGCCTGACATACAGTAATTCTTAATAAATGCCATTTCATTCTTCAATTTTCAGTGTTACATGCTGGTTGATTTGCCACAGAAGGCTCTCCTAAACCAGTTATATTTTAAAAAAAAAACCCACTATTCTCCAGTATGAATCTCTTCTTGTTTAATATCACAAGAAGGTATTTCCATGTTTTTTACAAGATGTTTTCCTCCAGCATGAGTCTTCTGATGTACAACGAGGTTTGAACTCCGACTGAAGGCTTTCCCACATTCATTACATTTATAAGGCTTCTCTCCAGTATGAGTCATCTTATGCCTGATAAGGAGTGAACTCTGAATGAACGCTTTCCCACATTCATCACATTTATAAGGCTTCTCTCCAGTATGAATTCTATGATGTTTAAAAAGGTCTGAGCTTTGAGTGAAGGCTTTCCCACATTCTTTACATTTATAAGGCTTCTCTCCAGTATGAATCTTCTGATGTACAATAAGGTTTGAACTCTGAATGAAGGATTTCCCACACTCATGACATTTATAAGACTTTTCTCCAGTATGAATTATCTGATGTATAATTAGAGTTGAGCTTTCACTGAAGCCTTTCCCACATTCAATACATTTATAAGGCTTCTCTCCATTATGAACTCTCTGGTGCTTAAGAAGGGTTGAGTACTGAGTGAAGGCTTTCCCACACTCCTCACATTTATAAGGCTTCTCTCCAGTATGAATTCTCTGGTGTTTAACAAGAGTTGAATTTTGAGTGAAAGCTTTCCCACATTCATTACATTTATAAGGCTTTTCTCCAATATGAGTCTTCTGATGTACAATAAGATTTGAGCTCTGACTGAAGGCTTTCCCACACTCATTACATTTATAAGGCTTCTCTCCAGTATGAATTCTCTGGTGCATAACAAGTGTTGAATTTTGAGTGAAGGCTTTCCCACATTCATTACATTTATAAGGCTTCTCTTTAGTATGAATCCTTTGATGTAAAATAAGAGTTGAGCTCTCCATGAAGGCTTTTCCACACTCATCACATTTGTAAGGCTTCTCTCCAGTATGAATCTTCTGGTGTCGAATAATTCTTGACTTTCGAGTGAATGTTTTCCCACATTCTTTACATTTATAAAGCTTCTCAACATCATGATCTTCATAAAAGTCTGAACCTTGCCTGAAGGCTTTCTCGTATTCCTTATCTTTATCAATGCTGACTGTAATTTGGATCTTCCTATTTCTCAAATTCCTTTCATACTTTACCTCCTGACTCTTTTCCTGGCTCTCATTTTCTCCACAAGTAGACGAGCAATGATCAGCACTGCTGAGTTTTTCAGATGTCCCTTTATGGGATGATTCTTCTCCAGGGATATTCTCTTTTGGTGCTGTCTCTGTGGCCTTTCTTCTATATCCCAAGTCTGAAAAATAGCAATATAAAATACAAAAATTATCAGTGCTTTGAACTTTGAGAAGGAAGCTGAAGAGGAAGTAATGCAACTGAAACTGGTTTCCAGAAAAAAGTAGTATATTGTGCAATCATTTTTTTGAAACCTCCTTTTTAGTTTCCCTAGAAGTACCAAGAAACAATATTTTCTCTAGTCTAACAATCATTTTCAGACTTGTCCCTGTTTGAAAGTACATAGATGGGAACTGATTCAACTATTCTAAAAAGCAATTTCAAACTATGCCCAAAGGTCTACAAAACCATGTCTTCCTTTCATTCAGTAATACCACTAATAAATCTGTATCCCAAAGAGATTTAAAAAAACACACACAAAGGGAAAGGATATGTATGTTCAAAAATATTTCTAGCAGGCCTTTATGTGATGGCAAAGAATTGGAGTTGAGGATAAGCCCACAAATTGGGGAGTGACTGAACAAGTTGTGGTATATGATTCTCATGGAATACTATTGTTCTATAAGAAATGACAAACAGGGTGCTTTCAGAAAAACCCGCAAAGACTTACATGAACTGATGCAAAGTGAAGTGAGTATAACCAGGAAAACACTATGCACAGTTATAACAATATAATATGATGATCAACCGGTAATGATATAGCTATTCTCAGCAATACAATGATCCAAGTAATTCCAAAGGACTTATGATGAAAAATACTAGCCACTTCTGGAGAAAAAACCGATAGAGTCTTAATGCAGATTGAAATACACTTAAAAAACCCCATCAAACTTTATTTTTCTTGTGGATTTCTTTTATTTATTTTTTTCACAACACGACTAACATAGAAATGTGTTTTGAATAACTGAAAATGTGTAACCTGTATCAAAATTGCTTGCTTTTTCAATGAGGAGATAGGAGAAGGAGGGAAGAAGAACTTGGAACTCAGAATTTTAAAAACTGAATGTTAAAAATTGCTTTTATATGTTACTGTAAAGAAATCTTTAAAAAAAAAAAAGATAGTACATAGATGGTCAAGACCAAGTAGACTTTTCTTAGCAAAACTGGAAAAGGGTAAAAATAAATCTTTAAACAAAGGTTACCTTCCTCCCTCCACGCCCCCCCCCACTCCATGCTTTTATTTTTTCCAATCATATTTTAAGATAGTTTTCAACATTCACTTTTATAAGATTTTGAGTTCCAACAAAGGTTACCTTTTAGAAATCATTGTATTCCTTACATTCTGAATGAATTGGGCTACTGCCCAACTAGAGGCACTGGCCTTGTTTCCATTAGAACAGACTAAGGGATTGATCAGAGGGAGCAGATCCTCTTGGTTCCTGGACCCTTGAGTGTGCAGAACACTTGAGAGGATCATTTCAAACCTGTGCTCAGATGAACTTCCAGGACAATTTCTTCAGTTCTGGCTTCCTCTCAGGTATCAGTGTGATCCTGGCACTAGCCTCACTCCTCTTCCTGATGAGTTCCTTCCCAGAAACTCTATTTGAGGAAGCATCCGTGCCAGCTATGGTCACCTCAAACCTGGTCTACCTCATGATCTCCATTCTACTTCTCCACCTTGCTCCCATTTGTGTACTTTCCTCCCCTCCCTACTCTTCAGCCTGTTTTTTACATGGCGACTTTCTTCATTAGAACTTTGAGGGTCAGGGATATCTTTCTTTTTGTTTCTATTTGTATTCCCATGTGTAGTACATCATAAACACTTAATAAATACTATGTATATCTCTCTATCAAAGAAAGAACTGATTGGGAGTTTTTAATTTGTCTGTTTCCTAGGTTTATTTTTTAGGTGCATGATCAATTTGTTCTACTCTTTCTCTCTTTTATTAACAAGAGTATTTAGAGATATAAATTTGCTCCCAAGTATTGTTATGGTGGCAGCCCTCAAACATTCACATATTGTCACATAGTTGCCATTGTCACATGGCTGTCATTACTTAATGAAATTATATTTTTAAAAATTATTTTTGTGCTAAGTTTTTAATATACAAATAATTTTCAATCCTTGACTCAGAAGCCCTTAATCAATACTTTTATTGTATCATGACCCATAGAAGATATATTTGATATTTCTACTTTTCTGCATTTGTTTGTAAAGTTTTTTAAATAAATTATTTAATTTTTGTTTAGTTTACAACATTCAGTTCCATAAGCTTTTTACTTCCAAATTTTCTCCCCTTCCCTCTCCTCTCCCCTTACACCCAAAAAGGCATGCAATCAGGTATCGGTTCTACATATACCTTCACATTAAACAGATTTTCACTTTAGTCATGTTGTAAAAAAGAATTATAATCAGGGCAGCGAGGTGGTGCAGTGAATAGAGCACTGGCCCTGGAGTCAGTAGGACCCGAGTTCAAATTCGACCTCAGACACTTGACACACTTACTAGCCATGTGACTTTGGGCAAGTCACTTAACCCCAATTGTCCTCCAAAAAAAGAGAAGGAGAAGAAGAAGAAGAAGAAGAAGAAGAAGAAGAAGAAGAAGAAGAAGAAGAAGAAGAAGAAGAAGAAGAAGAAGAAGAAGAAGAAGAAGAAGAAGAAGAAGAAGAAGAAGAAGAAGAAGAAGAAGAAGAAGAAAAGAGAGAGCAAATTGTTTAAATCTGTGTTCAGGCTCTGTAGCTCTTTCTCTGGATGTGTATTTATAAAGTTTTTATGCCCTAATCAATTTATTAATTTATACCCTTTTTTGTTTGAAGGTGCTGTGCAGAGTTGAGAAATAGGCATACTTTAATCTATTCCTATTCAATATTCTCCAGAGGTCTATCATATGTAATACTTTTGAAATTTTGTTTAGGTCTGTAATTTCTTTTTTTATCTATTTTTTGTTTGGATTTAACTAGGTCTGTGAAGGATAAATTTAGGTCCCCCACTATTATAACTTTATTTGCTAATTTTTCCTATAACTCCTTTAATTGTTCCTTTATGAATTTAGATGTTATGCCATCTGGCACATCTGTGTTTAATATTGATATTAATTCATCATTTATATTTCCTTTCAGAAAAAAGTAGTCTCCCTGTTTATTTAAATTAGTCTATTTTTGTGGTTGCTTTTTCTGAGATAATGATCACTAATCTTTCCTTTTTTTTTTTCTTCAGCTAAAGCATAATAGATTCTGTTCCAGTCATGTTTTAAAATTCTGGGTATATTTCCAGTTCAAGTGAGTTTCATTTAAACAACATATTGTTACATTCTGGTCACTTATCAGTCCACCAGTCAATAAACATTTATCATGCACTCCCATGTGAGACTGACAGTGCTAAGTACTATGTGAGGAGATAGAGAAAGAAACAAAAGATAACCTCACCCTTCAAGAAGCTCCCAATCTAAAGGTGGAGACAGTGAGCAAGCAAATCTGTACAAAAAGCTCTACAAAGGATCAGTAGAAAATGATTAAGAGAGGAAACGCACTAAAATTCAGAGGGGTTAGGACGATTTCCTGTAGAAGCTAGGATTTTAGTTGGAACTTAAAGGGAAGCCAGTAGGTGGAAATGAGAAAAGAAAGCATTCTAGGCTTGGGAACATCTAGAGGAAATGCCTGCACCTGAGAGATGGTGGGTCTTGTTCATGGAATAGCAAGGAAGCCAAGTGTCACTGGATCAAAGGATATGTGATAGGACATAAGGTATAAGAAAATGAGAAAAATAGGAGTAGGGTTAGAAGGGTTATGAACCAAACAGAGGATTTTGCATTTATCTTGAGATGACAGGGAGCTGCTGAAGTTTAATAAGCATGGGGGTGAAATGGACAAACCTGTGCTTTAGAAAAATCACCTTGGCGACTAAATGGAGGGTGGACTGGAGTGAAGAAAGACTTGAATCAGGCAGACCTACTGTTGGCTATTACAACAGTCCATAAATGAGTGATATGGGCTTGCACCAGAGCGGTGACAGTGTTACGGGGAAAAAGAAGGAGTATTTGAGAGATGTTACAAAGGTGAAATCAACAGGCCCTGACAACAGACTGGATAAGGGGATGGAGTGGGTGTGAGAAATAGTGAGGAGCCCAGGATAACACCTCGTTTGTGAGCCTGAGGGACTGGGAGGATCTTGTTTCTTTCTACAGTCATAAGAAAGGTAGGAGGGTGGGAGGGTTTACGTGGAAACATCATAAGTTCAGTTTTGGATGTGTTGAGTTTAAGATATTTACTAGACATCCAGTTTGAGATACCTGAAAGGAAGTTGGAAATACAAGATTGGAGGTCAACTGAAAGGCGAGAGCAAGATAGGTAGATTTGAGAACAGTCAGCATAGAGATGGTAATTAAGTCCATGGGAGCTGATAAGATCCCCAAGTGAAGTAGTACAGAGGGAGAAGAGAAGAGGGCCCAGGACAGAATCATGTGGGACACCTTTGGATGAAAGGTGTGATCTCAATCAGGATCCACCAAAGGAGACCAGGAAGGAGTTGTCAAATAGGTAGGAGGAGAACCAGGAGAGAATAGTGTCCTAAAAACCTAGTAGGAAAAGTGTTTCAAGGAGGAGATGGTCCTCATCAGCATCCAAGGCTGCAGAGAGGTCAAGGAGAATGATGATTGAGAAATAGCCATTGAATTTGGTAATGAATCATTAGTAACTTTGGAGAGACCAGTTTCAATGGAATGATAAAGTCAGAAGCTGGATTCTAAGGGGTTATGAAGAGAGAAAAAGCAAAGAAAGTAGAAACATTTATTGTAGATGACCTTTTCAAGGAGTTTAGCTAAAAAAAAAAACTCGACAAGATATAAGATGATAAGAACATGGAAGAATCAAGTGAGAGTTTTTCCAGGATGGAGAGAAATGGGCAGGTTTTTAGGCAGGTTTTAGGCCAATAGACAGGGAGACATTGAAGATAAGTGAAAGACTGAAAATGACAGAGCAGGAAATCTTCTGGAGGAGATGGGATGGAATAGAATCACTCAGACAAGTAGAGGGGTTAGCCTTGGTGAGAACTAAGAACTCAGGCCACTTCATTATGTGAGATGGGGAGGAGACGATGTCAGTGACAGAACTCATCAGTGATAGAAGATGGGTAATTAAGGAGAAGAGGGAGCTCACAGCAAATGATATCAATTTTTTCCTACAAATTATAAGGCAAGGCTCTCAGTTGAGAGAGTGAGGAGCCATGGGAGGCTTGAGGAGGGATGAAAAGGTTTGGAAGAGCCATTGTGGAGAGTGAGAGATTGAGTTGATTTAGGGAGATATAGTGGGATTGCCTAGCAATCAACAGTGAGGGCCCAGTCGAAGTTATGTAACATAATTTGTAGTGGACCCAGTCAGAATGATTGCATGATTTTTTTCCATTTTCATTCAGTAGCACTTGTGGAGGAATGAAGGTGTCAAATGGTGAGAGTGATCCAAGGTTAAAGATGAACTGGGCATAATCAGTTATAACATAAGGGATCTAGGAATTCCAGAGAGGAGGACAGTGTAGAGCTGAATTGGTTCATCAAGGGGTCAAGATGTGGAAGAAAGGAGAGAATGCCTAGGCCAGAGGAGATGGCCTGAGAGATAACTGAGGCATTGAGTGATACAAGGTCACAGTGTGTACAAAGAGTAGGGTTATGTATGGGAAGGTGGAAAGAGACATGAAAAGCCAGTATATCATGGGCCAATACGAGAATTTCAGAATTCTTGACCATCGATGTGGTCCATTTGTGAGTAAAGACAAGACCAAGGCTTCGACCATTTGGGGGTATAACCGAAGTGAGGAAGAGAGTGACTCACAGGAAATGAGTAGGTCAAAGAACTAAGTGGTTAACGATAGGAAGGACATTAAATATATGTTGTAGTGCCCTGCTATAAAGGCAGGAATTGAGGAGTAGAGAAAAAGTTTGAGCCATGTACCAAACTCATTGAGGAAGGAAGTGTTCTGCTGGTCAGTTGTTTCAGTCATGTCCAACTTCCCATGATCCCTTGTGGGGTTTTCTTGGCAAAGAAACTGGAGGGGTTTTGACATTTCCCTCTCTGTCTCATTTTACAGATGAAGAAACTAGGTGAAAAAGTTTAAGTGACTTGCCCAGGGTCACACAGCTAACAAATGTCTGAGGCCAGATTTGAACTCATGAAGATGAATCTTCCTCATTTCAGGCCTTGTGCATTATCCATTGTACCACTGTGGTGGAGTTCTGTAGACAACAGCTACCAGGATCGTGACTGAGTGGCAGAGATGAATAGCATGAACCTCAAAGGGAGGAAGGGTCCCTGAGTGAAGGAAGTAGTGAGAGACCTTGGAAGTTAAGAGTATTCTAAATCTCCCATCTTCCCCAGTCTTCCCATCAGTGAACTGAAAGGAATGAGTAAAGGTGCCGCTGGTACTAGAAAGTGTAGCCATGGAGGTTGTCATTAGGAAGACCCAGGAGTCTATAAGAGGTAGAAGATGGAAGGAATGAGAAAGGAAAAGATTTAGGATAAAGGGATATTTGTTGCCTTTGGAAAATCATTCCAGAGGGCACAGTGGAAGAGGAGGGTGGCATTTGTTTGGAACTTTGGGATGGTAGAGTTGAGGGGTTTGGGAATAAGGATCTGGTGGTGGGGGATGGTTGACGAGGCTTGACCCAGAGGGGTTCAGAATCACTAGGATGTATAGGTATAGTTCAGAGTGAGGATAGTTGTCATTGAGTGGAAGACACTATTCCACTTCCCAAAGGAATCTGGAGACAAGTGAAGCATGAGATGAAAGGCATGCCGTCAGATGGGAGTTCACATTTCAAAGACTGGAGACTAGGCAAGAAACAGCAGCAGGAGACAGAAGTCAAAGGGCCACAGCCGGAGGAGTTCTTGCTCCCCAGCAGCTTTCTCTTTCCTCTTCCCTTAAGGGACAGGTGCAGCAGGAGATGGAAGGACTGAGGTCAAAGGGAAGGTTTCTCCTCTTTGTATTAGAGGTTCTCCATAGCAAGGAGATCAGAAGACAGCAGGAGGTGGCAATTGCCTTGTGCCATGCAGATAGTTGTCCAACTCGGTTCCTTTCTGCCTTCTCTTAGGGGACATGCACTGCACCCAACTATGTGTTTATTTGTGTGAATATGCGTTTTTTCTTTCCTCCAGATGAGATGTTCAAATGTCATTCACTCTCCATTCCTCCTCACCAGTTCCCTCATCCTGTTTTTTAGTCTTCTACTTAAGCTCTACAATCATATGAAATAATTTTCACTATTCTTCTCCCTTTACCTCCTAAACCCCATTATACATTCCTCTTCTCCTCCCATTCTAATCTTACTTTAAGATCACAAAGCATTCAAACCACTCAGGTTCCTCAATAAAATCAGACTCTCTCAATGACCCCTGAGGATGACAGAGTTCGGAGGAGATGCATGTGTTATCTCTCCTTATAAGAGTGTAAACAGCTCACCCTTGTTTTGTCACTTCTGATGATTAACTGCTCAGGCTAAAGTTTTTTATGCTTCTCTTGACTCATGTGTTTGTATATCAAATTATCTCCTCAATTCTGGCCTTTTTATTAGCAATGATTGGAAGTAGTCTACTTCGTTAAAGATCCATTTCCCTCCTATAGAATTATACTCAATTTTGGCAGGTTAATTTTTCTTTATTGTAAGCTTACATATTTTGCCTTCTTGAATATTATGATCTACTCTCTTGTTTTAGATAGGTGACCATTTATCTTTCATAATGCTGACTTTGGCTCCTTGGTACTTGAGGTGTTTTTTTTTTTTCTTTCTGGCTGCTTGTGGCATTTTTTCTTTGACCTGAAAGCTCTAGGTCTTGGCCATAATATTTCCAGGAACTTTTATTTTAGAATTTCTAGCAGGAGATACTAGTGGAGTCTTTCTATTTCTACCTTGTCTCCTAGTTTTAAGAGAGCTAAGCAATTTTCTTTTATGATTTCTTGAAGTATAAATGTCTAGGCTATTTTTTTTAAAAAATCATGGTTTTTAGGCAATCCAATGATTCTTAAATTTCTCTCAATCTTTTTTCCAGATCACTTGTATTTTTTATGAAATACCTTACATTTTTCTCATTTTTTTCAGCCTTTTCAGTAAAAAAAAACTTTTGTTGTTGTTATTATATCTTGGAGTCACTAGCTTCTAATTATTAATGCTAAACTTTCCAGCATTGTTGTGAAGATCAAATGATAATATATGTGTATAAACACATAAACACAGTATGCGTATGCATACTATAGATATATATCTACTCATATGTCTTTTAAAAGTGTAAGGCACTGTATAACAACTCATTGAATCAGCAACAGATGTCTTGAAGAAATGGCTCTTGAGCTAGTCTTGAATGGGTTAATGGATTGAATATTTGGACATGGGGGAGGGAGAGCATTCCAGACATGGGTGATTGGCAGGCAGCCTGTACAAAGACAGTATATGAGATACTGTGGAGGCTGTGGGTCTGCAATATAGAGTGCAGGGGATAAAGTAATGTGAAATTAGTTGGGAAAGAGAAGTCAGAAGTAGCATGTGATATATTATGATACTAAGCTTGGGATTGTTTTTGTTCATGTATCCTAAAGTGAACCACAAGGCCATGAAGGGCAGCAGAGTACCACGATGAGTAAATTGGTCAATCAAGAAACATTTATTGAGTTTCTACTATGTGCAAGGAACTGTGTCCTTCACAGGGATCCATGAGAAAAATGCTTTGTGAACCTTGAAGTCCTGGAGAAATCGGGAGCTGGAATAATGGCTATCATGAGTTTCCCTTGGATGCTGTAAGAAGGATGGATTTGAGAAGGGACAGCATGAAAGACCAAAGAGAGGCTACTGTCATAGCCCAAGGGAGAAGTGATGAGAAGCTGAGCTAGAATTGTCTTGTCAGAAGAGATAAGAGAACATATACGAGAGATTCTAAGGAAGGACAGTGGAGGAGGCTTGACAATTGGTTGGATGTGGTGGATGAAGGAGAGGCAGCATTAGAGGAACACACCAATGCTGGGAATCTGGGTCCCTGAAAGAATGGAGGAGCCTTCACCAGAAGGAGGGAAGCTGGTACAAGGAGTAAACTAGGGGGGAAAGATAATGTTTAGGAGGGCACATAATGGATATGTTAAGTTTGAAATGCTTAAAGTATGAAAAGCACAGACAACTTTGGAGTTGCTGGACTGAAGCTAAGAAGAGATAGAAGGATTGAACACATGAAACTGGGCATGATGGTAGAACCCATGTGAGGGAGTTTTTCAGAAGAAAGAAGATGGAAAGCAAAGAGAGAGGACCTACGACAGAGCTCTAGGGGACAGCCAGGCACAGAGGTCAATATCAAAAAATGAGATTTGGTCTATAAAAACAAAGAGGGGGATTTAGAGACATGAGCTCACTTTCCTTTGTTCTGCTGCCTCACCTACTTTCAGCTCCACACATCAAGATGCATCCATGCCAGGTACCCTCTGGTGTCTCCCTCCCTTCTCCTCCTTTTCTACCCCCCCCACTTTAGATTGTAAGCTCCTTGAGAGCAGGCACTGTCATTCTTTTATTAATTGTATTCCCAATGCTTAGCACAGTACCTGGCACATAGTAAGTACCTAATGTTTATCGGATTGGATCGGATAGTTTAATGAAGGAGAGAGGAGGAACATGTAAGGACCTGGGATAATATACGAGATCAGGGAGTGTTTGCAGGCAATCTGGGAATCAGAGTATAAGGAGAAATTGAGCCAAAGCTTTGGGACATCCGTAACCCTTTTTCTGCATCACAACAATTCTGCTATACTCATCTTAGACATTTTCAATCATTGGCCTCCTTACAGAACTCTAGAAGTTCATCCGCATTTCTCAGGAAATCCCACCCAATTCCGGTGATTCCGGAATCTACTCTTCTCCCTGACCTCCAGCACCTGCCTCCTGTAGCCAGAGTGGGATAAAACTAGTGGTATGTTCAAGACAGCTCAAAGTGGCCGGAGAGAACTGGTTGTTAAATTTCGTTGTGAGCACTTAGAAATTGGCAATTGCTACAAATCAGATCTTGATTTACTGTTTTATTGATTATCTAGATGTAAGAAAGTGATGGATAAATGTTAATAATACAGATTAAGCTTAAAAGTGTCATGGGTCTGTTTTAGGGAGTGATGGTGGAGGGGCAGAGCTGGTTATTAAATATTCACCAGCGGACCTTGGATAAAGTTGTTGACTCCCAGCAACGGTTATGGAAAAGACTGGACATTTCTAAAACTTGAGACTGTCTGAAGTTCTGGACCAAAGAGTAAAGAGGACAGGAGAGAAAAGGATGGAGAACCCAGCTCTGTCACCTCCCATGCCTTGGAGCCTATGGACACCCTCAAGTTCCTCAACGGGGCAAAAAGCATTTTAAGGATCTGGAAGCTTAACATCAATGAAAGGAAGTGGGTACAAGAAGGACCCTGAAAAATCATGGAATTCCCACCTCATGGAATTTTTGTCCTTTGTCAAGGACTAATACAGTCCTAAATAACAAGAGCTCCTAAGAATTCCCACCTTGTTCAGGTCTTAACTTGGAATGTGATACCTCTCCTATGCTCTCTTTGGTTTTTAATAAGAATGGGTGGTATATTTTGTCAAAGGCTTTTTCTGCATCTATTGAAATAATCATATGATTTCTGTTGATTTTGTTATTTATATGGTGACTTGTGCTGATAGTTTTCCTAATATTGAACCAGCCCTGCACTCCTGATATAATCCCACCTGTTCATAGTGTACTATCCTCATGATAGGCTGCTGTAATCTCTTTGCTAATGTTTTATTTAAATTTTTCACATGGATATTCATTAGGAAATTGATCTATAATCTTTTCTGTTTTGGCTCTTCGTGGTTTAGGTATCAGCATCATATTTGTATCATAAAAAGAATTTGGCAGGACTCCTTTGCCTGTTTTTCCAAATAGTTTATATAACATTGAAATGAATTGTTCTTTAAATGTTTGGTAGGATTCGAATGTGGCATCTCTCGGCAGACAGTGGACAGTTTCAGGTGAGCCTTCTCAGCCTCTTCTGAGCACATGACTATACCAAGAATGTGGCAAGAGGGGAGAGAGGCTTTTTCTCTTCCAGGAGGAGAATAGCTGCTCTCTGAGCACAGCTAATGGTCCAATGGCCATGGCAGAAGGAGGAATATCTGACCTAGACAGAATCACAGAGGAATCTCATACAATCTGTCTCTGCCCAAGAATATTCTCTCCAATACCCCCCAAATGCCTCCAAAGACATCCCCATCCAGACTTCGTTTAAAGACCTCCAGTGGTGTAGTGGATAGAGCATGGGTCCAGGATTCAGGATGGACCTCCGTTCAAATCTGACCTCAGATAATTACTAGTTATGTGACCCTGGGCAAGTCACTTAACCCTGATTGCCTCCCTTCCTCTCTCCCTCCTCCCCCCCTCCAAATAAAACCTCTAGTGAATGAGAGTTTTTCCCTCTTGAGGCTGCCTTTTGGGACAACAGTAATCATGAGGAAATTTTCCTTGGAATGGAAATCTGCCCCTTACCACTATTTCTAACCATAACTCACCATTTCCCTAGCTTATGCACAATAATTAGCCCAAGGAACAATATAAAGGCTTCTGAGTTCAGACTGGTTAACTTCCCTTGGGTTTTAGGGAGCTACTTTTAGATGAAAAGTTCTGAGTAAAGATGCATTCCCTCTAAACTCCCAGCTATGAAAAAATCCCAAAGTGTTGGCAAAGGCTGCGTTCTCTGCCTACCCTTACATTTGCACTTCTTTCTTTTTTTTTTCTTTTTTGGGGGCAATTGAGGTTAAGTGATTTACCCAAAGTCACATGGCTAGTAAGTGTATCAAGTGTCTGAGGCCGGATTTGAACTCAGGTCCTTCTGACTCCAGGGTGCTCTACTACACTCATTTCTGATTAACCTCTGACCTCTTTGTAATTCAGGCAAATTACATTTTACTGGAGACACTTATCTAACAAAACATCAAAAGATATTATCAGATACGTGGGTAGAGAGGGCAACTAGGAGTTGTAGGGGATAGAGTGCCAGGCCTGGAGTCAGGAAGACATGAGTTCAAATCCAGTCATAGACACTTCCAAGCTGTGTGACCTTGGGCAAGTCATTTAACCCTATTTGTCTCAATTTTCTCATTTCTAAAATTATCTGGAAAAGGAAATGGCAAACCACTCCAGTATCTTTGACCCAAATGAGGTCATGAAGAGTCAGACATGATTGAAAAATGATTGAACAACAGCAAACAATATAACGTGGAAAAGGACCTGGAAAAGTCCCTTAGGACTGTGATCCACCAATGCAATGAAAGACCAGGAATCCAAAGACTTAAAGGAAAACTACATGACTCACCTCCTAACAGAGAGACATTGAACTTAAAATGAAAGAATGTGTTCATTCTGGTCTGTGCAGGTTTGTGATGATAGTTTGGTTTTCACTTTGGGAGGAGTTTAGTTTAGTTTAGTTTTGTTCAGTGGGGGAGGGGATAATAAGTGGGGCAGATTTTGTACCAGTTTCAAAAATAAGAAACTTTATTTTTTATAAAAATAATTAATTTTATAAATATTTAGAAATTATACTTGTATTTTAGAAATTTGATATTATAGATTTATTTATAATTTATAGTTTGACATGTTATTTATATAATTTTATTTATTTATAAATATGAATACATTTGTTTAATGGAAAAATAAATCTATCAAAATGAAGAGAAAATTAATTGTTTTAGAAGAAGGAACCAATGAAGTGATTGGTTTGTTCAAAATATTTCAAAAAGCAGTACAAAAGAACAACAGAAGCTTGACTGCCAGGGACACAGGATGCCAGTGGGAATTTGGATTTGGGGGCCATGAAAGCACCAGCCTCTCACTCCCCTCCCCCAGTCCTTGGCACCTGCCCATTGGCATAGTAAGAGGATCAATATAGAAGGGTGCTAATGCCATCTTCCAGTATGGTGTGAGCTGTGCTTTTGTGTGTATGCTGGGCATAAGTACAGTGAGGGAGGTTGAGGGAGACTGAAGAGAGGGCCCTAGTGAGCTCAGGAGCTGCAGAAATCCACAGGTCTGGAGTCTGAGCAGAGCTAAGGCTCTGGGGCAAGCCTTGTCATGAGGACGGACTGGAGGAACTACTGGAAGTTTTGTGGAGTGAGCATGTCCTCTACGACCTCTTGTGGGGTGGCCAGAGAGGTCAGGAAGTTGATGATGCTGAGGTGGGCTATGATAGGGTGTTTGGTAAGGGGCTGGAAACTACCTGTGGCTCTCACGGTCTCTACTACCTGCCCCAATGCCTGGAGGTGGCTCAGGACTCAGATAGGTGCCAGCCATTCCAACATGGTCCCAATCTCACCTAGAGTAGGGAATGCTTGCCTTAAAGTAATAAGCAACCATCTTTGAGAGAACCAGAGGCTTGGTTCCTGGGGGGTGGGCTAGACCCTTGGAGGCCCACGTGTTCCCACTGGAGCCCTTTCCACTCCCACATTCCTTCCTTCTCTCCCTTCTCCCTCAGTTGATTTCTCTATGTCATGGGCTCTGCCCCTGACTCTGTTTCTCTCTCCCTACTTTCATTCCTCCTTCTCTCTCCCTCTTTTCTGCACACTCATATTATACTTTCTTTACCTGCCAACTTGCTTCCTTCACCATTTCTTATTTACCTGTCTTGTCAACTCCCCTCTCCTGGGGATCACTCCTGGCCTCCTTACTTCATGTCCCCTTTCATCTTATTCTATTTCCTTCAATCTTCTCACACTGAAGCCAGAAATAGCATTTCCGCCTGGAGATTATTCGCCTTCCTCATCACCTCAAAATAGCCCTTATTTCTTCAGTTCCAATCCTACCTTCTGCTGGAGGCCTTTCATGGCTCTTTCAGCTCCCAACACCTTCTCCGTTCACGTTGCCTTTCTTCTACTCTCCCTCAAGCTTGTACATATGAGGTTAATTTGTACATTGTCTTCCCGGTGCAAGGGCAGGGCTGGTTCTGTGTTTCTTGGTATCCCCAGTAACTAGTAGAATACCTGTCACACATTAGGCATGTATGGAATGCTTGTTGACAGAATGCCTGGAAGCTGGTGGAAGGGTCAGAGCTATTGGCTATATTTCACTTCCAGGAGGCTGTTCTCTCTCTGTCTCTCTGTCTCTCTGTCTCTCTCTCTCTCTGTCTCTCTGTCTCTCTCTCTCTCTCTCTCTCTCTCTCTCTGTCTCTCTCTCTCTGTCTCTCTCTCTGTCTCTCTCTCTCTCTTTCTCTCTCCCCCTCTCCCTCTCTCTCCCCCCTCCCTCTCTCTCTCACACACACACACACACACACACACACACACACACACACACTCATTCCATGATGGCAAATCTCACCAAAGAAGCTAAAGAGAAAATAACTTTACACGAATGCAAATATACAGAAGGGAAGGAAAATTTTTTAAAAAGAAAAAAAACATTAAAACATTAAAAGGAAACGTGATTTTCACACAAGCAAAACGTAATTATCTTTTAGACACAATGGCTAGAGAACTTAAAATTACAGGTTTCATTCTGGAAAGCAATTTGGAATATTGCCCCAAAGGCATGCCCCTGTGCAAAATCCCGCATCCCCCTATATCACTATTCTAGGTCTGTATCCCAGAGAGATAAACAAAAAGGATCTATATGTACAAATAATCTTTATATTTTTATGGTGGCAAAGAACTGGAAATTGAGGGGATGCTCATCATTTGGGAATTGGCCGAACAAGTTGTGTTTTATGATTGCAATGGAATACTATTGTGCTCTAAGAAATGACAAACAGGATGATCTCAGAAAGACTCACACAAACTGATACAAAGTGAAGGTAGCAGAGGGAGAACACTGTAACAGTAACAGCAACATTGTATGGGGATCAACTGTGAATGTGTTGGCTGTTCTCAGCAATACAATGATCCAAGACAATTCCAAAGGACTCATGACAAAAAATACTTCCAGATCCAGAAAAATACATCCAGATCCAGAAAACAAACAAGCTGGTGGAGCCTGAATGCAGAGTAAAACATACTTTTAGAAACTTTATTTTTCTTCTTTGTTTTTGATCTGTGTTTTCTTTCACCATGATAATATGATATGAATCTAATCACTAATATCACTAACATGAAAATATGTTTTGTATGACTGTATAACCTATGTCAATCTGCTTGACATCTCAGGGAGGGGGAAGGGAAGGAAAAAAAAAGAGGGGAAGAATTTGGAACTCAAAATTTTAAAAAATGAATGTTGATAATTTTTTACATGTAAGTGGAAAAAAATTAAAATATTTAAAGCGGAAAAAATTCTAGGCTTCTGAGAAGAACAACACAAAGCAAATAATCCTGAAAGCCATAATGTAGAAGTAATCCAAGAAAATTGCCCAGAACTCCTAAGCGTAGAAAACGAAACAGCGATAATGAGAATCCACTGATTGCCCCCACAAAGATTAATGAGAGTAGGGATGATACAAGGGGCAATCTTCTGAAGAAGACAGGATGGAATGAGATCACTTGTGAATCAAAGGAGTTAGCTTTGGCAAGGAGAAGGGTGAATTCCTTCTGTGACAGAGGGCTGAAATAGTGACACCCGAGTGCAGCAAGACGAAGAAAGGGGATAAGAGAAAGCTCTTGCCAAATGGACTCAATTTTAAAAAATGGGATACAAGGCAAGATTCTTTTCTGGGAGGGTGGGGAGTAGGGAGAGCCATTGGAGGCTTGAAGAAGGAAGAAAAGGTTTGGAAAGGGTGATGTGGTGAGTGAGGTAGTGAGCCAATTAGGAAAGTGTAAAGCAGGCCCTCGCCTAGGTCGCCTCAGCTGCGGCCATTTTCCTCTTTCTGCTGGCCCATGGCGTTCATGTCTGCTGCCTTCTGCTGCTCACCGCAGCACTCATCTCTTTCACCATCTGGCACATTATAGCATTTGATGAGCTGAAGACTGATTACGAGAATCCTACAGACCAATGTAATACACTCAATCCTCTTGTACTTCCATGCTTTCTTCTGTTTTGTGTTTCTCTGTGCAGCAGAGTGGCTTACACTGGGTCTCAATATGCCACTCTTGGCATATCGTATTTGGTGGTATATGAGTACACCACTGATGAGTGGACCAGGACTTTATGATCCTACAACCATCATGAATGCAGATATTCTAGCATACTGTCAGAAAGAAAGATGGCGCAAATTAGCCTTTTACCTATACAACAGACTCAGGCCAGTTAAGTGCATGCAAAAGCCACAAAGTGAAAGGATTCTGTCCAACAAGCGCCTGTTTCCAAGATTAATTTATGGAATATGATCAGTTACTTTAAAAAAAAAAGACTACTTATTTTAAAAATGTTTCCACATTTTTTATTTATGGAAAGAGTGTTTTCATATGTTATGCTTAGACAAAGAAATTAAATGGAATTACGTATAAATGAGTATAAAATACCTCTGTTGTTGACTGGTTTGAACTTGTATTCCCTAGGAACAGCCATAATTTTCTGAATAATTGTATTAATTACTGACTGTCCTTAGTCTGTTAAAAGTTTTTGTTTACATGAGCTTCTAGTAGCTTATTTTGATTTTATTGAAATATTGACTCATTATAAACTAGCTGGAGAGATTAAGTGCTTTTGAAGGACAGAAAACTTTGTATATGTGACCTTATGGGAAGCCTCATAGGTTTCTTCATATATCATGTAGAAGATTACACGGATATATTTGCAGACATAAGGGTGGTGGGGTTTTTCTACTTAATATTTAAATATTAGCCCTCTATATTGCATGACCTAGGGATCTCCCATAATAGTTCCATAAAATTCATATACTTTAATTCTTAAGCATAAGCGAATCTATATAAGAGAATACATACTAAATTATCTTGGAATGCGTTTAAAGTTATTTTAAATGTTTTCTTTTGTAGCAGTCACTTAATAAGAAATTTGGTATTCTAATTATTGTTACAATCTAGTGATAAAAGATATTCTTAAGGACTTGCACGTTATACCTTAGATGTTCAGAACAGAAAATGAGAGAGAACATTGTGTAACTGCCCTGCTATTCCTTAGTGCAATACAATACAAGTCTGAAATTTGATAATTCTTTTCAGTGCATTGTTTTAAAAATTGCAGACAGCTCCTTAAAATTGCTTAATCTACAAACAACTACAATAGATGTATACGAGCTATGGTTTTAAACCAGTGTTATGATTCTTTTTGTTTTTAAATTTCATTCCTGCCTCTGAAAGGGACATTAAAAATTTCTAGGCATACTAATCCTTGATTTTCTTTTGGCATTTTAATGGTATATGTTTTATATGACAGATTCATGAAATTGCTGGTTTTTCCCACTTTTTGAGGTTTAAAATGGCACTTTTAAAATTAAAAAAATTTTTTTTTCTTAAATAAGCTAATTTCTGGAAAAGAAAAAAGAAAGTGTAAAGCAATCAACTTGCTGCAGTTTGGGCCCAAGTAAGGTTGCATAATATAATCTGAAGGCCGGTCACCAGTTTTGTGATTTGCTCCAGTAAATAGGCACGAAGGTAGCAGATGTTGGAAATAATCCAAGCATGAGGTTTAGCAGGGCTAGATCAGCAATTAGAAAAAGAAGCCAGAGACTTGAGAGAAGAGGACAGTGTTGAGTTGAGCTCACCAAGGGGTCAAGAAGGGAAATTGAAGAGAGTATGGCCGATGCATGGGGTGATGGTCTGGGAAAGAGTTCAGGGTTGGAGGGATTCACAGTGAGCATCAAGAAAAGGGTTTGGGATTGCAAGGCAGAGGGAGAGGTGGAATGACAAGAGACCAGGATCAGATAAAAGGACTTTCAAAGTTTACAAACATAAAACTGGAACACACAAGATCAAAGGTGAGACCATCTCTGTGTGTAGCTCAAGCAGTGTGGAGGAAGGAGGTCACGGGAAATAAGTAAACTGAAAAACTAGGGGGTGACAGTGTTTTGGGGAGTACCAAATCCAAGCAGGATGGAGATGCTAGGACAGTTTAATTGGAGTGATTGACCAAAGACAAGTGGGACAAGGGATTCAAGAAAAGAACAGAACTTTTCGCACAAGGGAGAGCATAGCTAGTACATAAGGAAGATGGTGGAACCATGGAAAGTCAGAGAGAGGATAAATAAGGGGCGTATTGGGTCTTCAGGCAATGAGAAAAATGGAATGATAAAATATTTTGGGAATTTCAGATTACATGGAAGATGGATTTCACTTTCTCCAAGCACCACAATAAAGAAGAAAATATTAGAAGTAAAATCAAACTTGAAAATTAAATCAACAAATATGAATGATTTGAATTCTAATATTCAATGAGTAGTTACAGAATGGCTCAAAAAGCATTTTTAAAAATCATTGTTAATTACAGGAAACACACTTAATGCAAACATAGATTTTTGAACTGCTACTTAGTACAGTGGTTATTACACTGGGGTTGGAATCAGTAAGACCTCAGTTCAAATCCTGCCTCACATACTTACTAACTATGACCTAGGAAGATCAATCAATCTCTCTCATACTATTTTCTTCTCTATAACATGAGGTTGAATAATCATGGCTAAGGTCTCTTCCAGTTCTAGAATCATGTGACCACAACTTAATTAGACAGGGTTTGGCTTTCTCACTATTAATTCTCTGAGGTTGAATAAGATTTGAATTGTCTGAGAAAGCTTATTGACATTTTTGTTTACACTTCTATGAATTCTCTACACCAGGGTTTGGCAAACAATTTCTGTCAAGGGCCAGATACTTTGTGGGCCAAAAGGCAAATACAAGGAAATTATGTCGGTATTTATATAAGAAGAGAAAAAAATTTCCACAAATTTTTATTGATGAAATTCAAAATGTAATAACAGGTACATTTTTGTAGGTTCACTAAGGAAAATTTAATTCTTTTTGGGGGTCGAAGGGCATAACATTTTGTTTAATAGGTGTTCAAAGTTAGTATTCCCTATCATCAAAATCAATATCAAAATCAATGTTTACATTAATGCTGATCTCTCAGAAGACTTTATGAATTTCATCTTTAAAAAGTCCTTGCACACATATAGGTATTGCCAAATACTGATATCAGTCCACGAGCACATGACTTTAATTGAACATATATGTTGCTTGGAAGAACTTTATGGATTTCTTTTAGATTCTTATCTTGATACTTGCCTTTCAGCATATCATTTCTTTGTACATTAATGATTTCTAATTGAAGGACAGGTAGAAGCTCATTGTCCAGTGAAATGAATTCTGAATTAAGGGTTCTTGTTTGTGCTTGCTTTTAAGATCTGAAAAATACTTCTAGAACTGTAGTTTGAGCTCAGAAAATATATCCACTGCAAATTGTGTGGGAATAGAGATCTTGCTCCTTATTTTGACTTCTGACAGCATGGAAAGTATAAAAAGTTACTTGACATCATTTAAGATTCAAACAATGTCATCAAACTGATCTTATCACAGTACGTTTCACATGTAAGCACTGTTTTACCTTGCAATTTTAGGTTGAAAACATTAAGAAACATCAAGTCTGCAGTAAAAACTATTTCCCAAAGCCATTCAGTGTTTTATAATAGTAGTCGAGGGAGGTTCTTCTTGTACAGAAAAATTTCAATCTTGTCACAAGCTCAAAAAATTTTAATAAAACTTTTCTCTTTTCTTCTTTTCTTGTTTTAACATGTTGGGTATGAACTGACAATAAAAAAAGGTCACAGTACAGTGATATCCATGGCAATCAAAATACTGTCAAGTTATAACTATCACTGAGATTTCTGGTGCTCTGAGCAAAAGTGGAAAATAAGTGTCATATTCAGTCTGTCACAACTACTCAGTGCTGCCACCTTAGAGCAAATGTAGCCATAGACAATACAGAAATCAAGGAATGTGGCTATGTTCCAATAAAACTTTATTTTCTAGTGCTTTATAAGGACCAAATCTTGACCAGACACTTTCCCACCTTCATTTTATTTATAAAACATCTCTACATTATATATCATTACAGTTATGAAGTGAGACTGAAATCTTTATAAAACTTCTCTCCCGTGTGAATCTTTTGCTTTATTTTGTAATCTTGTGTTCTTGGTGATTTCCCCTCCAAATTCCTTGTCTCCAGTAGCATTTCCATGCAGGAATTCTTTCCAGGCATTTCTAAGGAAATTTGTATGTATGTATGTATGTATGCATATGTATATACATACACATGCTTTTTTTTTTTAATCCCATGAAAAATCAGTTGAGAAATTGGGGGAAGTACTGTGACTCTCCTTCAAGAATGACATATAGGAATCTGGTTCTGAAGAATTCAATGACTGAATGTTAATGTAAATATTTCTGGGAATTGAGACAGAAATATATACTCAGGAGAGAAACTACCATGCTCTAATAACTCAATCTTGCTTATAACTCTTGCCATATTAGAATGTGTGTTCATGGCCCTGTCTGTGGCTAATAGTGAGTCACTCTTGAATAGAAAATAAAAATGAATTACTTCTTACCTATATTATATTTTATACAAATTCTGTGAGTGGTATTCCAAGAAATCAGTTTTGGAAGTGAAAGTAAGTCCTTAAATTGGCAATTTTGACATATGCCACACATCTGGGTAGTGGTCCTGGCTAGATCTGAATGTTACATTATCCAAAATACCCAATAATATTCATTGACATTACCTAGGGTTTTAATATTTGCCCTAAGCTGCAGATTTTTCATAAATACTAAACTTAACATTTCTTATTTCTTAAGCGTTTTAAGATTCATGATAATGGATGAAGAGAATGGAGAATGTTAATGTATTTCAAGAAAAATAAATGCAATCAGTCAACTCATTGCCAGATATTTTAAGTCATGGTCCCAATAATTGATTCATAATAGTAATAACCTAAGCAATTTATCACATCAGTTTTTTTTAATAGAAAAAAACTCTGAAACTTTTAGTATAACCATATAACCAAAGAAAACTGATTCACATTGTTATTATGATCATTCATAACATGAAGTTTTGTGGAAAATACCAAATAACTTATGATTCCATGAATTCCCCAGTATTCAGATTTCTCATTCTGAAACCTTAAAATTAGTATCTTTTTGGAATTTGGTAACTATACTCTCTAGTATGAACCCTCTGATGTAGAATGAGACTTTACTTCTGAAGAAATGTTTCCTCACATTTATTCCTTTCTGAAGGAATATTTTCAAATAACATGTGAAGCATTCCAGAATGCTTTTGCCACATTGATTGCATTCCTAAGACTTTTCTCCAGTATGAATCCTCTGGTGCCGAACCAGGGATGAGTTTGTAAAGAAAGGTTTCCCACATTCATTACATTTAAAAGGTGTCTCTCCAGTATGAATTCTCTGGTGCTTATCAAGGTCTGAGCTTTGAATGAATGCTTTCCCACATTCATTACATTTATAAGGCTTTTCTCTAATATGTGTCCTCTGATGTAGGATCATATGAGATTTTCGAATGAAGGCTTTTCCACATTCATTACATTTATAAGGCTTTTCTCCAATATGAATCATCTGATGTCGAATAAGATTTGAACTCTGAATGAAAGTTTTCCCACACTCATCACATTTGTAAGGTTTTTCTCCAGTGTGATTCTTCTGGTGTCGAATAAGTCTTGACTTGCGAGTGAAGGCTTTCCCACATTCATTACATTTATAAAGCTTCTCTCCAGTATGAATCATTTGGTGCCGAATAAGATTTGAACTCTGATTGAAGGTTTTCCCACATTCATTACATTTATAAGGCTTCTCTCCAGTATGAATCTTCTGATGTCGATTAAGTCTTGATATACAAGTGAATGCTCTCTCACATTCATTACATTTAAAAAGTTTCTCTCCATTAGGAACCTTCTTATGTTCTGTAAGGTTTGAGCACTGACTGAAGGCTTTCCCAAATTCACTACATTTATAAGGCGTCTCTCCGATATGAATCATCTGATGCATAACACGATTTGAGCTCTGAATGAAGGCTTTCCCACATTTGTTCCACTTACAATGCTTTTCTCGAGTATGAACCATCTTATGCCTAACAAGTTTTGAGCTCTGAATGAAGGCTTTCCCACATTCATTGCATGTATAAGGCTTCTCTCCAGTATGAATTACCTGATGTCGAATAAGGTTTGAGCTCTGAATGAAGGTTTTTCCACATTCATTACATTTGTAAGGCTTCTCCCCCGTATGAATCTTCTGATGTCTAATAAGTCTTGACTTGCGAGTGAATACTTTATCACATTCATTACATTTGTAAGGCTTCTCTCCAGTATGAATCTTCTGATGTCGAGTAAGATTTGAGCTCTGAATGAAAGCTTTCCCACACTCATCACATATGTAAGGCTTCTCTTCTATATGAATCTTCTGATGTCGAATAAGTCTTGAATTGCGGGTGAATGCTTTCCCACATTTATTACATTTAAAAAGCTTCTCTCCGGTATGAACCATCTGGTGTCGAATGAGATTTGAGCTCTGAATGAAGGTTTTTCCACATTCGTTACATTTATAAGGCTTCTCTCCAGTATGAATCTTCTGATGTCGATTAAGCCTTGAGATGCAAGTGAACGCTCTCTCACATTCATTACATTTGAAAGGCTTCTCTCCAGTAGGGATCTTCTTATGTTCTGTAAGGTTTGAATGTTGACTGAAGGCTTTACCACATTCATTATATTTATGACAGTTGTCTCCAGTATGAATCTGTTGATGTTTAGCCATTTTTCTCACATTACTTCCCAGTTTTACCTGCTGCCTTTTTTTCTGACTCTCACTTTTCCCAATTTCCCTAAAAGTAGAATAGCAAAGATCAGCCCATATAAGTCTTTCTACTTTTACCCCATGGGATGATTCTTCTCCTGTAATGTTTTCTTTTGGAGTTGCCTTTGTGGTCTCATTCCTCAACTCCATATCTGGAAAAAAAATTAATATAAAATGTGAATGTCCCCATTGCTCTGAGCTTGGAGAAAGGAAACTGGGGGATGAGTAGATGCATACAACTGTAGATGTTGTTGACAGAAAAGAAACACATGATGTTGAGTAATCTCACATCTATCCTGATGTCTGTGGAGAAAATGATCAGAAACATGGAGAACTAGTGAGAAAACAGCTAAAAGCTTTAGATGGGGATTCCCTACACATAAACTGAGCATACAAGGTGAAGATAAACTACTAAAGAAGACTGGAATATGAGGTATTCAGAACAAGGTATTAAAATAAGAAAAGTACACTGGCTTTTGATTTATAAGAGGTAAAGAAATAGTTAAAGCACAAAAGATAAGGAGAAGAGGAAATATACAAAAAAGAGTAAGGACTGGGGAAAAACATCTGGCAACAGCAACTAGGTCTTCATCACTTCAAGACTAAGAGCCTAAAATCACTCACTATGAGAAGGTAGCATTGTAGAAGAGAAAGTCACTTGGAGTTTCAGAAGGCCTGGGTTCGAATCTCAGACCTATTACTTACTACTTTGGATAAATCACTTGCTCTTTCTAGGCTTAAGTTTTCTCACATGCAAAATGACATTATTGGACCAGAATCTCTTAATATGCTTCTTTGAAGTTTTGACCTATTGATTCTAATTCTTTTGATAAATATATGGGATAGGCTTATAAGTCTTTAAAGTTTTCCCATTTTTTTTTATTATTTGACTACACCAACCCTGTGATGAAAGTATTAGAGGCATTTTATGTCCATTTTATACATGAGGAACTGAATGAGATTTGCAGAGTTGTGTCTTTCCCATGGTAAAAAAAGTAAATAAATACTTAAGTGGCACTTTCTATGTACAAAGAAATTCCCCTACGCCAGTCCTGGGGTACATAGGTCTTTATTATCCTCTTCCTTATATATGTGTATATGAATGTATGGATATACATATATATACATGTTATATGTATATATATACACATATACACATATCACATCACCTGATGTCAAATAAGATTTGAACTCTAAATGAATGTTTTCCCACATTCCTTACATTTATTAGGTTTCTTTCCAATATGAATCTTCTGATGTTGAATAAATGTGTATATACATATAAAGCAGAGATATCTGCTCTAGTCTATAGCTATTTTCACAAATCAATTTAGGGATCTGTGGGTAATAGAAAAAATATGAAGATAGAGCCCCCAAAGATATATGAAACAGAATATTTCCCATGAATCATTTTGCATTTTGTCTCTTTGGGTTCTTGTGGCATTCAATCTTCCTGAAGAAACATCCCCATCACTTGGGTGATAAAATATGGAGAACCTTTCTGGAGTGGCAAGGAATACAGCAATGTTTCTAAGTCAGGTTGCCTACTGGAATACCAAAGGGGAGAGTATAGGGAGAAAAGAGATGATCCAGGGTAGAACCCTATGGGATAACTTGGGTTATTGTTGTATCATCAATTAAGATTGAGGCAAGTAGAAGTAGAACTCATTCATTTCTTGGGGCCCAAGGAAATGATATCTGCAAGGAGATTAAAGCCAACCATGGCAAATGCTGCAGAGACATGAAAAAAAAGAATGAGGACTGAGGAAAGATCACCAGATTTGGCAGTTAAGAGATCATTAGTGACACTGGAAAATTACCAACAAGCAACGACAACTGAAATTAGTTTCATTTGAATCATAAGAACAGAAGACAAATTTCATGGGCTTCAGAAGAGTGAGAGGAAAGGAAGTGAGCATGGAGGTATATTCAAGGAATTTAGCAGAAAAGAGAAGGAGATATATCAGGTGATAGGCAATTGGGATGGTAGTATCAAGTGAGCTGGGTCTTCTTTGTTTAAAGGATGAGGGAAGCCTGGGCTTATGTGTAAGGATCATGGAAAGAATCAGTAAATAGAGAGAAACTGAAGATTAAAGAATGGTGATGGTAGCAAGGGCAGTCTGCTGGAACAATCAAGAGGGTATGGGATGAAAGGTGCATGTTAAAGGACAAGAAGGGCTACCCAATTCTTCTGAGACTGGAGGGCAGGGACAGATCGTAGGGGATGAGATGAGAGGGGTGGGAGAGGAAGAAAGCAGGGGGAGGGAGCTCTTGGCAAAGAGCCTCAGCTTGGTGGGGTGGGTGTGAAGTGTGAGGTGAGGTCCTCCACTGAATGTTGGAGGTGGGGTGCTGTGGGGGGGAGAGGAGAGAGCAGGTTTGGACTAGTAACTGAGGTAAAGGGAATAGAAAATAGGCTAGGATTCTGTGGTAGAAATATCTGCTGGGGTCCTCCTTCCACTCTAATTTTTCTCCCAGGTGGACTAGCTTAATTCTTTTCCTTAAAAGGTGTTAAGACTGTCTTTGGGGCTCAGACTGACTTAAGGAAGTAAGGAAGGCATTCCTGGTACAAGAAACCAGGAGAAGCTCCAGATTCTCTCTGAGGCTTGACCAGGGGACTCAGGGGAAGATGCACTCAACTAATGCTGGGGTAATGAGGTGTCCTCCCTGAATATTCTTGTTGAACGTCCTTCCCCAGTCTAGTTACGTACCTCTCCTTTTGTCAACACTTTGTGATTTCCAGGTTCCTCAGTAAAGGTGCCATTGAGGCAAAAAGAATTTCCTATGGGAGATGGTGAGTCTTGACAAGTTAGATAGGGACAGAGCCCTCAGGACCTGGGGACCCTGCAGAAGTCTCAGAGCCTGGTGCCTCCAGCTCTCCCAAGGAGCAGTATTCAGAGTTCCTATTTCCAACTCTTGTAAATCAATTCCTCACCCATGGATTAAGGATCTACTTTCTGCAGCTCTAGGAACAGGAGAGATCAGCAGAGATCCTGCCCTCCATAAGCTCACACCTGGCCATCCTTGGACCCAAAGCAAATAAACTCAATGAGCAAGTGTGACCTCCCTAAAGTGGACTCACCATCATGGTGAGGACTTCTTGGCTTCTCCATTAGAATTCTTGGGCTTTTGACCCTCACTTCTCTCCTGGGTTTTGCCTTCTGGCTTGGGGAAGCTCTAGTTTCCAGGTTCAAGTTGCCTCTAAATTTCTACCCTAGGAGTTCCCAGCCCTAACCCCTCCCCCAGGCACTCAGGTTAAAATTCTCTTCTCCCAAGTATGTATGGTTCACTGCAGTTAAGGGACCAGGGTTGGGGGGCCCACACTCTCAGAGATCTACACTTTCTGGGTCTATTTAAATGGTCGAGGTGGGCTTAAGAACCTGCCTGGATATCTTAAAATTGTCTCCTCCATGAGAATGTACCCTCCTTGAGGACTGGGGCAGCTTACCAGAGGCAGCTGGTAGCAGTGAAGACCTGAATTCAAATCTGACCTCAGATACTTACTAGCTATGTGGGCAAGTCATTTAATTTCTATCTGCCTCAGTTTTCTCAACTGTAAAATAAGCGCCAAATAAGATATTTATAAAAGCACTCCACACATAGCAAGCCCTATATAAATGCTTATTTTTCCTCCCTCCCTCCTTTCTTTTTTTCCTTCTCTGTAATCCCAGTTCTTAGCACTGGGCTCTGCAAGTAGGAAACACATAAAGATATTTACTGACTGAGTGACTGCCTAATGGAGCCTCTCATCCCAACTGTCCTCCAACAATCTCTCTCTTATCTAGTCTGCAATTAGTCTTGGAAGTGGAGCTTTACCAGAAAGAGGCCCTTTGGAGAAAGAAGCAAAAGGTAGATGCCATCACTATGCAAGGAAAATTTCCTGACAATTCCGACAATTCAGTGCCAGGAGGGAGGGACTCTCTCTAACTGGAGATTTTCATACAAAGGCTGGGTGATAACCACATGGAATCACAGTGGAGGGCATTCTGGGTAGGGATGGGTTGGACTAGATGCCTTTGAAGTCAGATTCAGCTGGGAGAATCTGGGTCTGTGCCTCTTTCTGCCATGGCCAGGAACTGTTAGCTATGCTCAGAGGACAGCCTTGCTCCCTGCTGAAAGAGAAATAAAATGGGGCTGAAGGATGGTCTCTACCCTTTATCTTTTTCCAGTGCAGCCCTGTACTGAGGGGGAGCCTGAGAAAGCTCTGTTAAGATACATTTCTAATTTATTTCACATATATCTTGTTAATATATAGTTGCTTGAATGTTGTCTCCACATTAGACTGTGAGCCCTTTGAGAGCAGAGCCTCTCTTACCTTTCCTCGTATCTCCTAATGTTTGGCACAGTGCCTAGCTCACAAAGGTGCTTAAGAAATGTTTATTGACTGACTGTTTAACCTCTCAGCTATCTCTTTCAGGAGGAGTAAACTTTCACTGATCAGGTGAATTCCTGAGCAAGGTGCAAAGCCTACTACTTTCTTTGATGAAGCTGTCTTATCTGAGGCAGCTGAGGTCCTCTTTTACGGCCTTCTCCTTCCACTGACTCTCATTGATGATGGAGTTTCCAGATCCTCAAGATGGCATTTGATCCTTCCAGGAATCTGTGTCAAGAGACTCAGAAATGTAGGGGCGGCCGGGTAGCACAGCGAGTAAGAGCACCGGCCCCAGTGTTGGGATGACCTGGGGATCAAATCTGGGCTCACATACTTAGCACCACACCCAGAAATAATTGGCCGTGTAACCTTGAGCAAGTTACTTAACCCCAGCTGCTTAGGGGTGGCCAGGTGGTTCAGCGAGTAAGAGCACTGGCTCCAGTATCGGGATGACCTGGGGATCAAATCCAGGCTCATATACTTAGCACCACACCCAGAAATAACTGGGCGTGTAACCTTGAGCAAGTTACTTAACCCCGATTGCTTTAAAAAAAATTTAAAAAAAGAGATTCAGAAATCATGGGAGATTATGGAACTGGGTTCTCCTTCAGTCCCTTCTTCTCCTACCCCTCTCTGGGTCCAGAGATTCAGAGAACCCCAGGCTCCACCAGGGTAGCTGCTAGGGGCAAGAACTTCATCCAACTGGAGGTTCTGGGGTTCATAGAGAGAAGATCCCTGAATCACTGGCATTGAGGGGTTTCATGAGTGCCCTGCCTAGGGAAGTTAGGATTGGGGGAAGGGGAGAGGGACTTTAATACACCTAGAGCCCAGCAAGGAAACATTGATGATGGGGAATGATTTAACAGAAATGTTTAAGAAAGGAGAGAATGAAGGAGAGGTTGAGGGACAGGAAAGAGGAGGCACATGTCCACAAGCTTCAACTCAACCTCTAGCCACTGGCTCTTTCCCTCAGACATGCCCTGATCTCTCATATTCTCCAAAGTCCTTCACTAGACCCCACCACCATAATAAGGGTGGTCTCACCATCTTTCATCTCTCCTCCTTTTCCTGCCAAACTTCTGGAGGAAAGAACTGTCCACACTCATTGTCTCCAGTTTATTTGTTTACCTATCACTCACTTCTCAGTATCTTGCAATCTGGCTTCATACCTAACACTGACTTGAAACTGCTTTCTCTGGGTCACCAAAGATCGATGGCTTTTCAAAATCCGAAAGTCTCTCCCTAGTGCTCACTGTGGTGGGGCTTCCATATCCTTAACCAATGCTCATTGCCCTCTTCTGTTCTGCCCCACCTTTCTTGCCCAGTTTTGACAACACTGCCCTCCTCTGTTGTTTTACTTCCTGTCTGTCTGGTCTTCAGTGTTCTTTTTATCTCTCATCATCTATGCCTGCCAGGTGTGCTTTTCCTTCAAGGAACTGTCTGAAGTCATCTTCTTTCTTTTTTTCTCTTTTCTCTAATTAGCTGTCATAGCTTCATTTGTCATCTCTAAGAAGATAGATGTATCTGGCCCCAGTCTTTGTCCTGAGGTCCAGTTCCAAATTGCCAATTGCCACTTGAATGTTTTGAAGTAAATGTCCTTTAGGCATCTAAACTTGAACACATTCAAGACAAAGCTCATGATCTAAACCCACATCCTCCTCCTAGCTTCTCTATTTCTATTGAGGGCACCACTGTCCCTCCAGTCACACAGGTTTCCTTCCAACCTCAGAGTAAGTTTTAGTTCCTCCTGTCCCTCCTCCATTTTATATAATAATTATATGCTGAGTCTTGTGATTTTTACCTCCTCAATACGTCTCTTACCTTTCTCCTTTTCTCCACTCTCATGAAAATCTTCCTCATTCAAACCCTTATCTCTTTTCACCTGCACTATTGCGATAACTTCTCCAGTGACTTTCCCACCATCCAGTCCCTTCCCTCTTCAATTCTTCCTTTATCTAGCTGGTAAACTGATGTTTCTAAGACCAACTGATTTCAAACATAAATTGAAAAATAAATTTCGGGGCAGCTAGGTGGCTCAGTGAATAGGGCACCGGTCCAACAGTCAGGAGGACCTGAGTTCAAATCCGGCCTCAGACACTTAACACAAAACTAGCGGTGTGACCTTGGGCTAGTCACTTAACCCCAATCGCCCCACCTTACCCCCTCCATAAAAAGCAAAAAAGAAAAATAAATTTCAATTTATTTGATCAATTTCATCCTGCTGTTCAGGAAGTTTTGTCCCCTTTAGGATGAAATGGTATCTCATCTATTTGTCATCTGAAGCACCTGGCATGGAGCCAGGGTGTACTGGTAAGCTTTGAACAATGGGTACTTCCAAAAAAAAGTGTGACATTGAATACAAGTTTTATCAACATCACTAATACTTTCTTAAACCTAGACAAACAATAAAACAAAACATAAAGCCCCGATTTGTACTGTTTGTCAATTTCTGGGGTGTAAGTGCTCACACTGAAAATTAGCCACTATCGGGGTGGCTAGGTAGCAGTGAATAAAAGTGCCGGCCCTGGAGTTGGGAGGACCCAAGTTTGGTTCTGGCCTCAGACACTTAACATCCCCTCCCCCCACACACACACACAACTAGTAGGGTAACCTTGGGCAAGTTACTTAACTCCAATTGCCCTCCAACAGGCAATAAACAAACAAACAAATGAATGAATGAATAAACAAACAAATAAATGGATAGATAAATAAATAGATAAGTAGATAAATAAATAAGCAAATAAATGAATGAATAAATGAATTAGTAAATAGACAGAAACAAACATAGATAAATAGATAAATGAATGAATAAATAAATATAAAATAATAAAAAAAATTAGCCACTATTTATCATTTACTTCTGTCTGATTGTTCCAAGCGGAACACTACTGGGATGAACATTCCTTAGGGAAACCATCAGACAGCCAGAGTAACCTTCCTGCTCACCAATCATTCCCTCTCCTGCCCTCCTCCTTGCAATGGAAGTAAACAAAGCCCCTACTCTCCCTTCTAGAAATGCAATGTTCCAAAACTCTTTTGGGACACCTAGTATTGAGAAGGCATTTAAAACTCTCCTGGTCTAAAGTCTTTGGAATGATCTGAAAGAGAAACTCCTGAATGTATATTGCTGCCCACTGTGAAACAATGTCTTTCTTCTCTCCAGGACAGATGCAAGTTCTTTCTCCTTGAAGTAATTGAGGTGCTAAGCAACAAGAATGGGGGTGAGAGTCCCTTGATGGATCCTGCAAGGATTAGATCTATGACCCATATATAATAGGAGAAAGTACCCTTAGATCAAATGAGATATTTGTAACGTATTTAGCACTCTGCTTGGCACATAGGAAACATTCATTAGAAGCTTCTCCCCTTCCCTTCCCTTCCCTTTCTTTACTCTTTCTCCCCATTTGTTGAAGGAATGAGAGTACTGCTGTGAGGGAGAAGATCCCTTTAAGGTCGCCTGTGATCAGCTGTACAGTACCCCCTAAAAAGAATGGGCAAAAAGAGGAATGAGTGGATTTAGAAAAGGAATGAAAACGCTTCTGTTAGATGGAATAGAATGTTAGCCTGAATCAGTGGGCTGGTTTTTTTTTTAATATCTTGAAATCTGGTTCGTTCAGGATTCCTATAAATCTTCTTTATAATTTTTTATGTTAGAGGGATGCCCAAGGGTATGTGGGGATTGTGTGGATTCAGACAGTTCTCTTTAAGTCAGAAATGCTCACTGAAGAGCAAAAGAACTGGGGCTCGGGCCAAAAATATCATACCCTGCAAAGTTAACTACTATCTTGAATGAAAAAGAAATGGACATTTGATAAACTCTCAGATTTTCAAGAATTTAAAAAAAAATCCTGAACTTAGTAGATGATTTGACATACAAGAACCAACATAAATATAAAGTACATAACAAAGACTGATTATAAGGGATCCATAGAGACAGACTAAGATTCATATTAATAATTGGGTAGTTCATAAGAAAGATTGGGGAAAACCTGAGCATGATATGAATTTTAAAAGTAAAGCTATTTAGGAGCAGCTAAAAAGAGTGATTATTTTTATGCAAATGAGGTACAAAAGGAAGAACTGATACATAGGAGTTAGATGGGGGAGGAGGGCTGGTAGCTCTGGTGACTTACTTTCATTGGGAATGGGTGTAAGAGGGAACAATACATATATATTCAAAAGAATATAGAAGTCTTCTAAATTCAGAAGAAATAAAATGGTAGGGGCAGATGGAGGGGAGAGAGGACAAGGGAGGGATCTTTAGAGGGGAGGGTGAGAGAACAGATAAATAGGGGTATAGAAGGGTGTTTAGATTTATGGGAATGGGAGGATAGGGGAGGGATCCTTGGAGGGGGGTAAGGAAGTCAGAGGAGGGCAAGGTGGTGGGTAAAAGCAAAGTGGAGGAGACAAGAGGGATATGAAACAAGAGATATCCATATATGTAAAAAAAACAGATCAGGAGTAGAATGGGTTTGGGAATATTTATGTCTATACATGTATGTATATATGTATATGTGTGTGTATATATCTATAGCTATGGAGAAACATATCTAAACTTTATTGTGGCCTTCTGGGGGGGATTGGGAGGTGGGAAAAAAAGAACAAAGTAAAAAAGTGCACAACAGAGAACAAAAGAAAACTTACAAGGAAGCAAAGAAAAGATGGACAATTCTTAACATGAGTATTATTTACCATATAGGCTTTCTTTTTTTTTTTAAGCAATTGGGGTTAAGTAACTTGCTCAAGGTTACACGGCCAGGTGTTTCTGGGTGGGTGCTAAGTGTCTGAGCCCGGGATTCGATCTCCAGGTCCTCTCAACACTGGAGCCGGTGCTCTTACTTGCTGTGCTACCTGGCCGCCCCCATATAGGCTTTCTTGAAATGAAAATCTATTGTTACATATTTTCAATCCTCTCTTATGTTCTGCTATGCACATGACATGCTTTTATTTCCTTCTAACTTTGTATTTAAGTTCCAATATTTAAATTTATGATATGTTTTTGTTTCTTTATTCTCTATGTTCTGGCGTTTGAGTCTAAAATAAAATTTTGGGAAAAAAATGTAATAGAAAATAATGTTAACAAGAATCGCTTGTAAATAAAACAAAGGTACAACGTGAATATTTTGATTTCAGCAATACCTTTGCACAATCTGCCTGGCTGCCTGGAATGATCTCTCTGCTTTGGAACTTCTTGGAACCTGGAACTTCTTTTAAATATCAGCTCAAACATCATCTTTTTCAAGAGATGGTTCTTGATTGGTTATGTTGGTAATGCCTGCCCCAAAACAATGTGTTTTCACTTAGTGTCGATCCTCTATTTACTCATTTCTGAATATGATTTTTCTCTAAAGGAGCATAATGAGGAACCAGCCAATGAGTTCACGTGTTGCTGGTAGGCATGGTTTGATTGGCTAATACAGCTCTCCATGTGGAAGAGGCTGGGGAGTCTGCTACTAGAATGTTATGTGGATGGGTAACAGAAATGCATTGGGTTAGTAGTCTGTAACTGGTCCAGGTCTGCTAAGCACCTTATGAAGAGGGGCCATTCTGATTCCTATGCAGCTCAAACTGGAAATGAATGGGAAAGGCACCAATCCAGCCAAACTGGTCCCTTCTCTTCTGTTAATTTCTTCCTGCTTGTTATCATTCCTCTGAGAAAAGAATATGACCCCAACCTATATGAGAACAATGTGTGGCCCACGGTTAGGAGGTTCTTGGTTTGGGCATTTGTTTTTTCCTTTTATATATTTATATTTTATACAAATCTTGTAGATTTTGAAAAGTCAGGAAAGTGAAGTCAAGGAGTGGAGGCCATGCTGATGTTTGCAGCCATTTGGTCCTGGAGGAGTGAGAACCAACCTTCAGGACTCAGCCCCAGCAGGAGCTTGGATAAGGGCTCACCCAACAGGGATGCCTGAATTTGGATCACAACTTGGTGGGGCCAATGTTATATAGAAACTGTGTCTGTGGGGTGGCTAGGTGGTGCAGTGAGTAGAGCACTGGTCCTGGAGTCAGGAGGACTTGAGTTCAAATCCAGCCTGACACTTAATACTTACTAGTCATGTGACCTTGGGCAAGTTGCTTAACCCCAACTGCCCTCCAAAAAGCGGAAAAAAAAAAAAAAGAAACAGTGTCTGAGCCTCTGGACCATAGAGGCAGAATTGGCACAGGGGAGAGTTTGTGGCCCAGGTTGTGTGTGTGTGTGTGTGTGTGTGTGTGTGTGTAGGATTTTTGTATTTCTGTTCTTGCTACATCTTCAATATAAACATTCCTTTGTAAATGCTGATTAACAGTAAAGTGTTAAATGGAACCAGGATGCTGATCACTGGTAGCTGATTGTAGGGGGACTTCACCAGAATGAGAGCTTGACAACAGACAAGAGTTACCCCATTCTTTCAGAGGTCCCCACTGAACCCTTGGAGTTGATGAAGCAGTTCTTGCTCCAGGAGGGTGAGGCTGAGAGCCTATTCTGGGATAAAATTAGTCCCCATATATCTGTAGAGACTCCTAGAGAGAATGAAGAGGTGGGAAATCTCAGTGTCTGCCAATTCCAGAAAGACAGGGCAGATTCTGTGTGTGCAGGGGAAGTGGTGGTTGGTATTTTTTTGTTAGTTTGTGTTGGAAGTGGAGAGAGAAACATCTTAGAACCACAGAACTTCTGTTAGTCACTTCCCCTTAGATGAGAGAGTATAAAGTCTGTCTGTCATTCATTCCTCTTCCCCCAAACCTCCCTGGACTCCCCACATCATAGAGGACCCCTCCCACCCCTTCATTCCTTAGAGTTCCTCAGCCTTCTCATCTCCCCACATTGGGATGGGATTTCTGAGAAGCTGAGATCTTTGGCTTCTTCCTCTGTAACCTTAGCTAAATCTCTTTTCTCTCTGGCCCTCTGCCCTCCATTCAAATGAGAGGATTGGACTAGATCTCTAGTTTTTCCTTTGGCATGAAGACCTATGGTGCCTACCATGTGTCTTCCTCCATTCTCTCAACCCCACTCCTTTCTCTCAGCTTCTCATCATTCAAGGACTCCCTTCAAGAAACCTTCCTTCATCACTCTCTGCCTATACTCTGAGTCTCAGAAGCACACACACACACACACAAAAGCACTGGGAGAGTTGGGAACTTGGTTACCATCTTGGGTACCAAACTGGATGCCAACAGTTTGGAAACCCTTCTCTAAGCTGAAAGACTGGACACACAGCTTCTGGCTGAATGAGTCAATCCAATAAGGAGGAATATAGTAGGACTTCCAGAGGCAGCACACTCTGCTTTTTGCCAATTTCCCTTCTTAGCAAGTTTTCCCAGACTCCAAGCCTCGGTTGATCTCTTAGCTTCTTTCACTCATCATTCTTAGTTATGCTGACTGGGGAAAAAGAGACCAAGGCTTATCTCTCTTCCATGGCCCTTCAAATATGTGAACATAGCCATGATGCTCCCCACCCCTCCCCCAGACTTCTTTTCTCCAGCTAAACATTTCAAATTCCTCCAACTAAATCCTCATCTGTCTGGGTTTCCAGACCACTCAGGTACTGGATTCTGGACTCCATCTAATTTGTAAATGTCCTTCCTGAGCCATGGCACCTTGAACCAAACACTCCAGAAAAGGTCTGACCAGGGCAAAGCAGGAAAGGGAAGGGAAGGGAAGGGGAAAAGCATTTATTAAATGCCTACTCCATGTCAAGCTCATTTATTAAGTGGCTACTCCATGTCAAGCTCTTTGTAAATATGATCTCATTTGATCCAGAGAGATTATCATCTTTTTATTCTTGAGTTATGAGTCTTCAAATGAACTAAGGGACCCCAAAGAACCCAGGAAGGCCAATAACATTAGTCCATCTGTCGAAGAGTCCACTTATAACAGACTTCACTTGCCAAACAGAGGCATTTATAACTTATCTTTTTTTCTTGCTTTTTGGAGGGCAGTTGGGGTTAAGTGAGTTGCCCAAGGTCACATGGCTAGTATACCACCTAGCTGCCCCATTTATAACTTATCTTATAAGCAAGTGGTAGTCAATGAAGCTTCATGAACCACAGTTATAAGAACTGACCAATACTTGACTGGCTGGGGCCAAGATGGTGGTGTAAAAACAGTAACTCCACTCAGCTCCTGCTCCAACTACATCCAATACCTGTAAAATATGACTCTAAAAATTTTTTAGAATGAAAAACCCACAAAGTGAAGGAGAGAAACAAATCTCCCACTGAAGGCAGCCTGGCAAGCTAACAGAAAGGGTCTATCACACTGACCTGGGAGCCGAGCAGAGTCCTGTGTGAACTACCTGCAACCAGGCGCAGGTGTCCCTGACCAGCAGCACAGACCAGCCAGAGCAGATTTCAGGAGAATGAATCACCAGTAGCTGTGGCATTTTCCAGACTTCTCAACCCATAAACACCAAAGAGAAAGTAAAAGGTCAGTGGGGAACTCTGTTGGAACCAGGTGATGAAAAGCACAGTCTAGCCCCTGCCCCTGGGTTGGAAGGTGGCAGAGGTGGCCACATAGCTTCCTCCAGAGTTTCTGGCCTGCAGATTATAGGGAGACCAAGTAACCATTCAGAGGGTAATTGCTCTTGCTTTGACCTGCTTGGATCTGGATCATGGCCTTGGGTGGTGGGCCTGGGGTATGTGGCAGTGTGCCAGAGCTTGGGGTCTGTAGAGAGGGCACCCTCCTCAGACCTCCGACAACATTTGCAAAAACTCCAGCAACTGGGGACATAGCTCTCTCTACTCTGGAAGCAGAGCTCTACTGTGGCAAAAGCTCAAAAGTCAGCTAACTGGCTAGCAACATGAGCAAGTAGAGGAAGCACAAACAGACCATAGAATCCTTTTTTGGGGACAAAAAGGATCAAAACATGGAACCAGAAGAAGTCAATGAAGTAAAACTCCTGCATCAAAAGCTCTCAAGAAAAATATGAACTAGTTACAGACCATGGAGGAGCTCAAGAAGGATTTTGAAAATCAAGTAAGAGAAGTGGAGGAAAAATTGGATAGAGAAATGAGAATGATGCAAGAAAATCATGAAAAGTGAGTCAACAGCCTGCTAAAGGAGACCCAAAAAATACCGAAGAAAATAACACCTTAAAAAGTTGACTAACTCAAATGGCAAAAGAGGCCCAAAAAGCCAATGAGGAAAAGAATGCCTTAAAAAGCCAAATCTGCCAAATGGAAAAGGAATTCCAAAAACTCACTGAAGAGAATCATTCCTTCAAAATTACATTAGAGTGAATGGAAGCTAGTGACTTTATGAGAAATCAAGATACTATAAAACAGATCCAAACAAATGAAAAAAATAGAAGGCAATGTGAAATATCTCATTGGAAAAACCACTGACCTGGAAAATAGATCCAGGAGAGATAATTTAAAAATTATCAGACTACCTGAAAGCCATGATCAAAAAAAGAGCCTAGAAATCATCCTTCAAGAAATTCTCAAGGAAAATTGCCCTGCTATTCTAGAACCAGAAGGCAAAATAGAAATTGAAAGAATTCACTGAATGCCTCTTGAAAAAAATCCCAAAAAGAAAGCTCCTAGAAATATCATAGCCAAATTCCAGAGTTCCCAGGTCAAGAAAAAAATATTACAAGCTTCCAGGAAGAAACAATGTGAGTATTGTGAAAACATGATCAGGATAACACAAGATCTAGCGGCTTATATACTAAGTTATCGAAGGGCTTGGAATATGATATGCTGGAGGTCAAAGGAGCTAGGATTTAAACCAAGAATCACCCACCCAGCAAAACTGAGTATAATGCTTCAGGGGAAAATATGGTCATTCAGTGGAATAGAGGACTTTCTAGCATTCTTGATGAGAAAAAACAGAGCTGAATAGAAAATTTTACTTTCAAATACAAGAAGCAAGAGAAGCATGAAAAGGTAAACAGGAAAAAGAAATCATAAGGAACTTATTAAAGTTGAACTATTTATAATCCTACATGGAAAAACAATAATTGTAACTCATTAGATTTTTCTCAGTATGAGGATAGTTGAAGGGAATATATATGTATACATACATATGTATGTATAGGAGGGTGCATGTGTTTGTATAAATGCATATGTGAGTGTGTGTATATATATATATGTGTGTACATATATGAATAGGGCACAGGATCAGTTGAATAGAAAGGGATGATATCTAAAAAACAAAATTAAAAGTTGAGAGCGGAATATAATGAGAGAAGGAGAAAAGGAGAGATAGAATAGGGCAAATTATCTCATATAAAAGAGGCAAGAGAAAACTGTTACAATGGAGGGGAAGAGCAGGAAGGTGAAAGGGAATGGGTCAACCTTATTCTCATTGAATTTGGCTTAAGGAGAGAATAATATACACACTCATTTTGGTATCTTACCCTACAGGAAAGTAGGGGGAAGGGGATAAGAGGGAGGATGATAGAAGGGAGTGCATATTGGGGGGGGGAGGGTAGTTAGAAGCACATGTTTAAAAAGTGACAGGGTCAAAATAGAAAATAGAATAAGTGGGGAGTGGGATAGGATGGAGGGAAATATAGTTAGTTTTTTCACAATATAACTACTTTGGAAACATTTTGTGTAACTACACATGTACAACCTATATTGAATTATTTATCTTCCCAGTGGGGGTGGATGAGGAGGGAAGAATGGAAAAAATCTGGAAATCAAAGTTTTAAAATTAAGTGTTAAAAAAATGTTTTTTTTTCACATGTAACTGGGAAATAAGATATACAGGCACTGGGGTATAGAAATCCATCTTGCCCTACTAGAAATTTAGAGGGGTCATGGGGGAGGATATGAGAGAGCAGATTGGAGGAAGGGGTATTCAGTAGGCTTGCTGTCTTGGGGTGGGGTAGGGGAAAGATGGGGAGAAAATCTGTAACTCAAAATCTTGTGGAAATGAATGTTGAAAACTAAAAATTAATTAATTAGTTGGAAAAAAAAAGAATTGACCAATACTTGAGGAAAAACACTCGGGTCACTGGGTGGACCATGGTTTAGAGGGAGCAGGTGGTGAGTCAAGAGGCATTAATGAAGCTTTTCATTCTGTGCCCCTTCTTGCTAGGTACACCCTAGCCCTTATCATTCCCACCTGTATGGTGGCACTAGCCTGCTGGCTGCCCTCTCTTCCTGACTCAGTTCTCTTTGCACTCTGGTCCATTCACTCAAACTGATCTTTCTAAAATACCAGTCCAACCATGTCACCCTCAGTAGTAAATACTCTCCAGTGGCTCCCTATAATGGCCAGGGTCAAGTGGAAATTCTGTTTGGTTTTTAAATTCCCTACCTTCCCAGCCTCCTCACACCTTACTTTCAGAAACGCAAAGGATCCTTATGTTCTTCGCACAAGATTGGCTGTTCTTCATGCCCAGAACTGGAATGTGCTTGATGCTTGTCTTTGCTGCCTGATTGCCCTGGCTTCCCAGGGTCCAAGATCAAATCCTGCCTTCTGCAAGAAGCCTTCCCTCAGATTATCTCCATTTTCTCATCTTCTCATTCTCCATTACCCAATTTACCCATGGCAACTAGGTGGCACTAGACCTGGAGTCAGGAAGCGAGCTGTGTGACTCTGAGCAGAGCACTTAACCTCTGCCTGACTCAGTTTCCTCAACTGTGAAATGGAAAGAATAACAGCACCCACTTCCCAGGGTTATTACAAGGATAAGATGCGATGATATCTGCAGAAAACACCAAGCACAGTGCCAGCACATAGTAGGCACTATGTAAATGCTTGTTCCTTCCCTTTCCTTTCCCTGTAGATATTTTATTTGTACATTGTTGCTGGCATGTTCTCCTCTACTATGGGCCAGGTCCTGTGCTAAAAAGATAAAGAAAGCCCAAAACAGTCCTTACCCCCAAGGAGCTTTCTCATGGTTCTGTTTCAGCCTTTCTTTATATTTCTAGCAGAGTACCCAGCACACAGTAGGTATAAGTGTCTCTTATTATTAAGATAAATGCTTTCTGATTGAAGTAAACTCCTAAGAAGCTCACATTCTAATGAGGGAGACAATATGGAAATTTTGTTGTTTTTTGGTCATATCCAACTCTTCAGGACCCTTTTTGGGGTTTCCTTGGCAAAGATACTGGAGTGGTTTACCATTTCCTTCTCTGGCTCGTTTTATAAATGAGGAAACAGGCAAACAAGGTGAAGTGACTTGAGCAGGGTCACACAGCTAATAAATGGGATACAAGATTTAAACTCCGGAAGATGAGTCTTCCTCCCTCCGGGCCCTGTTCTCCATGCACTATGGTGAGTTCTCATATGTAAATAGCTATGGGCATTAAAAGATATATACACAATTGCTAGAAGGTGTTCTCAGAGGGAAGGTCCCATGGAAAAGCTCTTGTAGAAGGTAGAATTTGAGTTGAGTCCTGAGAGCAGCCAGGGAAGCTAAAAGAAGGTGAGCAGGCAGGTTAACTGAGACACAAGAACATTCTGGAGACATGGGTGAAACTGCATCCAAAGGGGGCTTGGAGGAACATGCAGAAGCATATTTAAAACTTCATTTACAGTAAAACAGAAGCTATTAAGAAATATTTTTTCTCGGGGCAGCTAGGTGGAACAGTGAATAGAGTACTGGCCCTGGAGTCAAGAGGACCTGAGTTCAAATCAGGCCTCAGACACTTAACACAAAAACTAGCCATGTGACCTTGGGCAAGTCACTTAACTCTAACTGCCCTACCTTACCCCCTCCAAAAAAAAGAAATATTTTTTCTCTAAAACCCTTTCTAAAATCCTTGGAAAACCCCCCTTGGAAAGTTGCATCAGGACAAAAGGTAGTGGTGGTGGTGTTGGGAGAGACCTTTCATTGTGTGATTAAATCAAAGGTGATGGCCAAATTTAAGTTTTTTACTGTTCACATCCTTGTTACCCTAATGAAGCCTGAGACCTATCATTTTCCACTAAGAAAGGATTAAGAACTAAGGCAAGGAAGAATCTCCTTTTGTTAATTTTGGGGAGGGGGGTGTATAAGCAACTTGGTTAATTAACCATTCTTGGATATTGACCCAGACTATATTTTAAGAAATCGTTTTCTTGTTCAAGATTTCTACAAATGTTACCTGAAATATTGAGACAGAGAAAGGGTCATGCTGGATGCCAGAAATGGCTTGGATAGAGATTCATGATAAATAAAGGAATAGGGGAACAAACACATAGTAAGTCCCTACTATGTGCCAGGCACTGTATGAAGTGCTTTTTACAATTATCTATTTGATCCTCACAACAACCCTGTAAATATTACTATTATCTCTATTTTATAGTTAAGAAAACTATAGAATTTAAGTGACTGGCCCGGGGTCACACAGTGGTAAGTGTCTGAGGTTGGATTTGAACCCAGATCTTTCCGATTCTAGGTCCAGGGCTCTATCCACTGTGCCACCTAGCTACCTTCTGAACCTAAGATAGAATACAGTGTTGATGTTAATATTTTTTTCTTTAATAGGAAGAAGCATAAGAAGAAAAAACAGGACAGAGCCTGCTTGCAAAGGCTGCTAAGTGACAAGGAGATGATTTTCTATTTGACTGTAGAGGCAAGAAGGAGCCATTGGAATTTGCCCCAAAGGGGTGGTGACAGGATCAGATCTGTGACTTTGGAAGATCGATTTGACAGCTGAATGGAGGATGGACCGGAGTTGGGGGAGAATGAGTCAGGGAGACCAGGTAGAAGCAGACTAGGTTTGAAGTCATGGAGAGTGGTACAGTGTTGGGTTTTATGAGTGAACAGGGATTTATGAGGGCAAACATAACGAGATTTGGGGACATTGGAAAAATAAGATTGAGAGTAAGGAGTTCAGAATAAGACCAAGGTAACAAAATGGGTTGTCTGGGAGGATGGCAGTGCCCTGGATATTAATAGGAAAGTTGGGAAGAGGAGCAAGTTTGGCAGGGGAAGATGCTGGGTTCCATTTTGTACATGTTAAATTTGAGACGTTTACACAACACCCAATAGAAACATCCAGTAAGCAGTTGGTGATGTGAGATTGAAGATCAGGAAGGAGACTGGACATATAAATCTGGGAATCCTCTACACACAGATGGTAATTGAAGCCAGAGGAGCGGATAAAATCATCAATTTAAATAGTATAGATTGAAAGGCTTTGGGGGAAACACATGTGAATGGGCAGCAGTTCAGAGAAGATTCACCTAAGGAGACTGAGGAGTGGTCAGAGAACCAGGAGAGAAGTGTCCCAGGAGCATACAAGTGGTGATCAAGAGTGTCAAATGTTACCAAGACTCGGAACCAAGAAGAAGTCATTCCCTTGGACCATTAAAACAGCGTTGGAGAGAGAAGCTGAGTGCCAGGATTGGAAGCCAGATCTGCAGAGACTTCTGAAGACAAGGAGAGGAGAAGGGTACACTGAGTACAGATGGACAATTGGAGGAGCTTCACTGAAAAGGGGAGGAGATGGATCAGATAGGGGCGAACTTGGCAGGAAGACCAACTGAGGGTTTTTAAAAGATGGAGGGAGACCTGAGCTTGTCTATAAGAATCAAGGAGACATTGAAGATTACTGAGAGAATAAAATAGTAAGGTTAATATGATGAGATCAACAGGAAAGGTAGTGACTAAGGATGCTGCATGTGTCAGGGTTGATCCTTCAGAGGGAAAGGTGACTTCTCCATTAGAGAATAGGGTGAAGGAGAAGGCAGTTGGGGATGTTATCAGAAGGGTATGAGATTATAAGGGGAGAAACTCTTGGTTCAAATCTGGTCTCAGACACTCCAAGGGCAAGTCACTTAATCCTGTTTTCCTTAATTTCCTCATCTGTTAAGTGAGCTGGAAAGAGAAAGGGCAAGTCACTCCAGTATCTTTGCCAAGAAAACCCCAAGTGGGATTACAAAGAGTCAGACAGGACTGAAATGACTGAACAATAACAAAAATTGCCTCGTTATCCCATTCCCTAAACAACTGCTCTTCCAAATATTTTCATCCCTCCTCAGACCTCCCATGGCTCTCCCTCCCACTGAGAATCTTGCTTCATATTTTACTGAAAAAAAATTGAGACCATCTGCTGAGAACATCTCTTCTCCCCTCTTTGTCATCCCATCACCCATATGCCTTTTGCCACTATCTCCTCCTTCACTCATTCTCTCATGAAGAGAGGGCCCTTTGTACCAAGGCTAACCCCTCTACATGCATAAATGATCCCATTCCATCCTATCCTCTCCAGCAGATTTCCTCCATTATCACCCCCATCCTCACTAATCTTCAATCTCCTCATTTTCATTGGTTGCTTCCCTACTGCCCACAAACATGCCCATGTCTCCTCCATCCCCCCAAATCTTTCACTTGATGCATCCATCCCCTCTAGCTATTATCCCATATCTTTCCTCCTTTTGGTGACTAAACTCCTTGAGAAGGCCATCTACAGTCTGTAACTCTGCTTCTTCTCCTCATTTTTTTTTGACTCCTTGCAGACTGGCTTCTGTCCTCATCATTCCACCAAAGTCGCTCTCTCCAAAATGACCAATCATCTCTTGCTTGCCAAGTTGAATGTCCTTTCTTCGGTCCTTGTCCTTCTTGACCTCCATGCAGCCTTTTGACACTGTCAATCACTCTTTTCTCTCAGTGTTCAGGATACCCCTTTCCCCTGGTTCTCCTCCTACCTATGTGAACACTCCTCAGTGTCTCTGCTGGATCCTCCTAAAAGTCACACCTCTAACTGTAGGTGTCCCTCAGTCTGTCCTGGGTGCTCATCTCTTCTCCCTCCATGTTACTTCACTTGATGATCTCATGATTTTAAATGGATTCATTTATCATCTCTGCTTCTCAGACCTACTTATGGAAGCCTAACTTCTCTCCTGACCATTAGTTTTACATCTCTATCTGACTCTTACCATCTCAAACTATGTGCCCCTTGGACATCCTGAATTCACATGTCCAAATCCAAACTCATCTCCCTCTCCTCCCCACCCGCCTGCCTCAAACCCTTCTCTCTTTCTCATTTTTCTGTAACTATTGAGGGTACCATCACCCTAGAACTAATCCCTGACTCCTCACTCTTTCTCACCCCCCCATCCAATCTGCCTTTCAATTATGCCTTTGTAACAACTCTGGCAGAAGCCCCCTTATCTCTTCTGACACTGCTGCCAACCACCCTGGGGGAGAATGGAGGATGGTTATTCAGTATGTCCAAAACAGAACTTATTATCTTTCCCCCTAAATCCCCTCCTCTTCCCTATTGCTACAGATGGCACCACCTTCCTCCCAGCCCCTCAGGTCCACCCCAGGAGGCATCCTGAACTCCTCACTCTCACTCCTCAAATCCAATATGGTGCCAAGGCCCATTGATTCTACCTTTGCGAATATCTCTCACATACCTCCTTCTCTACTCTGATGCTGCTGCTCCCCTGGTGCAGTCCCTCATCACCATGCATACTGCCGTTGCTGCTGGGTGGTCTGCCTGCCTCAAGTCTCTCCCCACCCCATGCAGCTGTCAAAGTAATTCCTAAAGTACAGATCTGATCATGCTAGCTCCCTACTCGATAAACTCCAGTGGCACCTTGTCACCTCTAAGGTTAAATATAAAATCATCTGTTTGGCATCCAAAACCCTTTATAACCTAGCCACCTCTTATCTTTCCAGTCTCCTTATACCTTATTCCTTTCCATACAATCTATCTCCATACACCGGCCTCCTTTTTTTCCAACAAAATATTCCATCTCTGGACCCTGGATGTTTCTCTGATGGTTCCTCATGCCTGAAATGCCTTAGCCCCTCCTCTCCTCCTCCTGGCTTCCCAGGCTTCAAGTCCCAGCTAAAATCCCTCCTTCTACCAGAAGACTTTCCTGAACCCTCTTAATTTGAGTGTGGTGTTCAGTCACTTTTCAGTCATGTCTGACTCTCCATTTGGGGTTTTCTTGGCAAAGATATCAGAGTGGTTTGCTATTTCCTTCTCCAGCTCATTTTACAGATCAGGAAACTGACGTAAACAGAGCTAGGTCTTTCTCTTAAAACGTATTGAAGCTAGCTATCCTAGGGACCTGATTGGTTCAGGAAGCTCAGGATTAAATACAAAGGAGCTCCAGCTTCTTCCCAAGGCTAGAACTGGGGAACACTTAAGGTAAGACAAGAGCAGGGATCTCAACAGAATCAGTGAAGAGTCCTCCTTGAATATCGTTATGGAACACCCTTCCCTGCTATGGCTAAGCAGAATTCCTTTCGTGAACACCCCACTATATCTGACAAGTGTTTGATCCTTCCCAGGGGTGGAGAGGATTCCTTTCTGAAACTGAGGGCTGAGTACCTCCGTTACAGCAAGTGCTTCGTCAATTTGGAACGTATAAAAATGGAGAAAACTTCCACTCACCCTGAATGGTCCCTCTCAGAGTTTCAGTGGTGGGGGAAACAGGGAATGTGTGGAACTTGGGCCCCCCAGGGGAGAAATGGCTGCTTGCAGATCGAAGTTGTAAAGTACAAGGATAACCTTAAAGAGGCTTCCAGAAACTCCTCTGATGGGTGGTCCCTTTCCCCAGTGATCCTGAACCGGACGGTCCTAGTCCTGGCAGGCACCTGATGGAGCCCAGACCCCCCACAGGAGAGGATGGCCACTACAGAACCCCAAGGGAAGAACCCAAGCTCTGGCCGTCTCCCAGGGTGGTTCTTCACCTCACCAGTGGCCCTCATCTCTGACCCCTTGTAAAGCTGTAGTACCTCCCTGGGGCAGAGTCTAAGGTGTGTGTGTGCATGTGTGTGTGTGTGTGTGTGTGTGTGTGTGTGGTGAGAATAATGACTGGATCATAGGCAGCACAGTGAAACGATGGCCAGAAAGGGGACCCCTGAATGAGCAATGAACCTAAGGAAGTGATGTATCCAGAGTCCCACAAAAAATATTTGTGAAAGGTGGGGCTCAGCAACCAGGTCAGCTCTCTATCTATTCCATTATGTGACTATACCAATAAATGAAAGAATGAAAAAGCATCTACTAAACAGCGTTCCTTTGTTTGTTTGTTGTTATTCAGTCATTTCAGTCATGTCCGACTCCCTGTGACCCATTTGGGGTTTTCTTGCCAGAGATGATGGAGGGGTTTGACATTTCCTTCTCCATTAAATATTTACTGGGTGCCAAGGACCCTGCTAGGGATACAAATGTAAAAGCAAAAATGGCCCTTGCCCTCAGAAGGCTTACATTCTACCGGGAGAGCCAACACATAAGGAGGAGGGATGGCCAAGGAGGAGCATTTTGGCCCAAACATTTAGAGGGATGGTGGGTGAATAGCAGAACTGATTTGGTTCTTGTTCCAAATTAGGATAGAGGAAGTAAGAAGAAGACAAGGGGGGTGGGGAAGCTATGGAGGAGATGGCCAGAAAGTTAAAGAGCAAAGTAGAACATGGTTTTCATCCTAAAAGCATCCCCAGTGTTACCCCATGTACCATATTTCTACCCTGTTGCTTTTGAATAAAACAGACCCAGACCCATGCCAAGCAATGATTCAGTCCTGGAGTTCATCCCATTGTAGAAGTAGACAAAATTATGCCTCCTCCCCCAGTGAACCCCCCAAAGTGACTTCGCCAAGTCTCTTGAGATTGGCACTTCCAGTGAACCCCCTCAAAGCCTTGCCTTAACATACTTTACCAGAACCCCCTGTTTTTGCACCATGAATTTTCTTGATGTTTGTGTAACACGTAGACTATTCATTCCCTCCCCTCTTTAGGAACAGCCCTATTTCAAAGCACACCAACTTCAACCATTTTATTTTAAGTGGCATGAAGGACTCAGCTCCAGCAGCCAGCTGAATCCTTCAGTGTCTCAGTCTTGTCTCTCACTGGTACCAAGAGACTCAGCTGCTGAAGGTGGAGAATTCCAGAGCCTTCAGAAAGCTCTCCTTCATGTCTGGCCCAATGGGAGATTTCTTTGACTTAGAGAGACCAACTGTATTCTGACAATAATTCCCTTATCTATCTCTTGTAGAGAAGAAGAGATTTTTCTCCAACACCTATATTAGTATTTTGGTATAAACCCACCTATGTTTTATGAAAAGTCAACTTTCTTTTCTTTATTTCACATGATATTATTATAATATTTAGCTTATGAAAGCTACTCTAAAAATTTATATAGAAGAGTGTGTGTGTGTATGGATATACATATGCATGGATATGTAAAAATTTGAGTACAATAGGTAGGTCACAGTATGACTTGCCCTCTCTCTTGTGACCTGCTCCAGCTGGCAGGAGTAAACAGATGCTTTCTTTGCTCTTAATTTCCTTATTACTTCTATTATCTGACCCCAACCTCAAGAGTGCAGATTGGTGAGTGACAGCCCTATTAGGTACATCCCCACCTCCACAATTCTCCTATGCCATCAAGTCTCTGTAAAAACTATGCCATCAAATTTACCTCATTTCATTAGAGTTCCAGTTATTTCTATGTGTTGTCTAAACTTTGGACACTTTGGACACCTTTGAGGCAACGGGTTTGATTTCTGCAGCTAGGGGGCGCAGTGGATAGAGTGCCTAGCCTGGAGTCAGGAAGGTCTGGGTTCAGATCCAGACTGATCTTCTGTAAAATGGAGACAATATCACCCACTTCATGGGATTCTGAGAACCAAGGGAGACAATATTTGTAAAGCATTTAACAGAGTGCCTGGCACATAGTAGGCTCACAGGCTTGTTCCCTTCCCCTTCTATCCTTGGATTTTGCCACCTGTGAATTTTGGGGTATAAGCCCTATTCTTCATCCTCTTTCTTTGTGATCACTCTGTATAGTAGCTCTCTTTCAGGATATACAAGAGTGAGAAGAAGGAAATGTATAGAGTACAGATGGTTTTTTGAGAGGAATTTAGCTGAAAGGGGAAAGTAGAATACAGGAGACATTGGGGATGAAGGGATGACAGGACCTTGGGAGACTTTAGAATAGGGAAGAGACCCGGACATATTTGAAGCAAAAGGAAAAGAAGGAAGATGGGGAGGGAGGGAGGATGATAGATAGAGGGGGCAGTCAGCTAGATAGAGTGGATGGGGAGGGGCTGGATTATTCCTTTTTTAAAAAAAAGGAAGAAAAGAAAAGTGGGTCATTGGAGCAGTTTTTAGAGCAGGAAGTATAAGGACAGTTCTGAAAGTTACCTGTTGAATTTTTTATGTGCTTAAAGGGAACAAGTTGGGTAAACTGACAAATCCCGTGTGGAAACTGACAGCTCTAAAGGAAAAGATCTTCCCTCTGAAAGCAGGATTAGACTCAACACCAGAGTCCAGGGAGCTTTCTCTGGAGGGCTTTGGGCATAAGGACCTACTAATACAAGCCAGGGAAGAGTGTTGGGTCCTGAGGGAGGGGAATGTGGGATGAAGAAAGACCAGCAGGGGAGGTGAAGACCCAGGAGAAGTTTCTAAGGCTAGTCATACAGGCAGAGGTTAGGTGATCCCCTGGGCCACACAGTGGTAGGAGTCAGTGCCCAGAAAGACTTCATTTCTAACCCTTCAAGTCAATTCCACCAACAAGGATTAAGTACCCACAGTAGACAGAACCCTGAGCCTCAGGCCTGGGCTATTGCAATAGCCACAAATCCATCCTCCACTCATCTGTCAAAGGGATCTTCCTAAGGCCTGAGTCTGATCTGGACATCCCTGCCCTCCCCTCTCCCCCATTTCAACAAATTCCGGTGGTTCCCTCCGGGGGAGGATCGCCTCCAGGGTCAAATAGAATACCCTCCGTGGGGCATTCAGAGCCCTTCATAACCTTTCCCACCCCACCCCCTTCCTTCGAAGTCTTCTATCTCCCACCACTCCCCCTGCTCCCACGTACTCGGCAGTTCCGTGACGTTGGCTCCATTCCCAACTCCCTGTATTCTCACTGACCATCCCCCTCACCTCCACCTCCTGACTTCCCTGGCATCAAACACATCCCAGATAAAACCCCACCTTCTAAAGAAAGCCTTTCCGACCCTCTAGATTCTGCCGCCTCCTCTTTGTTCATCTGTCTATTTACCCCGTCTACAGCGGGATTGTACCCGGTTTTCACAGGCTGGTTCCCCCTCCCCCTTCAGGTTGTGAGCTCCTCTAAGGCACGGTGACTTTCCTTTCTTTCTTTGTATCCCCAGAGCTAAGCACAGTGATTGGCACATAGTAAGTCCTTTAAAAAATGTTTATTGTCCAGCTGTCTGAGCCTTGGATCAGCTAAACCTGTGCTGGGAAAGCCCTCAATCTAGCCACCTGTTAGACCCAATATAGATAAGTAGAATTAAAAAAATAATCCTACAAGGACAGAGAAAGAAGGGAAGAAAAGAGTTATAATGTGCCATTCACTGGGTTACATTTCATATATATGTATATGTACATGTATGTATGTATGTATATACACACATTTTATTTATCTATACACATGTGTGTCTGTGTGTGTATGTGTGTGTACACACACAGACACAATCTCATTTGATCTTCACAAAAACCCTGACAGGTAGGTGATCTTATACATATATACAGACACACATATATCTTATGTGTATATATGGGTGATCTATACGTGTGTATGCATGTGTGTATGTATACTATGTATACACGCATACACATATATGTGCTCTTTTTACAGTTGAGGAAACCGAGGCCAGCCCAGGACAGGGTATAATAACAAGGGACTCACCCTCACTGCTGAGGTTCCCGGGATTCTCCATCAGGTTTCTGGGGCTGCAGAACCTTGCGTCTTCTCCTGGGCTGCTGCCGCCGCCGCCGCCGTCGCTGTCCCTCGGGCCTGGCCAGCTGTGGTCAGCAGCCGCCTGTCACTTCGCGCCCACACACAGCCTGCTCCCGGCCCAAGCGCCCAGAAACGGGGAAGCTCCCTTCCCCCAGGGGTGGTTCCCAGCAGCTTGCGGTGGGAGCCCAGGGCTGGATGGGGAGGCTTACAGCCCTTGCAGTTTGCGAGGATGGAGGTGGGACTGAGGAACTCCGCCTAGATATTTACATGCTGTCTTCGCCTCCATTAAAATGTCATCTCCTAGGAGACGGATACAGAGGGGGGGCGGTGAGGCCCGAGGCTGCAGGTAAAACTGCCTTCACCCCCGGAGACCGAGCCCGGGCTGGGTACACGATGCGTCCAACATCATCAGGGCTCTGCGGGTCCAGAAATCAGGGTCACCAGTGTGTGAGGGGAGACAGGTACTCCTGAATTTCAGGGACCAATGCAATACAAAGGGCTCAGCCCGAGCGGCGCCCCAGGCCTTCGCTCGGTGCCACAGATGTAAAGCTGGGGAACCGCACCATCAGCCCTAAGTGGCCGGCAGGGGCACCGTGCGCCGTCATCCTTCTCCACCAATGAGGAGAGCCCTATGCAAATGACTGACTCCTCCACCTCCTTTATATTTGGGGTTCTGTTTCTTGGCTGGGGGGCTGAGATCTTTTTTATTTTTCTTTTTTCTATAATTCCAGCTGTAAGAGAATGGCCTGGCCTGTAAGTACTTAATAAAAAGCAGTGCATGAAAGACTATTCCGGCCCGCCCCCGCCAGAATGAGTATCTACAGATGTCTCCCCACTCCCTCCTCCTCTCACTCCCAGGCTGCCTTACTTGGGGCCCACCTGAGCCATGAAAATGGGGCTTTACAGGAAAAGTATTTTAAGCAGTAAGATGCAGTTTTCATCTTCATGCAAGGAAAAATTCTCATGATGAGAGCTGTGTCTGAGCCCTGGGGCAGCCTCAGGAGGAAGGAGCTCTCCTTAACTGGACGTCTTCAACCAAAGGTTAGTGGGCTAGACATTGCAGAGAGTATTGTTGGTCAGGATTGGATCAATGCCTCTGAGGATCAAGCCAGCACTGAGCTGCCCTGAGTCTGTGCCTCTTTCTGCCATGGCTAAGAAACCATTAGCTGTGCCCAAAGAGCAGCTCTTCTCCCTCCTGGAAGAAGGAAAATGTGCTGGAGAATGGCCTCTCCCTTCTCCACTTTCTCAATGCCCTGCGACCAGGAGGGGTCTGTTAGGCTCTGTTGAATATTTCTGGAGGTAAAACCTTCCACTGACCAGGTTATCTCCTGAACAAAGTACAAAGCCCTAGGTGCCCCTATGGGCCCACTGAGAGTTGTTTTCTTCCCTGGGTGAGGTAGGAAGTCCAGGTTTCTTTTACCTACCCATCACTGGGGCAAGCCCCACAAGAGCAGCCCAAACTGGATGAAGATGTAATTAGGAAATGTTATCAAAACAAGTAAAAATATAATGTGGCCTAGATAATATGAATTTGTGGTTTTCTCAGGAATATGTGACCAGTTTGACACCCCTGACCTCCACCATTCTGGCTTTTGCAATAAGAATCACTCAGAACCCCACAAAAAAAGTTTGCTAAATCTTATCCTCATAAATAACTGGGAATGTAGGGATGGATTGAATTTAAAAAAATAAATCAGTCTCTGACAGTCAACTTAACATAACCAACAAAATTCTCTAGCCCTGTTTCTCCTCTTGCTTCTGAGACCACTCCTCTGTCTCCTTGGCAGGATCATTCTTCATAAGCATGACCACCCTTAAGCATGAGCGTGTCCAGGCTCCTGTCCTGTCCATCCTAACTTTCCTCTCTCTCTCTCTCTCTCTCTCTCTCTCTCTCTCT
>NW_027185797.1:41258040-41324883 GCF_028583685.1 Petaurus breviceps papuanus
TCCTTCCTTCCTTCCTTCCTTCCTTCCTTCCTTCCTTCCTTCCTTTCTTTCTTTCTTTCTTTCTTTCTTTCTTTCTTTCTTTCTTTCTTTCTTTCTTTCTTTCTTTCTTTCTTTCTTTCTTTCTTTCTTCCTTTCTTTCTTTCTTCCTTTCTTTCTTTCTTCCTTTCTTTCTTTTTCTTCCTTCCTTTCTTCCTATAACCTATGTATAACCTATATCAGATTGCTTATCATCTCAGGGGGTGGGGAGGGAGAGAAAGAGGGATAGAATTTGAAACTCAAAGTTCAAAAATGCTAAAAATGTTTTTGCATGTAATTGGGGAAAATAAAATATTAAAAAAAATTTTAAGCAACAACAACAAAAAGGATATCCACCATCCTTTGAATTACCTAGGTTCCTAACTTTGGTATAACCTTCAACTCCTTGGGCCTCACTAGCCTCCCCCGCCCCATCTGTAGTCTCTTGCTAAGTCTTATCCAGTCTATTTCTTCAACATTTCTCCCATCAGTCCACTTTTATCTTCTCATACCACAAACAGCCAGCTCAGCCTCTCTTCACTCCTTGCCTCCCAATGGGAATTCCTGCAGCCATGCTCTCTCTCAAATTTATCTTCCATAGAGTCTCCAGACTGATATTTCTAAAGCACAGTTCTGGTCATATCACTCTGTTGCTTGAGCGTCTAGTGGGAGGGGAATAAACACTTATGGAACACCTACTATGCGCCAAGCAGTGTACTACTTTTTTTTTTCTTTAACAAATATCATCTCATTTGAGCCTTACAACAATCCTGCAAGGTAAGTGTTATTACTATTATCTCTATCTTACAGTAGAGAAAACGGAGGCAAATGGAAGTTAAGTGGCTTTTCAGGGGCTCCCAGCTAGTAAATGTCCATTATTGTTATTGAATTGTATCTGACTCTTCATGACTCCATTTGGGGTTATTTTGGCAGAGATTCTGGAGTGGCTTACCATTTCCTTCTCCAGCTCATTTTACAGATGAGGAACCTGAGGCAAACAGGGTAAAGTGACTTGCTTAGGGTCACCCAGCTAGTAAGTGTCTGAGGCCAGATTTGAATTCAGGTAGATAAGTCTTCCTGACTCCAGGCCTATCGCTCTTTAAGTCCCACCACCATACTCTTAGAAATGAAAATCCAGCACATTCTTGCTCCTTCCTGTGTTTCCAGGCCAATTTCACATTATTCCTCCAAACGTAATCTATATTCCAAGCCAAAATGGGCTATTAGAAGTTCTCCATTTTTTATCATTATGTCTTTATACATAATTCCTCTCTCCAGGCTCTCCCTTCTAAGGTGACAAATCCTAGGAAAGATAAAGGGTCTCTTTATTGAGGTCTCTGATTTAGAATTTTGTTTTTAAAAATTGGGGAGAGGACCCTTGAAAATAATGTTTTCATATTCTCTGAGGAAGTTGATCAGCTGGTTCATCCTTTCTTTTTTTTTAATTTTTTATTTTTTAAAAGCAATCGGGGTTAAGTAACTTGCTCAAGGTTACATGGCCAGGTGTTTCTGGGTGGGTGCTAAGTGTCTGAGCCCGGGATTCGATCTCCAGGTCTTCTCAACACTGGAGCCGGTGCTCTTACTCGCTGTGCTACCTGGCCGCCCCTGTTTCATCCTTTCACTGTTTTTCACAATATTGTAAAGGATAGCTGTCTTTGGAAGATCTCAATTAATGAAGACAAAAAGTACAGTGAGAAAAAAATGCTTGGAATGCTTGAAAGTTCTCTATTCCACTCAAGTTTCATTTTCATAGAGGTCAATATATTCTGCTGTTTCATCATCTTTCCAGTCAGTTCCTAAATTGGGGCTTTTTACCAGGTCTTATCTTGGTTTCTCAACTGGGCTTTTTGGAGGGATGGTCAGCTATGTATCATGTCAGCTTGGGTCACTGGGCTTAACCTTAACCTGCTGAGGTTTGGACCCAGAGCTCTGGACCTTCAGGGCCCTGCAATCATCTTAGGACAAAATACTGGGGATCTCAAAGTAGCTAGACTTGGAGTGTTCATTGGGACTGCTCACTGCTATTCCAGGCCCCTCCCAGGCCTCCAGTTTGGAGTTTTCTTGGGAAGGCCCTCTGCCCTTGCTGCCTCCAGACACAGCTTTTCAGGCTCTGGTCTCACCACAGTCACGGTTGGGGAACTGGGTGGGTTGGCTCGGTTCATTGTTCTCTTGTACTAATGCTAGTTTTTGTGCCGATCCTTTTCTTCGCTCTAATGAACATTTTTGGTGTAGTTCTAGGGTTGAAGAAGTCACTTCTTGTAGTTTCACATTGACTTTCTGATCATTAGTTGGTCTTGTGTGATTTCTAGGTTTTTGTTAGAATAGGTATGTGGGGGCTATGTGGTCTGCTTCCATCATGGCCAGAAGTCCTTTAAAGAGTTGGGTTGTGAGGGGCTGCAAATGTAAAACCTAAGTATTTCTATCTACCTGGAAGGGAGTTGAAGTCGTTGAAACTTCTCGAGCTAGGGAATGATGAGGTCAGAACTAGACTTTAGGAAAATCACTTTGACAGGTGAGTGGAGGGTACATTCCAGAGTGGTAAGAGACCAATTAAGATGCCAACTGGAAACTAGAGAGGGCCTGAACTAGGATGCTGCCTGTGTGAGTGGGGAAAAGGGGAAATTCTCAACAGATGTTGGGGAGGTAGAAGCAACCAGGTTGGAAACTATTTAGATAAGCGGATAATGAGTGGAGTGAGAAGTCAAGGATAATACCAATGCTGTGGCCTAAAGATCAGGGGAGATAACCCCAATAACAACAATGGGAAGGGAATGCATTTATTAAACTTTTGCCATGTTGCCAAATATTACGCTAAATGTTTTACAAATGGTATCTCATTCGATATAATAATCATAACTGTAACAACAATAAGAAGGAGAAGGGAACACGTAAGCTCCTGTTATGTACTGGGCTTTATGCTAAATGGTTTAAAAATAGTATTTAAGTTGATAGAATAATAATAATGGCAACAATAGGGGCAGCCAGGTAGCACAGCGAGTAAGAGCACTGGCTCCAGTGTCGGGATGACCTGGGATCGAATCCCGGGCTCAGATACTTAGTATCACACCCAGAAATAACTGGCCATGTAACCTTGAGCAAGTTACTTAACCCCGATTGCTTTGAAAAAAAATGACAACAACAATGATAGGAAGATTTATTGTTGTTCATTCATTCAGTCATGTCCAACTCCATGACCCCACGGACCATAGCATGCCAGGCCTTTCTATCTCTTGGAAGTCTAAGTTCATGCACATTATTTCTCCATTTTATCATCTACCATCCCCCTTTCCTTTTGCCTTAAATCTTTTCCAACATCAGGGTCTTTTCCAAGGAGTCCTGTCTTCTCATTATAGAGTCAAAGTATTTGAATTTTTTAGCTTCAGTATTTGACCTTCCAGTGGTTAACCTGAATTAATTTTTTTTTAAAGTATTAACTGCTTTAATCTTCTTGCTGTCCAAGGGACTCTCAAAAGTCTTCTCCAGCACTACAGTTTGAAAGTATTGCTTCTGTGGTGCTATACTTTCCTTATAGTCCAACTCTTAACAGCCATTCATTTCTGCCCAAAATATTATAGCTTTGACTGTGTGGACCTTTGTTGGCAAGGTGATGTCTCTGCTTTTTAGTGTGCTGTCCAGATCCACCCTAGCTTTTCTTCCAAGGAAGAAGCATTTTTAAAATTTCATGACTTGTAGTCATCATCTGCAGTGGCCTTTGAGCCCAAGAATTTAAAATGTGGCACTGCTTCCATTTCCTCTTCTTCTCTTCCCAGGAAGTGATGGGACCAGTCACCAAGATCTTAGTATTTTGGGTGTTAAGCATTAAGACAGCATTTGTACTCTCCTCTTCCAGCCTCATCAAGAAATTCTGAATTTCTCTTCATTTTCTACCCTCAGAGTGATATTGGCTTCATATCTGAGACTGTTGGTATTTCTCCCAGCAATCTTATTTCCGGCTTTTAATTCATTCGGCCTGGCATTTTGCTTGGTGTACTCTGTGTATTAATTAAACAAATAAGGTGACAGTACACAGCCTTGTTGTGCTACTTTTTCTTTTTTTTTCAGAATTTTTTTTTTTTTTGCTTTTTGGAGAGGGGAGGGCAGGAAAATTGGGGATAAGTGACTTGCCCAAGGTCACACGACTAGTACATGTTAAGTGTCTGAGGCAAGATTTGAACTCAGATCCTCCTGACTCCAGGGCTGGTGCTCTATTCACTGTGCCACCTAGCTGCCCCGTGCTCCTTTTTCAACCTTAAACTAATGAGTTGTTCCATGTTCATGTTCTAATCGTTGCTTCTTGGCTTGCATACAGATTCCTCAGGAGACAAGTAAGGTGATCTGGCACTCCCATCTCTTTGAGAATCTGCCACATTTTTCTGTGATCCACATGGTCAAAGACTTTAGAAGTAGATGTTTTTTCTGGAACTCTCTTACTTTCTTCATAATTCAGCAAATATTGGCAATTTGGTCTCTAGTTCCTCTGCCTCTTTTAAAACTAGTCTGCTCTCCTGATAATTCTCAGTTCTTATATTGCCGAAGCCTAGCTTGCAGAATCTTAAGCATAACCTTGCTGGCATGTGAAATGAGACCAATTGTTCCATAATCTGAACATTCCTTTGCATTGCCCTTCTTTAAGATCAGGACAAAAATGGATCTTTTCTAATCCAGTGGTCACTGTTGTGTTTTCCAAATTGGCTGGCATATTGAGCACAGCACTTTAACAGCATTGTCTTTTAGGATTTTCAATAGCTAGGTTGGAATTCCATCACCTCCACTAGCCTTACTGTTAGCAATGCTTCTGAAGGCTCACTTGCCTTCATTCTCCAAGATGTCTGTCTCTCAATCAGTAGCCACACCATGCTGGTTATTGGTGATGTTAAGATCTTTCTTGTAGAGTTCTTTGGTGTATTCTTATAACCTCTTAATCACTTCTGCTTCTGTTAAATCCCTGCCATCTTTGTCTTTTATCATGCCCATTTTTGCATGGAACTTTCCCTTGATATTGCTAATTTTCTTTAAGAGATCTCTTGTCTTTCCCATTCTGTTTCTCCCTTGTGTTCTCCCTTCTCCACTGGAGAAAGAAATGGCAAACTGTTCCAGTGTCTTTGCCAAGAAAATCCCATGGACAGTACTAAAATGATAACAGGTAAAAACTTCCAAAGTCATAAGTCATGTGACACACCACTGGGGAAGGGCAGAGACAACTATAAGTAGCTCCAATACCATCAAAGTGGCGGGGCCAAAGCCAAAAGGAGGCTCAGCCGGCGATATATCTGATGAGGGAAAGAAAATCAGGTGCTGAAAGATCTATATTGCATAGGCACCTGGCATGTCATATCTCTGACCCCAGGTAAGCTGAATGTGGTCACACAGGAGATGAACAGATTAAACATGGACATCTTGAGTGTCAGTGAACTTAAATGGATAGGAATGGATGAATTTAATTCAGATGATTGCTACTCATACTACTTTGGGCAAGAATCCCTTAGAAGAAATGGAGTAGCCCTCGTCGTTGAGGTGAGAAAGTGACCAAACGATATCTATTAGAATCCAAGGGAAGCCATTCAAAACGTCACAATAATATGTCTATGCTCTAACCACTAATGCCAAAGAAACCAAAATTGACCTACAACAGCTTCTAGAAATGATACAAAAAAAAACCCATCACGTTCATCATAGAGGATTGGAATATTAAAGCAGGAAATCAAAAGAAAATTGAAATAACAGGCAAGTTTGGCCTTGGAGGACAAAATGAAGCAGGGCAGAGACTGATAGGGTTTCATCCAGATAACTCATGGGTCATAACAAACATTCTTTTTCAACAATCCAAAAGGCAGCTCTACACATGGACAATGGTCAATTTCGAAATCAGATTGATTATATACTTTGCAGCCAAAGGCAGAGAAGCTCTATAGTCAGTTAAAACAAGACCTGGAGCTGATTGTGATTCAGATCATATGTTACTTATTGCAAAACTCAGACTCAATTTGGAGAAAGTAGGGGAAACCATCAGACCATATATGTACAACGTAAATAACATCCCTTATGAATATGAAGTGGAGATGATCAATAGATTTAAGGGATTAGATCAGGTAGATAGAGCCCCTGAAGAACTATGGACAGAGGTTCACAATATTGTACCAGAGGCAGCAACAACCAAAAAAATGCCAAAGAAAAAGAAGAGGAAGAAATCAAAATGTCTATCTGACGAGACTTTGCAGATAGCTGAGGAAAGAAGGAAGCAGAAAGGAAAAGGAGAAAGGGAAGATATACCCAACTGAATGCAGCATTCTAGAAAATAGCAAGGAGAAAGGGATGGCTAATTTAATTCAAAGGAGTGCAACCAGGTGGGAAACGACCCATGTGCCTTGCTAAAATAGATGCTTTTTGCTCCTGTCCAATCTGTACAAACGACAGTTTCTTTGGTTTCTCCCAGCTCTAGCTCTATGAGCAAATCAAATAAAAAACATCAAGCTCCTTACGAACTTTAAAGCCTTGTTTAATTATGATTACTAATTATGATTTCCTGTGACTGCTTGAGCTGTCAGGATTGATTTTCCCCTCTGGGTCCACAAGGGGGAGCTCTGTGTTCATGCTATCCCAGCCTTCAAACAGGATCTCAGCCAGGGTGAGGGACACCTTTCAAGTAGAGAAAGGAGCCCGGGGAATTTTCCCTCAATTACATTCCTCACCAGTGGAAGGACTCTGGTTTCCTCCCATCCCAGGCAGTAGAGTCCACACAGGAAGCCCCCATCTGAAAACCTAGAGCAGGAATTTTATTTCTACATCTTCCCACCTCTGTCCCAATAACAGGACTGGACATTTGCAGAGCTCTTAGCCAGGGTCAGGGAGATAGGATCTGTGGGTGAGAGTGTGTGTTTGTGTTTCCGGATCTGTATGTGTGAGCATATGTGACTTTGCATAAGGAGACCTAGGTTACCCACTGTGTATCCCTGGATAAGTCCTGACTCCTTTCTGGGCTTCAGTTTCTCCATCTATAAAAAGTGGCACAGAGCTGCCAGTTTTGGCATGCTTCACAGAGTCAGGGTCCTCCTGTATGCAGAGAATTCTGTTCACACAGAGTACAGGATACAGTTGTATCTTTGTGGAACCAGTGACTGATTCCAGTAATAGTCTACTGGGAATTCCAACAAGAGAAAACCCACAGGAGTATTTCATAAACCCAAACCTACAACTAAGTTGTGTCAACCAAGATAAGGAGTAGCAAGTGAAGAGACATGAGAGTAAGGAAAACTATCTGTTCCAAGGCATGGGTAGCAATAATTCTCACATTGCTAGCTAAACTTACCCCAGTTTTTGCAGGAAAGCACTTACCAGGAATTAATGAATTATCTTTTTTTGTCCCAGGGAAGGTACTGATGTGACCAAAAGGCACAGTCTTTTTCCTTTGGAATGTCACATCTTCTTTTGGACAGGGAAAAGGATCCTAGCACAGTTGCTCTGGTTTTTATTTTTGCTTCAAACTCCATAGGAACATTCCTTTACAGTGGGACACATGAAATCATGACTGAAGACCTTGGCTTTGAGCTGCAGTTTTAGTGAATTATGTAAGAGTGTCTGGTTACAAGAGTCTTTTTAGATAACTCTGTACTCTCTGTCAGCAGCTCTGTTTGGTCCAGACTCCATGGAATATGATTCTCCCTGCCTGACCTTCCCCCCCACCCCCACCCCAGTGCCCTCCTCTACTTTCCAGCTCCTTTTATATATCATTCCCCTTCCCCATTAGATTATAAGCTCCTGAGGGCAAGGACTGTCTTTTTCTTATTTATATCTCTACCACTTGGCTAGCAAAGTACTTGGCACATAGTAGGCATTTAATAAATGTTAATTGAATTGCACTGAATGGGACTACTTTGGAGTCTGCTTTAGCTGAAGTACAGCAAACATCAACTCTTTCTGAAAACAGACACCAAAGCAAGACCATATTATTCGTCATGACAGCACTCAGTCATTTGAACAAAATCAACCTGATCAAAAAGCTGTCATGGATACCGGTCTCCATCTTGATTGGTTTCCCATAAACCAATGGGAAAACATTTTCTTGTCTGGCAGATGAGGCTGACACAGCAATGTTGTTGGGTCACTACAGGAAAATGCTGAGTTGGCCAGTGAACTTGGAATTGGCGACCCCAACTCCCCTTCTTGCTCATGCGCGTTACACCAGATCCAGGAGCAAGGTTAGCAAGGATCTCCTCTGGCACCAATGGGTCGGTCTCATAGAAGATGAGGAAGAAATGAGGTAAGGTAAGAATTGTTCTACTTAAGGGAGTAAGAAAGAGAAGGCTACTGCCCTGGACATGGAGGGAGCCTAGGCTTCCTGTTTCTAAATTGCTTTTCCAGGATGGTCCTGGATCTTACTTCTGGTGGGGGGGGTATGGAGGGAGAAGACACCCTTGTGCACAGTCTACATGCAGTCCACATAGGCAAAAATGACATGGTTAATCCTAGGCTGACATTCTGATTTAACTGTGTTTTACCTTCCTGAACACATCTCTTGGGGATCAAGTTTGTTCCCATTTTTGTATTTTCAGTACCATGTCATGGGGGGCCATCTCCAGTCACCCTCATCCGTATCTTGCCACTGGACCCAGATGGCTCTGGAGGTGCCTTTGCACAGCCCTGCCTCACTTCAATCCAATTCATCTTCCTGCTGTCACGGTCCTCTTCAGGAATAAAGGAGAAATAACGACAATCGGCTTGTGTGCTGGTTTGTGCCACATGCAGGTGAGAGGCTGCAGCCAATTGCCTGGGACTGTCCTGGACAGCTTTACAATAGTAATAAAAATTAATATTTGTGTGGCACCGTGAGGTTTGCAAAGAACTTTATCAACATTATCCTATTTCATAAACATCATCATATCTTTGAATCAACCTTGGGAGCTTAGGTGTTGTTGTTATCTGTATTTTACATATGAGGAAACTAAGGCTGAGAGCTTGTAGCTGGCCCAGGGTCATACAACTAGTGTCTGAGCAAGGATTTGAACTCAGGTCTTCCTGACTTCTAAGTCCATTGCTCTATTCACTGCTCCACAAAACTGCCTCAATTAAATCAATTGCTACAGTGAGGCACACTCAAATAGAAGTAGGAAAATGGCCATGGGTAGTCTTGTCCTCAGAGAATACTGATTTGCTTGCTGCCAGCCTTCATGGAAAAGACCAGAGAGCCTGCTTCTGGAAAGGCACGATGAGCTATGAGAGGCAGATGAAGACTCTAATGTAGATAGCTTAACTGTCTTTCCTGGTTGGTTGGAGTGAGAAAGATACTGTAAGCATCAGGGTAGGGAGAGGGGTCTTGGATCTTACAATCGACACCCAGACTGAGATGTAGCCTATGAATATGGGTCTCTCTTCTCTTTTGGTTTGTTCCTTACTGCTCCTAAATGAAGATGAATCAAAGTTGGTTGTGACCTTGTGGGCTTTGAAAGGTTGTAAAGGCTACATAAAGGCATATAGGCAAGTCACTTGGCTAGGAGACAGAAGTGTGGTTCAGATTCCTAGGAATCACCATATTTATCATCTAAATACAGCAGAGACAGCCTATTCACCATTTTGGTTACATCCTTACCTTTGAGAACATTTTTGTCGCTGTTGTTGTTTTTCAGTCATGTTAGACTCTCCGTGACTTGGGGTTTTTTTTTTGGCAGAGTGAAATGACTTGCCCAGGATCACACGGCTAGTAAGTATCTGAAGCCAGATCTGAATTCAGGGAGATGAGTCTTCCTGACTCCAGACTCAGCACTCTACCCATGGTGCCACCTAGCTGTCCCTGGGAACATTACCATTTTCAGACTCCACTTAATAATAGGATTTCTAACTTCCCAATGTTTGTTGGGCTGTTTATGAAATGCTTGACAAATTCTTGACATACTGAGATATATACATCTCCATACTTAACCTAACTGTTTCCCAGAAGGGCACTATGTTTCCCAGACAAATGTGCCTATTTTGCCATAGCACTAATTTGTCCATCAACCACAGCATTCAGATCAGAGGGAATCGAAGGTCCTGATGTTATAAATGCACCACTCTCGAGTGTTATTCCCAAAGAATAATAGTACTGCTGTACACCTATAAAATCTCCTAAAATCATAATGCAAAACAACTTATAAGCATAGTAGTAATGTAAAATGCAATCTTATAAACTTAAAACATAGAACATTAAACAAATCTCATTGCTGATCTAATAACAAAGATTGCCTTGAATGGATCTCAAAATGATCCACACAGAAAGCAACAACATTCTATACAAGTTCCTATGCTAGGTGAATTCAGAAATGAAAATAGAGTGGGTGCCACTTTTAATTTCACAGCTATCAGGGTAGCATTTCCAGAGCACTGATCAATCATGCCCCCAATAATAATTGTCCCCCGATCAATTTATCAAACCCCAAATAAATTCAAATCTCCATGTTGACACCAGCTAAGTTTCTAAATCACCAGGATACCAGTACCTGGAACAAAGCTTGCAAAGCTTTTGCAATCTCAAATCAAACCCCAAGTCTGGGAGGAATTATATCCTCAGAGACAGCATCTAAAAGGTAGTCAGGCACTATGGGGGCAGAATATTTCCTGGACTGTCAGGCTCACTTATTTACCCTACTGTGTTTTGCTTATGGATTTCTCTTTGTACTAGGTAACATTTAATTCAATGTCTGAGGCTGCTCCCAGGTTTAATGAGGGCATTCCATAGGGCAGAGATTATCAAAGTGTAGTCCAGGGACCTCTAGGGCTCCCCAAGACCCTCCCAGGGGCTCCACAAAGTCACAATGATTTTCATAATAATGCCAAGACATTCCAGTTCCCAACAAGGTAAATAGCAAAAGATATAACCCACATAAATGACCTTTTGGGGGTCCTCAACAATTTTCAAGTGTGAAGATGTCCTGAAGCCAATAAGTTTGAGAACTATTGGCATGGAGCATGCTCAGAATTTCCCTTCCTGATTTCCTTATCTATATGGGGCCTTGGAGACAGCCTCTGGCCATTGCCAACCTCTGAGAGTTTGGTCTAAGAAAGACAAATGAATTAGATTGTCTGAGTTTCAAACAGGTGGCATGCATGTGTATGCGGCTGCAGTGTCGGAACTAAACTCCCTTTGGGTTGGGGTATATCTCCTTCAAAGTGTAGGTGTTCCCAAGGGGTGCCAATCAACTCTGAATGGTTAACACACTGGGCTATATTACAATGAGGGTCTTAGGGTAGTGACTTAGGTCACCCAAAATCTTGGTCAAAGAGACATCAATTTCTATATCACCTGTTTTGGGAGAATCAACATTTTCCCAGACCTGTCTGAGCAAACCCAATGAGCAGAAATACGTTCATTGGCCCAAACCTAAGAGTTTCTTTTACTGATTAGATTTTGGCCTGGGTAAGTCTTGAAGAAAGATTTTCCACACTGGTTGGTTTCTAGATAAGGAAGTAGCTTGGGCTGGGAGTTTATAAAGATAAGGAGATTCAATGCTATCTCATTATCAGTAATGTCCTTCTGAAGAAGAAACTGAACTTTGCAAGAAGGGGGCTGGGGGAGCACTGAATCTTATTTTTCACCTTCCCTCACATGATTCTAACGAGAGGCGTAGCCTTCTCAGTGAATCGCTAACTGATCAAGGGTTTGGGGACTTATGGTGGATGACGATGTGGGGGAGTAGGGAAAGGAAGAAACTGAGACAGATAAAAGACACAAGGGAAGAAGTAAACAGTGAATAAAATTGTCCATTTAAGACTCAGAGGTCCCATCTCATATGTCAGTCTGGACGCCATCTGATAAAATTTTCTGGACAGAGTGTGGTTTAAGCAGTTTTCAACAGAGTGTATCCTTATGACTCGAGATCCTCTCTTTGATAAAATCTCCTCACAAATTGATCTTAATACAATTTTAAATGACTTTGCCAATAACCAGGTCAAATAATGAAAATTAACTCAACCCTTGTGTCTCCATTATTATAATATCAAAATTTGGACCCTTGGCCAATTGTCATGTTGATATATCTAAGAAATTCAAATAAAAACCAAAAAATTAGAATCCAGTTTTTATATTTTGCATTAATTCATCCCCTATTAAGAGGATGAGATTCCACTAGAGAATTAATAACAGAATGCCTTTTATAAGAAGATGGACTTTAGAGCACTAGCCCTGGAGTCAGGAGGACCTGAGTTCAAATCCAGCCTCAGACATGTAACACAAAAACTAGCTGTGTGACCTTGGGCAAGTCACTTAACCCCAATTGCCCTCCAAAAAGCAAAACTAACAAAAAAAAAAAGAAGATGGACTTCAATACATAAATGAATTCATTTGAAAATTGCCAGATTAACTACCATTTTACCAAAAGGTTCAGGGATAGTATACATCAATACATTGAATAATCAGTTTTAAAATAGTGCATATCAAGTAAGTTATTTATAGTAAAACAATTCCAACTATCCATGTTCAAATAAATAACCCCCTAATTACAGTGGATCCTTGTTTTAAGGCATTTACAAGATAGAACATGAACCATTCTTCAAAGATAACTGTTTTGAGTTTTTTGTTTTTTTTTTTTTGCTTTTTGGAGGGGGGAAAGGCAGGGCAAATGGGGTTAAGTGACTTTGCCCAAGTGTCGAGTGTCTGAAGCCGGATTTGAACTGGTCCTCCTGACTCCAGGGCTAGCGCTCTATTCACTGCACCACCTAGACGCCCCGAAGACAACTAATTGTAACAGAACTGAGACAGTTATGATATTAACTAATAACAAAATCATATCCTGGTTTCACAAGTCTTTTACCTAATTATCCACATACCATTATGAGGAATGAAAGGAGCCTAATTTATACAGGAATATGTAACTAGTCACAAATGTCAAGGCTAAATCCTTACTTAGTCATTTGGAATATAGAAAGGATTAAGACTCCAGGACAAATAGCTTGATTTTTTAGCCTATTACTAGAGTAACTCAGATATTCCAGGGTTAGACTTAATACTGTACTTAAAAAACTTTTTGGTTATAGAAATTTGCTCTTAAAAAATAGGGACATAACCTTAGTAAAGGAACAATATTTCCCTAACTTCATGTCAATTCCAGGCAGAAGTTATGTAGATGGCCAATTGCACTGGGCCAGGCTTAAAGTCAGTCAGGTGTCATATTGTGCAAATAGAGTCAGGAGAAATCTACCTCAGCTGGTATGGAATGGTTGTTGAGGTTTAGGGGTGCTGGGACCCCAAAATTCAAGGGTAAGTGACACAGGTTCTGGAAAGAATTGGACCCAAGCCTTTTTTCAGCCAGAGATAAGGTTTATTATTATGCAAACAAAATTAAATTTCCCATTAAAATAACACAAGATCATGAATTACTACTCTTGACTAACATAACTGTCTGTATTTGTCCTGGTGGGCAAGATTTTAAGAATCTGCCTTATTTGTGACTTGTATTGACAAGCAGGCCAGATTGAACCTGAGGCACTGGCCAGACTCTTAAGGAATCTGACCAATTTGATGGGAGGTTAGATGGACCTTATATACAGAAAGACTGTGGGAAGGATCTAGGAGTGGCCAAGTAGTCTGGGGTAACTGGGAGGCAACAGAGAAGGAGCTGGAAGGCCCCAGTTCCCTAGGTGAACACCAGGGACCAGAGCCTCATGGAAGGGGTCTAAATGGAATTAAGGAGTGGTGGACTAGGGTGGAGCCACGGTTGGAGGTAACAGAATTAGAGTTTGGGGAAGGGACAAAGCCACAATGCTAGGCCAGTTGAAAAGATAATAGTGAAATGATCCTCAGGCAAACGTCAGGGTCATGTGGGAGAGCTCCAGGGAAAGTTCAAAGTGGGGTTTCCAGGTCCTATATGCCATCATAGTTATTCTCCCAACTTTTCCTCTGCAGTTCACAGACCCCATAGGGTTGCTGGCATCATGGATCATTGACTCACTTGCCTTCCTTGATGATCATCCTGGAGTCAGACTCAGAATAACATCAGTTAACAGTCCCATAAGGTCTCAAATAGCAAGTTCCAGTCATCAGAGTTTCATGTATGTTGCTGTACCCTGAATAACGCGAGCAAGACCCAAGTAACAATTTTAGAATGGACCTTTTATTAAAACACCATGTTGGCTGATCAGGCCCCATGGCAGGCTGAGCAGGTACCACCCCTCTCAGGTACAGCAGTAGCAGCAGCAGTAACCCAGTAGCAGAGCCCCGATCTCAGGTCAAACCTCAGCTTATAAAGGGAGCCCACATGGCCAACAGTTAGGTATTACGTAAGCAGAAATTTGCAGGGGCCAGAACAGTGACTGGTCAGTACACACACACCTTGAAATTTCTGCACCTGACCCAGAAGCCTGCCCACCTCTATGCAGGTGAGCTGACTGGGAAAAGGCGGAGACCCAGTGGGGGAGGGCAGAGCTGACCCGGCAGTCTGCTCACTTCCCTGAGGTAGGGGGATGGAGAAAACCAGGCACAACATTCCCCACTTCTTTTGTGCGTGTGTCAAACCCTTGATACCACCAGGTGTCATACACATCAGTCATTTCTGTTCCCAAGGGCTGGTAGTGGGGATCCATAACAATTAGCAATTTAACAGTTAATAGGGACTTCCTATAATCAAGGTCATAGTCACAAGGAAGAGGAGGGGGCCACATTTTTCCATCGGTCCTCTAGTTAAATTTCTCCAGGAAAGAAGCTGTCCCAATAGAGGTCAGGTCTGGATTCTTAGGAAAGCTATCTGCATCTGAAGTCATCTTTTTCAGATTCCAAGGCTCAGGGGGATAATCTTTAGATGACTAGAGTTCAAATGTATAATACAAGAGCTCCCAGAAACACGATTTTACATATAAAGGTCCAGTTTTCTAGCCATGCAAGACTAGGTTCAAACAAATAGTTCAGTTTTCTTAGCTACACAGGGCTAGGCTCAGTCAATACAGTGAGATTTTTCTCACAATTTTACAAAATGACATGGTTACATTAAGTCAGGTACACAATTGCATGTCACCAAGATATCCAAGAAAATTTACATGCAAACTACACAAGAATCATAATTGACATACAATTTTCCTTGTGTCCCAGTGACCTCTTTCATTTAAACAACACTTTTAAATCCCAGATGCCTCATGTAGTTACAGAATTTAAAAAGGAGTTTTGCTTCTCCAGTTCAGATCTAGAAGTGACAGATAATTTTATGCATCTGTATTTAATCCTAGGTGTCATCTGGCCTGATCCTGTTACTCTCCTCAAACTTCACTATGCTGGTCAATCAGGCATTTATTTCGTTACTTTTTTTTTCCTTATTACTAATCATCTCATTCTTTGAAGGATGTTATCTCTATATTTTTTTATTTATTTGGCCCTGAATATTACTTCTCAGTGAATTTGCTATAGAATAAAAAGAGGGACAATGTCATAAACCTTGCCAGGAGGAAAACTTCCTTAGCATTGTCTGATTCCAGGCATGAGTCATCTCCGCTAGTCATTCAGAAAGCAACCAGGTGCTGAAAGCAAGGCTTAGGAATAAATAGGTGGGAGGTTTCCTTTTCAGAAAGAAAAGGAATAATTGGGAAATAAAGTCAGAGAGATCCCACTTTGGCAGTGTCCGAGGTTGTCCCCAAACTTTTCCAAGCACAGATGTCCACCTTGAACAGTTCGAAGCCTGCAGCCTCTGCCATCCCATTATCAGCTTTAATGACGACTCCTGTAATCAAGGTTTAGAGAAATAGTAAAATTTACAGTTCCCCAAATTATTAAATAGCAAATAAATATGGACTAGTGTCCTTCAGATAAGGCCATCTAAAATCTGATTGAGGTATTAATTACAAACTCAAGTTACAAATCTTTCTGCCTTCCCAAAACTTCCTCATGCTCTCTCAACATACTTCTAAAACTGATATCAACTATCCGGAAATAGGAGGGGCTGGATGAACCGAATTTGTCCCCTAACCTTCTTATCTGCTTTGTTTAGCTTTTCATAAATAGACTTTAAAGACAGTTTGAATTAACCTGGTGTTAAAAATGGTATCTTTCTTTTCTCTCAACTAAAATAACTCTGATTAAACTAAATATCATGCACCCAAGTACCCCATCATTCCAAGCACCCGATCATTCCCCCCTTAAACAGCTGGGACCCAAAATCATTTGGGTAGATCTGTCTCTGTTTCATAGGGGGCTGGGTCTGTAGCCAGTGGCTAAAACGTGGCCAAAGTCAGGTCCAGAGGGTGATGGGCCATGGTCTTGGGACAGGGGGTACTCAGCCTGAGATGACATGTGCAAGTGAAGGGTGCTGAGCCTAGAAGAAACAAATCTGGCAAAGAGATTAAGCAAGGACCAAAAAGGAGTAGGAGGAAAGTGACCAGAAGTGGGGTTAGGATGGGTTAGTATAATCCATTACTCAGACGATGTCATTTTCCTTTATATTTCTACAAACTACATAAACAAAATACTTCACAAGTTATTATTCTTTCACTACACAGCTATACTGCCTTAAACAATAGAGGTTCCTGACTTGAACCTCACAACTGAATAGTAGACATACATCCTTGTTTCACAAAGTTTGTTTATCCTCTGATTATATTCAATCTGGAAGAAAGAGATAATTCAGAAATTGAATCTTTAACCTACATTCAGTTACAAATGTTAACTTTTGCTTAGAGGATGAAATAACTACAAATTCAGATCAAAACAGCCAGATCTCTTCTGCTTTCACAATTTCATTAAACCTTGATGAAGAAAGTTAGCTGAAAACTGTTAAAATGATCTTAAGCAGTTTGCATAACTTTCTGCACATGTTCTAATTCTAGATGCAAAATAATATCAGATTTTCCAATAAGTTAACACAAAAAACCTCATATCTTTTACTGACTATGTGCTCTGATCATAGGAAATTTGCTAAAGAAGGAAAAAAATCACCTTAAACAGCAAATTTCACCAATCACAGTTCAGAGCATTTTTATGGACTGCAATCCAATAAAGATTTACCAGGTCTCACAAATGTAGAGATTCCATTCGTAATCTGATCCCAAATCCCAGGGTCCCATCTAGAAACATCAGAAAATTCACAGTAAGTTTGAATATTACAAAATCTATACAAAATTGATAAAATGATCAGAAATCTTACAAAGTCTTTGCATAATTAAATTTGTTCTGGTATAAATGATAAGGAGCTTCATAACTAAAACAAGCCCTGACCATCCCCCCTCCCCCCATTTTTTGGAGGGGAGGTTAGGACCTTGCCCACAAATTGTTTCCAGGGACACCTAAGCCCCTTTTTCCATATTCTAGGTTTTACAAAACTTAGAAGAGGATTCACAGGGTCTTTTCTTCACATAATTACCAATAATTACTTTTTCCCAAGCTTACTATTGTAAATACTTGATTTATGAATTGAAACTTCCTGTAAAACAAAGAAAAAATTAAAAGTTTATGATTTCTTAAATTACAACATTTCAGAATATCATAACTGATACTCTGACATGGTCAGAGTACTTCATTCACCATCATTTTCTTGTTTTTCTGACAGTATAATTCTTAATTTAACAGCATTAGAGTATGAGAAACTGCTTCTATTATAATATACATTATACAAATGTTTACCAGTAACAATATCATAAACAATTATGATGTACCTAAATTTAAACTTTAAACCAAAATCAAGTAATTACCAATCTGGTGATCTTAATTTAGTAATTTCCAAATTGCTTTGCACAGAAAATCGTTCATCCCATAACCATTGACATAAACTTCGCACCTAAGAAAGGTTTCACATAAGGTTGACAAACACAAAACAATTCACCTTAGCTTACACAGTTTTCATTGAAAGAGATTTTTTTAATATCAAGAACCTTTACAATTATATTAGTCCCATAAATTGAGATTTTTGGATGTGGATTCCACCACCATTCCCTTACTAGACAGTAAACTAAGGTAAATAAAACTCTGTGGGGCCATAGAGTGAATAAATTTCTTAATGTCGAATTAACAATATATACCTTTTTGATCATGTAATCATACATTTCTGAGTTCTAATACCCTTGGCCTTCAAAAATGAAATATTATCCACAAATTTACATATATATTCAGTTCTCCATTCATGCTCACATTTCAGATCAGTTTAAAATATGCTGGGCTAATTATTAATTAAAATTTAATAACCACCCAATATCAGTCTTTCTAAAATAATAATAATAATAAATTGTTTTTAACATCAGCATTCATAATTTTTCCTAAATTACAGAATTTAGAAATGTACAATGTCCCCAACATTATGTATTTAAAACTTGCTTCTATCGCTTTGCTCATGTTAGGTAAATTTGTTCCAAAACACTTTACACAGGAAATAAATTATAACTCTATAACTTTAAACCACTGTATACATTTTCATAACAGCCAAAATTTTAAATGAAATTTCAGCATTATTATTGCTTGTTTGTCACCCAAATATAAGTTTTAAATTAACAAGTTTTATAACATAAAAACCCAATACACATGCAATACAAAATACAGATTTTTAAAAATTGCTGTAATACTATTCCTACTTCAAAATGTTTCTTTAAGTTCACTTAGCTAAATAGACTTTTAGAAACACAATAGAATCTCAGAAAGAAGAATATCAAATGACATCAAATGACTTATACAATAATTTACCTTCTCAATTCTGGCATGGATTCAAAGTTAGAGAGATATTGACATAGGCCAGTCATTACATTTTACAATCATTATACCATTTTGATCACAAGTGTTTCACAAACGCTATTAATTTTCCTTTTACAAATTCAAGGAACAAGTCAAGCCGAGATAGCAAAAACACTTCTGCGTTTTTTTTTAAGCAATCCCAATATCCTATTTCCAATTTCTTAATTGATTAATTCTTAGAATTTGTGAAGATATTTCATTTGTCTGTTTTTCTAACTTTCATTATAATACCAGGCTGACCAGGACTATAGAGAAATTGTAAATTTCCCAAATTAAAAAGTTCAAAATATGACAATGATAGGGAGAATTTTGGTGGACCTTTTGAAAGTGAGAGCTTTGAATCTGCCAATCTCAAAACTCCAGACTTAATTGGCCTTAATTGGTCAGGCAGGAGATCTAGCCTGCCTGCTTCTCTGATCTGAGGGGAGGGATTCCCAAAGAGGGGCCCACTGGCCCACCTCCCCACAATGCTTACGAGAAGGGGAAGGACCAGCATAGGGTGAAAAGTTTTGCTCCAGTGGATCGAGGTGTCCCTCCCCCCCTTGAGTTTTTGGAGGACTCTGGAGAGTCTCCCTCCCAGGGAAGGCCCTGCCTCGCCCCACCCCTGAAGTCTCAGAGAGAAATTTCCCAAATTTCCAATTTCCTCCCCAGGGAGGGGCTATGCAGGTCCCAACCTCACCCCCTTTCCACATCAGTGGGCGGAGAACTCCTTCCCACCAGCTCCTTCTTCCTCCCCACCCCCACGCCCCCACAAGCAGTGGCTGAGGGCTAGGAGTGGGGGACTTCACCTTCTCCCTCCTGAGCCAGCAGCAGCAGAAGGTGGGGGTCGTTCAGTCCCACCCTGGGTTGTTCAGCCCCTCCCCCCCAGTGTGGACTGCGCCATGTGGCCGCCCCAGCCTGACTTGCTACAGCTCTGTTAAGCTAATGAGCTCAAAACAAAACTCTGCTATGCCAGAATGGATGGGACACAAAGAAAGACAGACAAACAGACAACGAATAGTACCAGCTAGAACCAAATTTCAAGCAAGATGTCCTCAGTTTGCTTGGAGATTGGGCTATTTTAGCTACGTCTAACATCTCTTATCTCAACAGAACAGAACAGATTCACTCCTATTTTGAGGTCCTGCAAATGAGGAGTCAGTCGAAGTCAGGAGGCAGGTGCAATCTTTCCTTCCTCGAGAGCTGAGGCCCTGGAACTTCATCAGGGGCTAGCCCCCCTAGGAATCTGGGTGAGCAGAGGCCTTACCCCTGAGGCCGAGAGCTCTTCCTATTTGGCAAAATCTCACTGGCTCTCCACAAAGTGTCCAGGGCTGCTTCCTCCCCACCCCTCCCCTTATCTTTCTTTCTCCAAAGGGGAGACAAGGAGAAAGCTGGAAGTCCAACAGTTTCCCTGGCTATTTTCTGAACACAGAAGTTGTTAGTTACAGACAAACAGAAAGGCAAGCACACAAACACAACAGACAGATAACCACTCACCTCCGGAGGCTGACACAGAGATCTGGGTCCAAAGAGGCAAAATGTGATCTGATCAATGTCAGGGGATGGTCTGGACTTTCTCAGCCTTGAGTTCTGAGCTCTGAGAAAATTTCAGATGCTGGCTGCTCAAGGAAGCCAAAGCTGAGTGGCCTCCATCCCCTGAGGCCGAGAATCTTGGGCCTTGGACAGCAACACAGAATGCTGTCTGGATCTCGCTGGGGCCTCCAAGTTGCTGTACCCTGAATAATGCAAGCAAGACGCCATGTTGGCTGATCAGGCCCCATGGCAGGCTGGGCAGGTACCACCCCTCTCAGGTACAGCCGTAGGCAGCCACAGTAACAGCAACAGCCCTGATCTCAGGTAAAACCTCAGCTTGTAAAGGGAGCCCACATGGCCAACAGTTAGGTATTACATAAGCAGAAACTTGCAGGGGCCAGAACAGTGATTAGTCAGTACACACCTTGAAATTTCTGCACCTGACCCAGAAGCCTGCCCACCTCTATGCAGGTGAGGTGACTGGCAAAGGGTGGAGACCCAATGGGGGAAGGCGGAGCTGACCCAGCAGTCTGCTCACTTCCCTGAGGTAGGTGGATGGAGAAAACCAGACACAACATTGTGACTATAGTTCTACATTGGTAACAGTAAGAGATTCATCACAGAAAAATGTTACTGCTCTCAGAATGCCTTAGACAATGGGAACATCTTTAAGGTGAAGTTTGCATACACATTCCTACACATGCACTAGTTACTGATTAAATAACAAATACAAATAAAAGTAAATTTTCCATTAAGATAACACAAGATCATGAGTTACTACTCTTGCTTACATAACTGTCCATACTGAAATTCTATTCATTACAGCAAAAACAAAGAGGCTCCTGACTTCTACCTTGCAAGTTTAATAGATTTACATCTTTGTTTCTCAAGCTTATTTACCCTTCTCTAACCATACCCAATCTGAAAGAATAAGATACTTCAGGAATTGAATCTTATACACAGGAGAAGTTCAAACACTGATTTTAACTCTTGCTGAAACCATGGGATGAATTCAGATCAAAACAGGAAGATCTTTCCCACATACAGGTCATTACAGTACTTTACTATTAATCACTAGCCTTAGATCTCTGATGCTGCTTCCATTGAGCTGCTGACTGTCTCTCTGAAAGCACTCATTTAAGGCCCATCCAAGGACACAGCAATCCTAGTGATGAGGTATGGGCTCTGGGAGCCCCCTTGACCTCTCCTTGAGTCCTAGAGGTAAAGGCTCTGGGGACCTCCCTTGGATTCTTGATTAAATCATCCCATTTGATGAGGCATTTGCATGAGGCAATAAGCCTTACATTGTGCCTGAGCCCAGACCTCTAGCCTGGGTACTTACTATATTAACTCTAGCCTAGGTACTAGCCTAGCCCTCCATTGTTCATCTACTTCCGACCCTTGAGCCTATCAAAATATCAATACACCCTTGAACTGGTCTAGCCCACCATTGTAGCCTCCAGTGACTCCCCACCCTTAATCACTCATTGACCTCATTAACTCCTCCTGAAGACCCTCCCCAAACTTCTCCTCTAGACCACCCCTAGATTCCTCCCACAACCTTCTGTATATAAGACCCCATTCTGTCTTCATGTTTGTGAGAGCGCCATAGAATGCCATAGAATAGTGAGAGTGCCATAGAATGGTGAGACCACCATAGAATGACCCAGCACATACTTACTCTGTGTCTAATGCAAGTGAACTTTTAATAAATTTTACTTTTCTTTGGCTGAGAAGACTTGAGTTGAATTCATTTGGCAGGACCCGGCATTTTGGTACTTTGGGGTCTCCAGAGCAACCCTAACCCTCTTAGTGGGTAACCTCTTCACTAGGAAGGAAACTCACATTAGGTTTGGATATAATTGTTATCCATATCAAATTATTATCACAACAAATTAGCTTGCAAATGGAAATTTGCAAAACCTCCTAAGATCACACCAAAGATTTTGCAAAAACATTTCTCCCTAAAAGTATTTCCCTTTCTTAAAAACAGCTTACAATTTATCCTGATGTTACTGTAACAAACTAAATTCCTAATTAACACAAAATTCCTAGTTACCTAAATTCTCTAATCAAAAAGGTGTTTGTAATGGAGAGGGGATTCTGTTTTTATAAGCCAAGAACATGCCCAATTAAATTAGTCTTATCACAATAACAAGTTTACTAGGCCTTTAAAAATTTACTCAATTTTATTCAAATTTACTGAAAATATTTTCTTCCCTTTTTCTTTAAATATATCACTAGAAATAAAAAAAACAAACAATTACATTCTGGAATGTCACATGAACGTGAATGTGGGAGTTCACAAACCTTCAAATTAACACAGATGTATGTGTGAATATAACTCTATCCTCAGATGAAGCAGATTTGAAAATCAACTCCTACTTGGTGCAAAGATACCCATTTACTCAGTAGGAATTCCACAACACAAAACTCTTGCACAGGATTGAGAAGAATTACAAGGGATGTCAACAGGTCTTTACCAATTTTCCTTTCACAAAAACACTTTTGTAAACAATTACTCCAAATAGCTTAGTTAACAATCTCATAAATTTCATAAGTGACAGTCAAATAATTTTAGCTGAAAGTTTCTTTTAAATAGACAAAACTTGAAATTATGATTTCCTAAATTGCAGTGCTTCAGAATATTATAACATATGGCCAGATAAAATGACCTAACAGCTTCCTAAACCATTCATTTTTTTTTCTTTCTGACAGTACAATTCTTAATCTAACAACATCTAGATTGTAATAGAAATTACTTTTCTAACAATATAGGTGATACAATTGTTTACCAAATTATACGATATAAGAAAATTTAGAAATATAAGATTACCATAAACAATTACCATGCATTTAAAACTCAAAACAAAACCAATTAATTACCAATCAGGTGACCTTAATTTAGTTGGATGTGCTTTAAAATGACCTTATATGGAAAATCATTCATCTCCTCACCATTGGCATTGTAAAACTGATCACATCTAAAAATTAATGTAAATTAATATTTATATAAAATATATATGAATATATAAAAATATTTAGGGGATGGCTAGGTGGTGCAGTGAGTAGAGCACTGGCCCTGGAGTGAGGAGGACCTGAGTTCAAATCTGGATTCAGACACTTAACACAAAAACTAGCCATGTGACCTTGGGCAAGTTACTTAACCCTAATTGTCCTCCAAAAAGCAAAAAAAAAAAAAAATTTAGGAGACATATAGTGGATTTTCTTCCTGTTGAAACACCAGAGTGGGGTTATAAAAGGTTTGACTGCCTAACTAACACAATTTTCCAAATTGAAAACCATACCCACCCACCTTTTTGTCCCGCTTGTCTTCACCTTTTAGGATTTGGAAGAGTTAATGCTTAATAATTTACGGATCAAGAGAACTGTATTTCTTCCATACCCTTCACAGATATTACATACGACTGTGTATGTATGGACAGCTTTTATAATATTAATATACATTTTAAACAAATCTCTAAAAATCCTAAAGTGATTGCATTTAAGGCTATGATATAAAAACCCTGATCAAAGTGTATTAAAAGACTAAAAAAAAACCCACTTATTTTTGCAGTTTTAAACACATTTCCCTGATGTCAGATATATTGGGGGTGGGTCACAAAAGACAGTTCTCTACAGGGTGTCCCTAAAGTCTGACACATAGGAAATCTCATTAACTGCATATTTTCAAGAAATGAAATGAATGAAATTTTCAACAACATTTTATTTAATTAGCATAAATGAGATTTCATAGAAAGACACAGGAGGGGGCGGCTAGGTGGCACAGTGAGTAAAGCACTGGCCCTGGAGTCAGGAGGACCTAAGTTCAGTTCTGGCCTCAGACATTTAGCACCCACAGAAAAAACACTTAGCACCCACAAAAAAAAAAAAAAATTCGGGCAAGTTACTTAACCCCAATTGCCCTCCAAAAGGAAAAAAAAAAAAAGACAGGAGACAAATAGGAAATCTCATGAATTAATTAAATTAATCTCATTAATATGGAAAATATGAAAGCTTTTATTCCATATGAAATTGTCATGGCTAAAATTTATGGTAATTAAATAAAATGTTGAAAATTTCATTCTTTTCATTTCTTGAAAATATGCATAATTAATGAGATTTCCTATGTGTCCAGACTTCAATTTAAGGCTTCAATTTAATTGGACCTGTGGCTTCAATTTAAACATAATTCAGCACAAACATGATGTTTATTTTATAAACACAGAGACACAAACAGAATGACAAGACAAAATGTGCACAAATCTGATTCTTGGCTTATCAGGCTTAGTTTGTTTTTAAAATAAACCAAATTAGAATTAAATTTTTATTTTATAATTAAAAATAAAAAATTTTTTAAAAATTAAAAAAAAATTGTGAGCAACTGCTACAAAGTAAAAAATTTTTTTTATTTTATATTTTAATATTAGGATTAGACTGGTCAAAATTCAGAACTGTCTTTTAGTTACTCTAAATTTTTTCCCCCACATCCTTCTAAAAGTCCAATTCATATGCAGCAAATTCAGATTACAGTACGATTTATCACATGCCAACTTACTCTGACTGACCCATGGCCAAAATATAAATGATATCCTTTCAGAGGATACCCGTCTGGATGTCTACACCCCCAGACCCAACTTGGAGAAAAGAGTAGACTGCAACAGAATAAAGGGAGTCTGAGGAAATTGGAGCAAGGATTTTGGGGGAAAGACTCACCCATCCTTCAGGGCTGGGATTTCAGGAGAAAAGAGTCCTGTTGGGAGGTGGGGGGTGGAGGTGGGGTTGGGGATAGAGCCAAGATAGAAGAGTGAAAACAGGAACTCTGGGTGGTTCCCACTCCAAACACCTCCAAATCCTACAAAATATGACTCTAAACAAATTTTAGAGCTACAGAACCCACCCACAAAGTGACAGAGAGAAATAAATCTCCTGCTGAAGGCAGTCTGGCAGGCCGACAGGAAGGGGCTATCGCATGGAGGTGGGACCCAAGAACAGTCCCATGTGAGCCACACGGAGCCTGGGGTGACCCTGACCTGCAGCACAGACCAGCCAGAGCAGACTTCAGGAGAGTGAATCACCAGCAGCTGTGGTCTTTCCAGTCTTCTCAACCCATAAATGCCAAAGAGAAAGTAAAAGGTCAACGGCAACTCTGTTGGAACTGGGCGGTGGAAGAGCACTGTCCGGCCCGGCTCCCAGGGCGAGAGCTGCTGCCTTGTGGCTGCCTCCAGAGCTCCTGGCCTGCAGATTGTGGGGGGACCAAGCAACCATTCAGAGGGTAATCGCCCTTGCTTTGGCCTGCTTAGATCTGGATCGCAGCCTTGGGTGGTAGTCCTGGGGTGTGTGGCAGTGTGCCAGAGTTTGGGGTGTCTAGAGAGAGGATGTCCTCCTCATAGCCCTGACAACATTTGTGAAAACCCTAGAAATTTGGGACACGGCTCTCTCTACTCTGGAAGCAGAGCTCTACTGTGGCAAAGAGCTCAAAAGTCAAGTCATTGGCTGGCAAGATGAGCAAGCAGAGGAAGCACAAACAGATCATAGAATCCTTTTTTGGGGACAAAAAGGATCAAAACAAGGAACCAGAAGAAGTCAATGAAGTCAAAACTCCTGCATCAAAAGCTCTCAAGAAAAATATGAATTGGTTACAGGCCATGGAGGAGCTCAAGAAGGATTTTGAAAATCAAGTAAGAGAAGTGGAGGAAAAACTGGGAAGAGGAATGAGAATGATGCAAGAAAATCATGAAAACAAGTCAACAGCCTACCAAAGGAGACCCAAAAATACTGAAGAAAATAACACCTTAAAAAGTAGACTAACTCAAATGGCAAAAGAGGCCCCAAAAGCCAATGAGGAGAAGAATGCCTTAAAAAGTCAAATTTGCCAGATTCCAGAGCTCCCAGGTCAAGGAGAAAATATTACAAGCTGTCAGGAAGAAACAATGTGAGTATTGTGGAAACACAATCAGGATAACACAAGATCTAGCAGCTTCTACAATAAGGTATCGAAGGGCTTGGAATATGATATGCTGGAGGTCAAAGGAGCTAGGATTTAAACCAAGAATCACCTACCAAGCAAAACTGAGTATAATGCTTCAGGGGAAAATATGGACATTCAATGAAACAGGGAACTTTCAAGTATTCTTTTTTTTTTTTTTGCCTTTTTGGAGGGCAATTGGGGTTAAGTAACTTGCCCAAGGTTATACAGCTAGTTTTTTTTGTGTGGGTGTTAAGTGTCTGAGGCTGGAACCAAACTCAGGTCTTCCTGACTCCAGGGCCTGCACTTTACTCACTGCACCACCTAGCCACCCCTTTCAAGTATTCTTGATGAAAAAACCAGAGATGAAGAGAAAATTTCACTTTGAAATACAAGAAGCAAGCAATATATATGTATGTATAGGAGGGAGGGTGTATGTGTGTATAAATGCATATGTGAGTATGTGTGTACATGTATACATAGACAGAGGGCACAGGATCAGTTAAATAGGAAGGGATGATATCTAAAAAATAAAATTAAGAGGTGAAAGAGAATATAATGAGAGAAGGAGAAAAGGAAAGATAGAATACGGCAAATTATCTCATATAAAAGAGGCAAGAGAAAACTGTTACAATGGAGGGGAAGAACAGGAAGGTGAAAGGGAATGGGTCAACCTTACTCTCATTGAATTTGGCTTAAGGAAGGAATAACATACACACTCAATGGGTATCTTACCCTATAGGAAAGTAGGGGGGAGGGGATAAGAGGGGGAATGATAGAAGGGAGGGCAGATTGGGGGGAGGGTAGTTAGAAGCACATGTTTAAAAAGTGACAGGGTCAAAGTAGAAAACAGAATAAGTGGGGGATGGGATAGATGGAGGGAAATACAGTCTTTCACAATATAACTACTATGGAAACATTTCACATAACTACACATGTACAACCTATATTGAATTGCTTGTCTTCCCAGTGGGAGTGGGTGAGGAGGGAAGAAGGGAAAGAATCTGGAAATCAAAGTTTTAAAAACAAATGTTAAAAAAATGTTTTTTTTTACATGTAACTGGCAAATAAGATATACAGGCACTGGGGTATAGAAATCCATCTTGCCCTACTAGAAAGTTAGAGGGGGGAAGGAGGGAGGATATAAGAGAGCAGATTGGGGGAAGGGGTATTCAGTAGGCTTGCTATCTTGGGGTGGGGATAGAGGAACAACAGGGAGAAAAAAATTGTAACTCAAAATCTTGTGGAAATGAATGTTGAAAACTAAAAATAAATTTAAAAAAAAGAGTCCTGTGGGCACCCAGTCCCAGCACTGTAGGAAGGAGGGCGGGGGGGAGGAACAACACTCCATTCTCCAGGCCCAGTCCTACCTGGATCATGGCACCAAAAATGTCAACCTTGGAGAGTTGGGTCTAAGAGAGACAAATGAATGGAGTTGTGTCTGAGTCCGTGTTTTACTTCTCTCAAGTGGGTGGCTGCAGGGTTGGAACTGAGCTCCCTCTCCTTCAGAGAGAAGGTGTTCCCAAGGGGTGCCAATCAACTCTTATTGGTTAACACACTGGGAGGCGGGCTATATTAAAATGAGGGTCTTGAGGTACATGACTTAGGTCACCTAAATCTTGGTCAAAGAGACATCAATTTCCATACCACTTGTTTTGGGAGAATCAATACTTTCCCAGACCTGTCTGAGCAAACACAATGAGCAGGAATACATCCATTAGTCCAAACTTAAGAGTTTCTTTCACAGTATGATTAGATCTTTGCCTGAATAAGTCTTTTTTTTTTGGTCTTTATTCATTTATTTGTTTACTTTTAGTTTACAAGATTCAGTTCCACAGTCCCTTGAATTTCAAATTTTATCCCCCTCCTTCTCCTCCCTCCCCTTCATGGCAGCATGCAATCAAGTATAGGATCTGCAAATACTTTCACATTAGACATTAGTCGGGTTTTAAAGAAAGATTGTAATGGATGGAATGAACAATGGAAAGAAGGAAACAAAGCTAAACAATAAAAAGAAATAGAGCAGGTAGTTTGCTTCAATCTGCATTCAAACTCTGTTCTTTCTAGTTCTTTCTCTGAATGTGGGCATCTGTCTCCATCTGTAATAGTAATAGAATTTAAAGATCCCCCTGTATTGGCTTGGTTTTTGGATTGATTGTGTTAAAACCCAGAGCTCGTGAATCCCACTTGTGGAATGTACTTGTTGATGTGAAAAGAGAGTGCTGAACTGGGAGTAGCTGGTGACATAAATTTAGAGAGACACAAGCAAAGAGAGAGGCAGAAGAACTTTTTGGAAGCAGCATCTTGGAGGCAGAGAGAGATAGAGAGGATTGCTGAGGGCCAGTTTGAATTGCCCAGGATTTTTGAGAGCTGCCACCCAGAGCTGCCAAGGACTGAGGAGACATGGCTGTTATGCTGGTACTTATGTACTTATGTCTGTCTGTTTTGATGTTGTTTTGCCAGATTTGTTCACTGGTGAAAGACAGTGCTGTTGTTGCAGAGGTCCTGAAACTTTGCTGTTGGTTCAGAAGCCCTGAAGAAGGATTTTCTTGTTGTATGTTTACAGAAATTCTTGAAGAGGGTTTTGCTAATGTTTTCAGGGCTCCTAGGACTGTTCTGCAGACAGAGAATCAATTAATGAAGACACTGGCAATGTGTCTTGTGGCCTTGCTAAGCTTTGTCTCCCCAGGAACAAAGATTGCTGAGAACTTGCCTTGGGTCAAGATGAAGAAAAGACCTCTCTTTGGGTATTAAATGCTGTGCTTAAGTTTGTTGTAACTCTGGGGTAGATTCAATTGTGATCCAAGGGTGGGGAACTTTTGACTTTTTTGTGCTCTGTGATTGACAAAATGAATGTACTTTACTTATGATTGGAAACTAATCTCCATTTGAGAAGAGGGGCTTTGTGATGGACTAAATGAATGTACTGCCTAGGGGTGGAGTAATATTTAGAAGAGGGACTTTGTGATTGATTAAATGAATGTAATGTCCAGGGGTGGAGTAGTACTTGATTGAATTACACTTGGTGAATGTTGTATTTTGAATTATGCTATATTTTTATTTTCTCTGTTCTTAATTTGTCACTGAATAAAATGGAGAGCAGCTATGTGTCTATTTTGAACCTTGGGAAGTTGCCTTTGCTTGGCATTACACCATTATGAATCTCTTCACACATATGTTGTGTCTGATTGTGTACAAATTTCTCCTCATTCTGCTCTTCTCACTCAGCATCAGTTCTTATAAGCCTCTCCAGGTAAATATGAAGTCCATCTGCTCTTCATTTCTTATGGTGCCATAGTATTCTATTACATTTATATACCACAACTTGTTTAGCCATTCCCCAGTTGATGGGCATCCCCTTAATTTCCAATTCTTTGCCACCACAAAAAGAGCTGCTATAAACACTTTTGTACATATGGGTCTTCCTCCCACTTCTGTGATCTCTTTGGGATACAACCCTAGAAGTTGTATTACTGGGTCAAAGGGTATGAAATTATTTATAGCCCTATGGGCATAGTTCCAGATTGCCCTCCAGAATGGTTGAATCAGTTCACAACTCCACCAGCAATGCATTAGTGTTCCAATTTGTCCACATCCTCTCCAGCATTTGTCATTTTCCTGTTTTTTGGTCATCTTAGCCAATCTGACCAGTAAGATGTGGTACCTCAGAGTTGTTTTGATTTGCATTTCTGTGATCAATAGTGATTTAGAGCATTTTTCATATGCTTATAGATATCTTTAATTTATTCCTCTGAAAACTGCCTGTTCATAGCCTTTGACCATTTATCAATTGGGGAATGACTTGTATTCTTATAGATATTTGACTCAATTCTCTGTATATTTTAGAAATGAAGCCTTTATCAGAGACATTGGTTGTAAAAATTCTTTCCCAATTTTTGACTTCCCTCTTAATCTTGGTTACATTGGCTTTGTTTGTAGAGAAATGTTTCAATTTAATGTAATCAAAATTATCCATTTTGCATTTTATAATGCTCTCCAATTCTTGTTTGGTCATAAAGTCTTCCTCTTTCCATAAATCTGACAGGTAAACTATTCCTTGCTTTCCCAGATTGCTTACAGTATCAGCCTTTATACCCATATCATGCACCCATTTAGACTTGATTTTGGTATACAGTGTTAGATAATAGTCTATGCCCAGTTTTTGCCATACTATATTCCAATTTTCCCAGCAGTTTTTGTCACATAGTGAGTTCCAATCCCAAAAACTAGGGTCTTTGGTTTTATCAAACAGTAGATTACTATAGTCATTGATTGCTGAGTCTCATGTACCCAATCTATTCCATTGATCCACTACTCTATTCCTCAGCCAGTAGCAAGTAGTTTTGATGACTGCTGCTTTATAATACAGATTGAAATCTGGTATAGCTAGTCCACCTTCCCTACCATTTCTTTTCATTAATTCCCTTGATATTCTGGACCGTTTATTCTTCCAAATGAATTTTGTTACTATTTTTTCTAGCTCTATAAAGTAGTTTTTTGGTAAATTGATTGGTATGGCACTAAATATGTAATTTAATTTAGATAAAATTGTCATTTTTATTATATTAGCTCGACCCAACCATGAGCAATTGATGTTTTTCCAATTAGTTAGATCTGACTTTATTTGTGTGAAAAGTATTTCGTAGTTGTATTCATATAGGTCCTGGGTTTGTTTTGGCAGGTAGACTCCCACATATTTTATAATATCTACAGTAACTTTAAATGGGATTTCTCTTTCTACCTCTTGCTGATGGATTTCATTAGAAATATATAGGAATGCCAAGGATTTATGTAGGTTTATTTTATATCCTGCAACTTTGCCAAATTTATTTACTGTCTCAAGTAGTTTTTCACTTGATTCTCTAGGATTCTCTATGATATCATCATATCTTCTGCAAAGAGTGACAGCTTAGTCTCTTCTTTGCCTAAGTTGATTCCTTTGATTTCTTTTTCTTCTCTAATTGCTGCTGCTAACATTTCCAGTACCAGATTGAATAAGAGGGGTGATAGTGGACATTCTTGTTTCACCCCTGATCTTATTGGAAATGCTTCTAGCTTATCCTCATTACATATAATACTTGCTGATGGCTTTAAATAGATGCTACCTATTATTTTAAGGAAGACTCCATTTATTCCTATAATTTTTAGTGTTTTTAATAGGAATGGATGTTGTATTTTGTCAAAAACCTTTTCTACATCTATTGAGATAATCATGTGGTTTATGCTAGTTTTATTGTTGACATGATCAATTGTACTGATAGTTTTCCTAATATTAAACCATTCTTGCATTCCTGAAATAAATCCTACCTGATCAAAGTGTATTATTCTAGTGATATGTTACTGCAGTCTTTTTGCTAATATTTTATTTAAAATTTTTGCATCTATAGTCATGAGGGAAATTGGTCTATAATTTTCTTTCTCTATTTTATCTCTTCCTGATTTAGGTATCAGTACCATATTTGTGTCATAAAAAGAATTTGGTAGGACTCCACTAATTTTCACAAATCATTTGTGGAGTATTGGAATCAATTGTTCTTTAAATGTTTGATAGAATTCTCTAATAAATCCATCTGGCCCTGGAGATTTTTTCCTAGGGAGTTTTCTGATGGCTTATTCTGGGTAAATTTTGAAGTTTTTCCACACTGGCTGGTTTCTGGATAAGGAAGTAGCTTGGGTTGGGGGTTGACCAGGATAAGGAGAGTCAATGCACTCTCATTATCAGTAATGTCCTTTTGAAGAAGAAGCTGAACTTTGGAGGAAGGAGGCTGGGGGAGCTCTGAGTCTCATTTTCCACACCATGTATGACTCATGACCAAAGGCCCTGACCTTTGAGATGATCAGGAGTCCCCTAATTGACTGCTGAGCTAGAAGAGCTCATGACCCATTGGATTTACCAGATCAAATAATAAGCTCCTCCATGTCTTTCTTTCATTCTGGGCTCAAATCAGGCCAGGAAATGGTGACCTAGGAGGAGGGAGGATGGGATGGGAGGATGGGAGATGGGCTTCTGGCCACAGGGAACAAGGACCTAAGGAATTAAGCTTGTGCCCAGGCCCCTCACTGCCTTATCGGCTTGCTGTTTCCTTTACTGAGTAGATGACCTACCAATTTGATTTTGTGACCTTTTGCCTCCCTTACCAATAGAGAGAAAAAGGGGACAAAAATGAACTTCTAGGCTTTGACAACCCTCCCATTCCTCTTCATCCGTCAACCACCCATCCAAGAAGACTTAGCAGATTATAGAAATTCTTCAACAAGGCTTAAAAAAGATCCACTTCCTAAGTAAAAGCTAGAGATGTCATAGCTAGTCATCAGAGAAGGATCTGGAAACTACAAGCTCCAAATAGGCCAACAGAGTCATACGACAAGTTAAAAAAAACTGTGATCTCGGGCTGTATTAGGAAAGGGGTAGAGTCCAGAAGGAAGGAAGTTCAGAGTCCTGTTCAGGCCACAGCTGGAATGTCCTGATTCATTCTCAGAACCACATTTTAAAAAGACAAAGGGGAAGCTAGAGATGGGCCAGGGATGGGCAGCCAAGAGGATGGAGAGTCTTAGACTGTGCCATATGAGGATCAGTTGGGGAAACTTAGAGGACCCTCAGCCCACAGAGGAGAGGAGATGGTAGAGGTGTGCTGACTCTGTTCCAAAGGCTGTCATGTGGAAGGGGATGGGCTTCCTTTTGCTTCTCTTGTCCCTCTATAATTTTTCCCTTGATGATCTTATTGGCTCATCTCAATGTTGATGATTCTCGAAACTACTTATCTCGTCTTAAATTCTCTGCTGACTCTCAGTCTCATATTTTCACTATTTCCCTCAAGTTATGTATGACTATTTATGACCCTATTTGGGGTTTTATGATGAAGATACTGTAGTGGTTTGCTATTACCTTCTATAGCTCATTTGACAGAAGAGTAAACTAAGGCAAACAGGTTTAAGTGACTTAGTCAGGGTCAAACAACTAGTCTGAGGCTAGATTTGAACTCAGGTCCTCCTGACTCCAGGGTAGGCAATCTATCGTGTCACCTGGCTGCCTCCTCATATATCCAACTGCCTATTATATATCTTGAATGCCCTTTAGACATCTTAAACTCAGCATTCCCAAAATGGAACTCAATCTCTTTTCCCCCAAACCTTCCTACCTTCTGTACTTCTCCCATTACTGTTAAGGGTACCACTCTCCTCCCAGTCTCCCAGATTCCCAGTGTATCATCTTCTACTTACCCACCCTCTCTCCTTCTCCTTCTCCTCTCCTCACCTCCCCTCTCCTCTACTTGCTTCTCTCTTCTCCTCTTCTCTCTTCTCCTCTCCTCTCCACTCCTGTCCTCACCCCATTCACTCATATCCAATCTACTGCCAAGGCCTGTCAATTTCACCTTGGCAGCATCATGTGCCCCCTTCTCTCTCTGGCTCTTGCCCCCACCCTGCAGCAGTCCCTCATCCTCTCACCCCTGGACTATTGCTATAGCCTACTGGTTGGTCTCCTTGGCACAAGTTTCTCCCCATTCCAGTCCATCCTCCATTCGGCCACCAAAGTGATTTTCCTGAAGTATAGATCTGGTCATGTCACCCCTACTCTACTCCAGTGGCTCCCTATCACCTCCAGGATCAAATATAAAATCCTCCGTTGGGCACTGGAAGCCCTCCATAACCTGACCTCTCCCTCCTTTCCAGACTTCTTATACCTTACATCCCATGGAGTATTCTGTCTCCCAGTAATACTGGCTCCCTTGCTGTCCCCCTACAAGACACTCCATCTCCAGACTTCAGACATTTTCTCTGGCTGGTCCTCATTCCCGGAATTCTTTCTCTCCTCATCTGCACCTGCTTCCTTGGTTTCTTTCAAGTCTCCCCTAAAATCCCACCTTCTATAGGAAGCCTCACCTTATCTCTGATAATTCTCATGCATTGCCTCTGCTGATTATTTTCATTTTATCCTATTCCTTGCTGATGGGCTACGTCCATAGCTGTTTGCATGCTGTCTCCTCTATTAGACTGTGAACTCCTGGAGGTCAGGGCAGCTTTTTGTTTCTTTGTAGCTTCAGGATTTAGCACAGTGCCTGACATGAAGTAGACATTTAAATATTTATTGACTAATTGACTGCTTGGCTTCAGGGGACAGCACTAGACAGAAGGAGTGGCTGGTGACATAAAGAGCATGACTTCTCCTTTGTCCATCCACTTTGGTGGCCTGCCTGGGGACCCTTCCAGCCCTCCTGGCTTAGTCTTTCCTAGATAATTTCCTAGCCACATTTCAGCGATTCAGCAAGTAAGGCTCTCTAGCATTTGGAGCAAGAGACCAGGGCTCAGGTCCTGATGTTCTTGGTAGCTTGGGCAAGTCCCTTCCCATTCCTGAGCCTCCTTTTCACTGGTGGTGTGGTGCAGTAGGAGGAAGGCTAGCTTTAGAAGTCTTGGATTCAAATCCCCTGTCTGCTCTTCTCTGCCTCTGAACCTTGGTTTTGTCTGTAAGGGGGCTGGGCTAGACAACCTCTAAGGTGCTTCCCAGCTCTGCTCCTAGCAGAAAATGAGATGATTTGTTATTGAACGCACTTGTAAGTATGAAAGCCTCCAGGAATGTCAGCTGTTATCATGAACTCTCATTTCCAATCACTGTGAATTTCCCAAGTCCCTTTTAACAGCCCTGAATGACCAGGGACCGCTCCTTCCCTTTGTGCCCACAAGAGGGAGCTCTGTGCTCACTTTCCCCCGGCTGATGCTGCACCCAGGTTCCCAGCCACAGTGAGGGCTGTTGGATTGGGTTCAGGTAAAGAAGGGAAATCCTTCCCCACCAGTGGCATGGCTCCAGTTCCTCCCCATCCTTGGCAACAAAGGTGACGCAAGCAGGCCAAATTTGGAAGCCCAAGGCAGTAGCTTTATTTCTGTCTTCCTTCTCACTCCCAATAAGTCCCCTTCCCTCCCCGCCCAGAGCGGAACCAGACTGGGATCTGGGGTCTGCAGGCTCCGGGCTCCTCCCCTCCTTTCATTGTGCGTATCCAGCATTGCCGGGGGCCTCCGTCTTCACAGCTCAGTTTGCTACCCTTCCCCCTCCCGCCCCCAAATCCAGGACTTGGCATTTACCAAGCTATGAACCAGGTCCCAAAGAGGGAGAGAAACCAGAGGAACTGAAGGTGAGGGCGGGTGTTTGCGTTTCCATATCTGTGCGTGCATTGAGGGGGCTCTGCGTAAGGAGATCTATATTGCAATCTCAGGCGACCCACTGTGTGACCTTGGGCAAGTCCTGATTCCTTTCTGGGCCTCAGTTTCCCCATCTGTAAAAAGGGGGCCAATACTGCACTATCTACCTCCCAAGGCTATTTGTGAGAGGCTCCAATGAAAGTGAAAGGGAATGGGTGGTATGGCTTTGTATAAGGAGGTGATTATTATTATTATTTAATATATCATAAGAAGAAAGAGAGAGCCTAGCACCCAGTGAATTGTGCGTGAGTAATACTGACCTTCCCAAACTAAACAGGAATGAGACAGAAAGTGAGTATCCCTGAAGGCACACTTACCCCACCCCCCAAGTCTCTATGCCCAGGTCCAGCAAAGGCATATGGATGACCTCCCTCTAGGCAGATCCACAAAGGAGGAACAGGACAGTGTGTCCAAGGGTCCCTGCCCAGGAGACTTCTCCCTCCTCCTGCCCCCCAGGCCCATCCACTGAAGAAAGCCAGGCTTTGTGTCAACATCAAGTCCTTTTATATCTTGAGGTCTGGGAAGTGCCTTTGGAGAAAGGAGGAGTCTTCTGGTCAACTTTCACCTGGAGAGAGAAAATAGTATCATTGAACATAGAACATTAGAGCTGGAAGAAATCTTAGAACCTAGAAGATGGGGTTCAAAGCTGTGAGGACCCTTAGAGATCATTGGGTTTTCACCAATGAGGAAACTGAGGTCCCATAAAGGGAAAACCTTGCCCAGGATCCCACAGGGAATCAGTGGGAGAACTGGGTCTAGAATTCAGGTTTCAGGATTCTCTGCCAGCTAGATGTTTGACATAGCCAGATATGACCCCAAGGGACAGAGTTCAGCTACGTCCCCCTCCCAAGCCTCCAAGGCTCCATAGTGTTCTGGGAAAGCAGGGGATGAGAGAGAGGATCCTTACCTGACATGAGCTCTTTTGAAGCTTGCCATTTCACAATCGCTTTTCTCAGTTCCTCCCTTGGTCTTATTAACTACAATGTACTTTTCCTGGTCAGAGAAGGGGCAGCAATGCTGAGAGCAGGGGTTAAAGTCGAGTTTGGGACCGCACTGAAGGGACAAGGACTGGACACTGCCATCATTGCAGCATTGACTGTCCTGGGGGTTGTAGGCCACCATACCACACAGAAGCCAGGGCTGGCACATGATCACCTGGGGACCCTGTGGGGTCACTGCACGGAGGGTAAATGATACAGACTATTAGCTCCACAGGCTCAGGAAGAAAGGCTCCCAGAAGTGCCCCAATGCCTGCTCCCCCACCTTTCCCTCCCTCTCCCCCCATGGCTCTTTCCCTCTCCTCCACAACCTTCCTCCCTGCTTTGCCTTCCCCTCCTTACCTGGAGCACCTGAGGACAGGATAACCATGATGAAGATGGAGAAAATGACTGCGGAGGAGAAAGAGAAAGAGGTGAGGTGAGCCTGGGCCTTTGGGTGGTGCTGCTTTGGGCCCAGGATGGAGTTAGGATTGGGGCTGAACTTTGCATTTCTAGTCTCTCTTGGAGGGTTAGGGCCAGGGTTCCTTCAGGCTAGGTTGGAGGTCAAGAGGCAGAAGGTCTAGGCGGGCACCAGGGTTGGCTACATCAGGAGGCTGAGAGGAGGCAGCAGGGTAGAGGACAGGGCCCTAGGCTGGGGAAATGGAGCCAAAGGCTTGGGAGGCTGACTCTCCCCTAGGAAAGGCTTTGCCTGTCTCTGAACCTGAGTTACCCCAGCTGTAAAATGATGAAAGGAAGGAAGGTGGCCCTTAGGTCTTTTCATGACTAGCCAAATGGAAAGGGTCCAACCCCGTCATTTTGCGGGAATGATGGAGCCCAGAGAACAGACTTGCTGGAGGGACACCCAGCTGGTATCTGGAAGGACCAGAGTCGAAGCCCAAGATTTCAACTCCAGGGCCTTCCTGCTGTGCTCTCCTGTCTCCTGGGGTCTGGCAATCAGGAATGGTTGGGAGCCAGGACTGGCCTGGGCTAGAAGTGGGGGGACCTGCTTTATGCTGGGTCCATGATTCACTCAGGGCTGGGGGTAAATGGCAGCCTTGGCTTTTTGAGGTCGGGTTGGGTTTGGGCTAAGCAGATTTGGGTTGGGGTCAGGTGAGGTTCAGAGCTCTCCCAGTTCACAAATGCAGGTGCTTTTCTGTGAGCCCCAGATCTGGAATTTGGGAACCTAGGTTCATAGTCTAGTTCTTAGGATTTTTTTTTAACTTTGGAGAAATGACAACTGCCCTGGTCCTCAATTTCATCTTTTGTCAAATGAGGAAGTTTGACACCCCCTCCCCCCAGGGTTCTCCCAGCTCTGAATACATGAGCCTCTGAATGTGGGGGGTGGGATGGAGATGCTCGGTCCCTGGATTAAGCAGCTCTAAGGGGGCCCTTCCTCTTTGGCTTCTCAGAAGGATTCTGTGAGGAGCTGGGGGAAAGCTTTTGGGGAGACCTGAGTGAGATCAGAGTCCAAGTCAGTAGAACTGGTGGAGTGTTTTGGATCAGGACCAGAGATGGCTGAAGGGTTCAGGTCAGTGTTCAATGGTGAGAATCAGAGTGAGGGTTAGGCTATGGTCAGAATGGGGGGATGATAAGAGCTAGAGTGATGTTTGGGGGACTGACATAGGATCATGGCTAGAAGGCACTGTAAGGGCTTTTTAATCCAACCATCTGATTTTGCAAGTGAGGAGTGAGTCCCAGAGAGGTCACACAGATAGTAAGCAAGTGTAATGGTCAGGGTCCAGGTTTGGGTTGAATTGGGAAGGCAACAAGGTACTCTTTGGATGGGGCTGGAACCGAGATGAATGTTAGGGGCTGTAGGTCAGGTCTCAGGCTAGAGGGATCAGAAGATTGGGATGCCAGCTGGGAAGCAGCAAGAGCAGAATTAGCCCTGGGGTTGGGACCAAGCTGAGGGCAGAGGAGCTGATGGGTGCATAATGGGGCCGGGGCCCAGGGGTCCAGGAGGTGAATCCCCATGAACGCTCTTACCTGTGATGTAGTTTCTCGATGCCATGAGTACTGTTTGAGTAGAGTCTGGAGGACTTGGTACCAGCACCACAGCTGCCAACTGCTTGAGAGTTTGGTAGCAGAGATACTCTTTTCCCTGGGATCCTGCGCTTTTATCAGTGTTGGAGGAAGGTGACGTAACAGCCCTCACTAGCAGAGACTAGTCAAGACTAGTCAGGTCCTGGAGCTAGGCATAGAGTAGTGGAGGTGGGGAGAAGCTAGGAAGAGAGGGAAAGTAAAGAGGAGAAGAGGGGAAAGGAAGGGAGGAAAAATGAGAAGAAGAGGAGGGATGGGGAGGAGGAGGGGAAACCCATTCTCTGCCCATAGCAGACTTCCCTTACCCACCCACCCCCTTGAGCTGGCTAGTAGCCTCAAGAAAGGGAGAAGAGCCACGATCCTCTTCCTGCCCCTCAATGTCCCTTGAATTTCTTTCTTCCACTCTCTTCTTGACCAGCCTGTTCCTCCATGGCCCCTTAAGCCAAAATCATTCCAAATTCTGTGATTCCAGGCTGAACCCAGCTCAGGAGGGCAGGAAGACAAAAGGTTTGGGATTCAGGGAGGACAGCATCAGTCACCAGAAGGAGAACATGGGGTCCTGGATCAGAAGGGGAAACTGAGGATAGATGCTGGTTTGGGAAACAGTGCCTCCGGGCAATGGGTCCCAGCCCAGAAGTGGAATCAGAGCTAGCTGGCATGCCCCATGAGAGACGCCAATGGGATGAGGGAGCCGAGAAGACGGCCTGGAGAGGGGGTCCGCTTGGTTGTCAGCTTCGTGTTTGAACCACTTTCTTTCTTAGTGATTCGTTTTAACCTGATGTAAAAATGGGAAGTTGGGGCTAAGTGTCTCTAATTCAATATTGATTAAGTGCCTACTATGTGCAAAATGCTGTCTCAGTGACCAGGGATGCAAAGGTGACCATGAGCCCCAAGCCAGTCAGCAGGAAGGTTCTGTCCTGCTGGGGGGGAGGGGGATGGAGTGAGCCCAGACCAGGCCATGTAAGGCCCAGCATGGAGGAGCCAAGGGAAAGAATGGTGTTCCCAAGACCTCCTGGGAAAATCCAAAGAGGGAACACTGGGGGGATCAGGGAAGACTTCATGCAGGAGAATGGTCTGGATGGAGCAAGAGGACAAGGAAAATGGTCCTCATGACCAATCAGACCTGGGGAATGCCCTCAGTGGGGGTGGGGTGTCCCACATGGCTGGAACTCAGAGGGTATGAGGGACAGTAATTGGAAATAAGTCTGGAAATGGAGACTGAGTCTGTACAGAAGGACCCCAAAATAGCAGAATAAAGAATTTGTATTTATCCTAGAGGCAATAGGAAACCTCTGAAGATTTTTGATTAGGGAATGATTTGGTCTGAGGTCCCAGCTCTGACATTCCTTGTTCTAAGGCCCCTCCCAGCCCTGACATCCCCTGTTCTAAGAGCCCTCCCAGCTCTGACATTCCCTATTCAAAACACTTTACTGGCTCTCATATTTTTTCTAAGCCCTCTTGCTGTTTTGACATTCTGTGAGGCCACTGAGCCAGATAACTACTGTAATTAGGTACAATTTAACTAATGTAGCAGCAGCTATAAATAGGAATGAGATTCTCGGCTTTGAGCCTTCTGCTGGGCTTGCTGCCAAGTTTTCCTTGGATGTCTTTTTTTCTCTTTTTTTAAATAACTTTTTTGTGGTTATTCCAGATCTGGCAAACATTAATGAACACAGGCATTTCCATGGACAAAGAAATTCAGAGAAAAGAAGATTATGCCTAAAATGCAGTCACCTCTTCTTTATATATAGTTTGCATTTCATTTCACTCTCACATAATTACATATATTTTATCTTTAAAAGTTTATATAATAAAATAATAAATAATAAATTCACCACATAATTACATACATTTTATCTTTAAAAGTTTATATAATAAATAATAAATTCACATGTTAGTCTCAAAGCTATCCTGCTATTCTGTGTCTCCTTTCTATTTCTGTCCTTTCTCTCCTGTTCTTTTTCCTTTTCATGCTACTCTGACCCTCTTTTGGGTCATTGGTGTTCTCCCCTCTCCTTTCCAAATTCCTGCCTCCCAATTTAAAAAGTCATAGCAGATAACTACAACCATCCTCACTTTGCCAACATCCTAGGTCTAGGTCTGCCTCAATCTGCCCCTGGAGACTCTCACCTCTTTGTCAGAAGGTAGATGATGCTTCCTCCCTGGGCCTCTGGAATCTTGGTGGGTCACTTCATTGTTCACAGTTGTGAAGTCTTTCAAAACTCTCTTTCTTGACCATGTTGTCATCCCTGGATTAATTTCTCCCTTGCTTCTGTTCACTTCAGCTAAGTCCATATAAGTCTTCCCAACTTTCACTTACTTGGCATGGTAAATAAAATTGCTTGGGGAAAGTCTGGGCCTGAGGCATTGACAGTGGGAGATGCCACCACCTTGATCTGAGTCCACCAAAGCACAGGGGGCTCAGGATACTTTCTTGGTCAGCTGGAATAGTGGAATGAGCCCTGTGCTGGGGTCAGGAGCCTGGAGTACTCACCCTAGTTCTGTGACCTTGGCAAAGTTATTCCTACATGTCCTCCCTTCCGAGCCTTAATTTGGTTATTGTTCAACTGTTTCAGTCCTGTCTGACTCTCTATGACCCCTTTTCTGGTTTTCTTGGCAGAGATACTGGAGAGGTTTGTTATTTCCTTCTCCAGCTCATTTTACACATGGGGAAACTGAGGCAAATTGAGGTAAGTGACTCAGCCAGGGTCACCCAGCTAGGAAGTATCTGAGGTCAGATTGGAACCCAGGAAGATAAATCTTCCTGACTCTAGGCCTGCCGCTTTCCTCAGGTAAATTACTCATCTATAAAAGGAGGAGATTAGATTAGAGAAACTCTAGATCCCTTCCAGCTAGGAATGGAATTCAGATCTCCAAATACCCAGTCAAAGGGCCTGTTTTCCACATTCTAGTTATCTCCCTGAAAGCCTTATTTTTCTTGAGGACCTACCTATGGATCTGATAACAGAGCTTGGCATCTGGACTAGAGATCTCCAGGGCTTCAGGAAGGATGGATGGAAAGAAGAAAGACTTATGAAAATGGGTCCACACCAAGCACTTTACAAATATTATATCATTTCACCCTCACAACAACTGGGAGAGGAAGGTGCTATTATATTATCCCCATTTTACAGCCGAGGAAACCAAGGCAGCTAGCAGTAAAGTGACTTGCTCATGGTAACAGGGTCAACCTCAGAATTTATTCTAAGAAAGGCAAACAGGCTGTGTCTATCCATGTCTTTATTTCTCCCAGGCTGGCAACATGCAGGCATTACATGGAAGCTGCAGCCCAGGACTGGGCCCCTCCTAAGGGATCCAAGCTAGAACTGGGCTTAGTTTGGGAGTTGGGTATGGAGTCATATATAGTTTGAAGAGTAGGTGTCCCCAAGGGAAATCAATCAACTCTGATTGGTAAACACACTGAGAGGTGGGCTAGATTAAAATGAGAGTCTTGCTCACAATGAGCAGGAACACACCCATTAGCCCAGGACAAGGAGAATCTGGAAGAAGAGGGATGGTGAGAAGCTCTGAGGTCATGATTACTAAGAAAAATCATTTTTCACATTCCCCCATCTGATTCTAATGAGAGGCATAGTCTGCCCAATGAATCACTCACTGATATGGTTAACACTTCATCAAGGGTTTTGAGGGTATGATGGGTAACAATGTGAGAGGGGGAAAGGGAAAAAATTGATTGATGCATTGACAAAACCAAGGAGGTGGTCTCTTTTTAGTAATTAAAAATGTCCATTTAAGGAGACTGTACAGACAGAAGACGCGAGGAAAAAGTAGACAGTGAATCTCAGAAATCTCATCTCATACAGACATCATCTGATAAAGTTTTCTGGTCTAAGAGTAGTTTAAGAAGTTTCCAGAAGACTCTCTTCTTATGAGAGATCCTCTTTCTTTGTTAAAATCTCCTACAAAACTGATCTTAACATAATTTTAAGTTATTTCGTCAATAACCAGGTCAGATAATGACAGTTAACTCAACCTTATGTGTCTACCACTGCATCATCAAAATGTGGAACCTTTGCCAATTGTCTTGTTGATATATCTAAGAAACTCAAAGGAAAACAGAAGAATTAGGACCCAGTTTTTATACTTCAGACTTCACATTAATTCATTCCCCCATCAGGAGAATGAGATTCCCCTAAGGAATTAATAACAGAATACTTTTTAATAAGAAGATGGACTCCAATACATATATAAATACATTGAGTAATCCATTTTAAAACAGGACATATCAAGCTATTTATAATAACTCCAACTTCCAGCCATGTTCAAATCAATAACCTCTAATGACAGTGGATGTTTCTTTTAAGGCATTCACATGATAGACCACAAGCTATTCTTCTTCTAAGATAACTAGTTGTAACAGAACTGAGACAGTTACAATATTAACTAAGTCACAGAATCATATCCTGGTTTCACAAGTGTTTGACCTAATTATCCACATACCATTATGAGGAATGAAAGGACCCTAACTTATACAGGAATATGTAACTGGTAACAACTGTCAAGGCTAAATACTTAATTACCTAGTCTTTTGGACTAAAATCTAGACCACACAGCTCAGTCTTACACTTGCATCGTACTATAGTAGTTTACATGTTCCAGTACCAATTTATTATTTAATATAGTGCTTATAAAGCTTTTTGATTATAAAAATTTGCTATAATAGAATAGGTACATAACTTTCGTAAGAGAACAATGTTTCCAATTCCAGACAGAAGTTATGTAGATGGACAATTGCACTGAGTCAGGCTCAAAGTTGGCCAGGTGGGATATTCATATTGGGAAAACTGGGTCAAGATAATCCTACCTCAGCTCATTCAGAAGAGTCATTCTCCCAATTTTTCTCTCTGAGAACACCCACTGTGGTTCATAGATGCAATTCATAGGCCCCATAGAGTTGCTGGCATAATGGATCATTGACTCACTCACATTCCTTGAAGATAATACCTAGAGGCCTACTCAGAATAACATCCATTACCAGTCCCACAAGGTCTTGAGTAGCAAGTTCCAATAATCCGAGTTTCAGGCCTGTAACTGTAATCCCACATTGGCAACAGTAAGAGATTCATCGCAGATAAATGTTAGTGCCCTCAGAAGCCCTTGAACAATGGCACCATCTTTAAGGTGATTCTGAAGCAGTTGCATACACTTCTTCATGTGCTCTAATTCCAGATTAAATAACAAATATAAGGAAAATGAAATTTCCTATTAAGATACCACAAGATAATCTAGAAGTTACTAGTCTTTGGAGATTTGCATCTCTGTTCCTGAAGTTTATTTACTCTTCTCTAACCATACTCAATATGAAAGAACAAGATACTTCAGGAATTGAATCTTATACATATGATGATTTCAAATCTTGTTTAGACCATGGAATGAATTCAGATCTAAACAGCAAGATCTTTTCCACGTTTACAGTAATTCAGATGCTTTAGTATTAATCACCAGCCTTAGATCTCTGATGCTGCTTCCATTGAGCTGCTGACTCTGTCTCTCTGAAAGCACCCATTTAAGGCCCATCCAAGGATACCACAAACCTAGGAGTGAAACTTGAAAATTTACAGTAGATTTGGATATAATTGTTATCAATGTCAAATTATCATTGCAACAAATTAGTTTGCAAATGAAAATTTATTAGGCCTTCTAAAATTCACACCAAAGATTTTACAAAACATTTCTTCCTAAAAGTATTTCCCTTTTTTTCTTTTTTTTTTTTTTTAAGCAATCGGAGTTAAGTAACTTGCTCAAGATTACACGGCAAGTTATTTCTGGGTGTGTTGCTAAGTATCTGAGCCCGGATTTGATCCCCAAGTCATCCTGACACTGGAGCCGGTGCTCTTACTCGCTGAGCCACCTGCCCACCCCTAGTATTTCCCTTTCTTAAAAACAGTTTACAATTCATCCTGATGTTATTGTAACAATCTACTTAATTACAACAAAATTCCTAGTTACCTAAATTCTCTAGTCAAAAAGGTGTTTGTAATGAAGAGGAGATTCTGTTCTTATAAGCCAAGAACATACCTAATTAAATTAGCCTTATCACAAATAACAATGTTTACCAGGCCTTTAAAAATGTAATTCAGTATGTTTTCTGCCCTTTGTCTTTAAATATATCACTAGAAATTAAGAAAGCAATTATATTCTGGAATGTCACATCAATAGTAGTAGTTGCCAAACTTCCAAATTAACATATACACATATGTATATATGTAAAATACCTTTGTAAATACTTGATTTAAACATATCTCCAAATATCTTACTAAAAATCTCATAAATTTCACTAAGTTACAGCCAAATAATTTCAGCTGAAACTTCCTTTTAAATTATAGACAAAACTTGGAAGTTTATGATTTCTTAAATTACAATACTTCGGAATATTACAGCACATGGTCAGACAGAATGACCTAATAGCTTCCTAAGCCATTCATTGTTTTTTTTTTTTTTTTGACAGGACAATTCTTAATGTAACATCTAGGTTATAAGAGAAATTGTTTTTCTAACAACATAGGTGATACAATTGTTACCAAATTACACAATAGAAGGAAATTTAGAAATATAACAATGCCATAAACAACATCATGCATTTTTAAAACTTTGAAACAAAACCAATTAATTACCAATCAGGTGACCTTAATTTAGCTGAATTGCTTCCAATATGCCTTACACAGAAAATCACCATTGGCATTACAGATTGATCACATCTAAAAACCCATATGAAGTTTCCAAGTATGAAACAGTTAAATATAATAAAAACAGTGACCATGCAGTCAGCGTTCGTCTTGTGCCAAGCACTTACAATCCTCACAACAATCCTGGGAGGTGAGTTCTTGTGATTATCCCTTTACAGAACAGTAAACTGAGAAAAGAACTTTCCTGGGGCCATACAGCTAATAAATTTATTTATTTTTTATTTAAGCAATCCAGGTTAAGTAACTTGCTCAAGGTTATATGGCCAGTTATTTCTGGGTGTGGTGCTGAGTATCTGAGCCTGGATTTGATCCCCAGGTCATCCCGACACTGGAGCCGGTGCTCTTACTCGCTGTGCTACCTGGCCGCCCCTAATAAATTTCTTAATACCAAATAACAATATCTTTTTGTGCTTAATCCTGATAGGAAGAGCATTCTTAGATGCTGTTCTTATTCCTTCTGGACAGATTTGGAATTAAATCAATCAAATCTGGATTAATAATCCCTAAAGGCAAACATTTTCATTTTTAAAACCCAATGCTCTCAGCACCTTCAAAGAAAAGATTGTTAACTCCACTTCCATAAAAACCTGAAGTCCCTTGTCTCCTTTACCTTTGAGATTTATCAGATAAAGAGCTGTCCCAAGCATTGGAGCTCCCCATCCCTATCCTTTTGGGAATTTCAGGCTGCATATAAAGTTTCACAAACAGTTTGAAATTACACCTTTTATCATCAGGTTAGCTTAAAATGTGCTGGGTCAATATTCTAAGACTCTAGGTTGTACTGCAGCTTTTTTTTAATGATTTCTTAAATGACAATACTTCTGAATATTACAATACATGGTCAGATAGAATAACCTAATAGCTTCCTAAACCATTCATTTTTTTACAGGACAATTCTTAATCTAACATCTAGATTTTAAGAGAAATTGCTTTTCTAACATTTCTCTCATTCCCTTCAACAAACATTACACACACACACACACACACACACACACACACACACACATACAGCTCTTACAATTTAATATATATTTTAAACAAATCACTGAGATCCTAAAGTGGTTGCATTTAAGGCTATGATACAAAAACCCTGATCAAAGTGTCTTAAAAGACTAAAAAATTGATTTTTGCAGTAATATGTTTACATTATCCTGGTGTCAGATATATTGTGGGGGAAGGGTGCTATCTTTGGGCTGCTTGGTCTATAGGGGTGGCTATGTGGCACAGTGAGTAGAGCATTGGCCCTGGAGTCAAGAGGACCTGAGTTCAAATGGGCCTCAGACACTTAACATAAATACTAGCTGTGTGACCTTGGGCAAGTCACTTAACCCCAATTGCCCCTCTAAAAAGCAAAAGAAAAAAATTGGGCTGCTTGGTCTAGATCCTATAAGCATAAAGTTGCTGCTAGCTGATTCCACCTTCCTACTAACTTCTGGGAGAGTCTCAATCTGCTTTTTCAACTATATCTAACTTTATTTTTGTAATGCCAACTTGGCCAGTGTTGAGAACCCCCCCCCCAAAAAAAATCTTAATCTCCTGCTGAAAAACTAAGATGGGAGTTCTTTTCCAGTGTTCTCTCTAATTATAGATCTAGAAGTTTTTCTGGCTGCATTTTAAATCTTTCAGAACAAACATGACAGTCCAGAAACATGGACAGAATGACAAAACAGAGTGCGCATAAATCTAATTTTCTTGTTGGCTTTTAGGATCAGTTTGTTTTTAAGATATACCAATTTAGAATTAAAATTTTACTTATTTATTCTAGAATGAGAGCTAAACTGGTCAAAATTCAGAGTTATCTTTTAGTTACTCTAATTCCCCCCCCACACACACACACCCTTCTAAATGCTTAATTCATAAGCAACAAATTTGGATTACGATACAACATGCCACTTACCTTTCCTGTGCCAATTACCTTTACCTAACTACAGAGGATATCTTTTCAAAGGAGACCTGTCTTGAGGTCCCCTGCTCCCAGAGCCCGCTTGGAAAGAAAAATGGATTGCAACCAAATAAAGAGAGTCTGAGATATAGGGAGCAAGGATTTTGGTGATAAGACTCACCCACGCGTTAAAGCTGGGACTTCAGGAGAAAAGACTCCAGTGGGTGCACAGTCCCAGCACCATTGGGAGAAGAGTCCAGTCTCCAAAGCCCAGTCCTATCCGAGTCATGGCACCAAAAATGTCAACCTTGGAATTTGTTCTAAGAAAGAAACAAATTAGGTTGTGTCCATTCTTATCTTTATTTCTCTCAAATTGGTAACATGCATGCATTGCATGGGAGCAGAATTCCAGGATTGGGCACCCCTAAAGGATCCAGGCTAGAACTGGGCTCAGTTTGGGAGTTGGGTATAGAGTTATATGTCCTTCAAAGAGTAGGTGTCCGTTGGTAAACACACTGGGAGGCAGGCTATATTAAAATGAGAGTCTTGGAGTAGGTGACTTAGGTCACCTAAATCTTGGTCAAAGAGACATCAGTTTCCATATCACCTGTCTTGACAGTAGGGAGAGCCAACATTTTCCCAGACCATTGCACAGCACAATGAGTAGCAATACACCCATTAGCCCAGGACAAGGAGAATCTGGAAGAAGAGGGATGGTGAGAAGCTCTGAGTCTCCAAGGTAATGATTACTAAGAAAAATCATTTTTCACAACCATTTGTCAGTAAGAGATGATATTTGAACTCAAGTCTTAAATATCATCTAATTTAGTGTCTTCATTTTATAGAAGAGAAAATTGAATTTCAAAGAGAGGAAAGGACTCAGCTAAAATCACAGGGTGAAGAGTCAGGATCAATGCCTCTATCTGATCTTTTCATCTCTTTTATATCTTGTTTGTATAGAGTATAAGGTCTTGAGGACAGGGCCTTGTTTTTGTCTTTCTTTGCATATCGGTCTTGAGTTTAGCACAAGCCAGGTGCCTGATCAATGTTTGTTGATTAATTAATTGACTTCTTAGCAAGAACCTACTCCCACCCTAGGCCATAAGTTGAATCTTCGTGACTGGAAGGCTTAATGTCCCAAGGTCTCTCTCTTCCTCTCCCCTTCCTTCTTAGTTCTTTGTTCCAGATTCCTGCCTTTATTATGAATCTGAAGCTAAAAATTAACTTCCTAAGCTGGGAGCCTCCCTTCCCAAGAGGGACTAGAGGGCTGGACACAGGAATTGTGGTTTAGTCTTTTCTGACTCTTTGTGACCATAACACGTCAATATTGTCCATAGGGTTTTCTTGGCAGAGATACTAGAGTGCTTTTCCTTTCCTCCTTCAGTTCAGTTTACAGATGAGGAAACTAAGGTAAAAAGAGTTAAGTGACTTGCCCAGGGTCCCAAAGCTAGTGAGTGTCTGAGGCCAGGTTTGAAGTTAGAAGACAGGAGTATCCCGGTTCAAATCCTTATGGAGTCACCTACAAGCTGTGTACATTACTACACTTTCCCTAGTTTCAGTTTTCTAATCTACAAAATGGGATAGTTTTATAGTCCTTACTTCACAAGGATGTTTTGGGAAATGAATGAGAAAAATATCCATGTCTGGAGTTTTACTGTCAAAGACTGTTGGAAATGGGAGCTGTAGATGTGAGCAGGAAACCTCATATAACCATCACCATTGGGGAGAATCCAAGGGGAAAAAAGTTGAGGGGAAGGGGAGGAGAGAGAAATGAATGATGGGAAAAGAAGCTGCCATCTTTCACTGTGCCCCCAAAGCTATCATCCAAAAGTGTGGATGTGCCCGTGTCACTGCCCACCACACACATGCACTTGCAGAATCAAATCCAAAGTTCTGTTGGGTTTTTAAAGCCTTTAACCCCTTCCTACCTTTCCAGTATTCATAGACCTTATTCCCATCCACATAATCCAAGGACCAAGCAATGAATGCTGGTCTAGCTGTCTTGCTGGCTATCCACCATGTCTGGAACACTCCACCACTTTCAATTCACCTCTTAGTTCCCTCATTTCTTTCAAGACTTACCTCAAAGCCTACTTTCTGCATACTAAAAACCAGAGACATCCCCTTACTGACAAAAGGCCCATATAATAAAAGCTTTGGTTTTTCTAGTAGCCATGTATGTGAGTATGGGACTATAAGGAAAACTGAGTGCTACAGAATCAATGCTTTGTAATTGTGGGTCTGAAGAATACTTTTGGGAGTCCCTTGGACAGTGAGGAGATGAAATCAATCAATACTTAAAGAAATTAATTCAGGCTATTCATCAGAAGGTCAAAGGCGAGCCTGAAATAATTTGGTCACGTAGTGAGAAGACAGGATTCATTGGAAAAGACCATGATGTTGGAAAAGGTTGAAGGCAAAAGGAAAAGGGGACGGCAGAGGATGAAATGAGTAGACGGTGACATGGGAACAATGAGCACGAACTTGGCCAGACTTTGGGAGATAGCGGAGGATGGAAGGGCATGGGGTGCTGTGGTCCACAAGGTCACAAAGAATCAGACTCGACCTCCTGCAGCAGGCCTTTCCCCTCTGCCCCCTGCCCTCTGAGATTATTTATTTTCCATCTGATCTGTATGTCCTAGACACGCCTCTTTGTCTGTATGTTGTTTCCCTCCTCAGAATGTAAGCTCCTTGAGGACAGGGACTGCGTTTACCTTTCCTTGTATCCCCAGCAAGACAAATAAACACAGTGTCCAGCACACGGTAAGCCTTTAATAAACGATTAGTGATCACGCGGCAAGGCTGGGGGATGGGATAACCAGAGTGCTCTTGGTACACTAGTACCCTGGGACCCTGACTGTGTTCAGAGGAAGGGAGCAAGGCCTTCGGCACATTGGATGGATACCTGCACCAGACTGTAATAAGAATGTAAATTTTAAAGATCTTCCCTGCCCCTAGGCTAAAGTGCACCAGAAGCCTGGGGTGGGAGGCTTGTTTTTCAGTAGATACTTCTTGATTGGCCAGTGGGTCAATAAGGTTGTTACATTCTCTGAGCCAGGAGAAGGCTTATATAAGCCCTGATGTGTAGCTTTGTTTTGGGACTCACTTTGAGAAGTGTTCTGTGATTTGATCTGAATTCTGGGAAGCCGTTGTTGAGAGTCCCCCGGCTTTGAAAAACCCAGAATGTGGAAACCCAGATGTTGACTGGGTATGGATGTAATGGTTGGACAGTTTGGAAATCTGTCTACTTGATGTTTCTGTCTTGATAATTATGCCTGTATACTTTGAGGTTCAGGGTGCTGACCTTTTCTCCTGAACAAGGTAAACGATATATGTCTGACTGATTAAAGTAAGCTTGTTAACCCATTTTGAGTTGCTTTCCTTTAACAAAGCAGATCCAAGAACCTGTGGTAGCTGCAAACCCTGAGGACGCTTGGGGTGCTTGCTGCTACAAAATGGCGTCACGAACAGGATCTGCAGAGTAAAAGGAAAGTATGGGGGCTGGGATAATTGTTTCCCAGTTGTGGTAGCTGTGATTCTGTGGAGCTGTGGAGCCGGAGAGAAGAATGGCCTGCATGCTGACTTCGCTGAGCTGAGAGCGGGAATGGTGAGCTGCCTGCATCGGGACCTGGGCAGAAGCCAGGAGCGGCTGCCGCCTGCGGGAGGAGAAGGAACCCAGGAGTTCGGAATTCAGCCACAAGAAAAGATAAGAACTGAGCAGCAAAGCAGGGGCACTGAATGTGTTTCCTGGCTGCATCCCACAGTTTGGGACCCAGGGGGAGGATGGACTTGTGACTATGGTGGGTGGGATGAAGTGCCTTGGATCCCCAGGGACCCCACCTTGTTGGTTTTGTTGCCCAGCCCCCTCTCTGTGCTTGGAAGCTGGGGCTGGAGCATGTGAGGGGAAGGACACTCCCCTCCCCCCAGAACTTTATTTGAACTCTTGTTTTGAACTGAAGTGATAATGGTGATAATGCTATGTACTTTGTGTTTGTTTAAGGGCCAGTGGCCACTTTGGTAACTTTAGTTCTGTACTTTGAAAATGTGACCTAAGAAATGTTCAGAGCTAATTTAAAAGTAAATTGTCTATGCTATGGGCATGAAAGATCTTGGGGCCGAATGTAATAAGAATGTAAATTTTAAAGATCTTCCCTGCCCCTAGGCTAATGTGCACCTGAAGCCTGGGGTGGGGGAGGCTTGTTTTTCAGTAGATACTTCTTGATTGGCCAGTGAGTCAATAAGGTTGTTACATTCTCTGAGCCAGGAGAAGGCTATATAAGCCCTGATGTGTAGCTTTGTTTTGGGGCTCACTTTGAGAAGTGTTCTGTGATTTGATCTGAATTCTGGGAAGCCGTTGTTGAGAGTCCCCCGGCTTTGAAAAACCCAGAATGTGGAAACCCAGATGTTGACTGGGTATGGATGTAATGGTTGGACAGTTTGGAAATCTGTCTACTTGATGTTTCTGTCTTGATAATTATGCCTGTATACTTTGAGGTTCAGGGTGCTGACCTTTTCTCCTGAACAAGGTAAACGATATATGTCTGACTGATTAAAGTAAGCTTGTTAACCCATTTTGAGTTGCTTTCCTTTAACAAAGCAGATCCAAGAACCTGTGGTAGCTGCAAACCCTGAGGACGCTTGGGGTGCTTGCTGCTACACAGACGGAGAACAATAATTAATAGCCATAGCTAGCCTTTATATAACACTTTAAACTTTGCTTACGACAGCGCTGGGAGGTAAGTGATATTATTATCCTCATTTTCCAGCTTAGGAAACCTAGGCAGGCAGAATTGAGGTGACTTGCCCAGTCATACACCTAGTAGGTGTATGACTCTGGATCTGAGCTCCCGGCTCCATGACTCCACATCAAGGGCTCTAACCACTAAGATGCCCAGACAAGAGACAAAGTAGGTGTAGGATGGTTGGGATTCACATTGATGTAAATCTGGTTTGGGTGACTTCAATGAACACTCAAAAGATAAGAATTTACAAAGCACCTGAAGTGTGCCAAGCCTTGGCTGGTCCATTGGCATTTTCTTATTACATGAAAGGAGGAAGAAGGGACCAAGCAAGTGGCCTTTCCTGACCTTCCCTGGACTTGGGCATCTTTCAGCTTCATTCTCTCTCTCTCTCTCTCTCTCTCTCTCTCTCTCTCTCTCTCTCTCTCTTTCAAGTAAGGAAAAAGAGAAAGTCCGACTCACTATAATCCTAATCCAGAGATCCTGGTCTTATCTGTGCCTATCTTTTGTCTCCCCAGGTGACTACAGATCCTTCTTTCCTGCTCCTGTGAAAGAAAGAAAGAAGGAAAGAAAGAAAGAAAGAAAGAAAGAAAGAAAGAAAGAGAAAGGAAGGAAGGAAGGAAGGAAGGAGAGAGGGAGGGAGGGAAGGAAGGAAGGAGAGAGGGAGGGAAGGAAGGAAGGAAGGAAGGAAAGTTGAGAGAGAGAGAGAGAGAGAGGCAGACCAGGGTGTTTTTCAGAAACTGAATCTAGGTCTTGGTTGGAGGGAGAAAGTCCTTTCAATTGCCAGGGAAATATTAAATAAATGTATGTCCTCAAGTGAAGTGATATGGCCACATATGATGTGATCCCATGGGAACAGGAAGCCAGTGAAACTCAGGGAGACAGAATAGATATCAGGATGATTCAACAAAGGGGGGAATTGAGGCAAGGACTTCTGCATAGAACAGGAGAGGCCACAACATTAAACAGCCATATAGAGCAATGAGAGGAAGCATGTTGGTTCCTTACATTAAAATTGGGCCAGGCCTTGCCCTGGCCTAGAAGAAGTAGGAGGTGTTAGAAAGGGAGAATTAAAATACTTCGCATGTCATAGAATAGGAAATGTCAAAGTTGGGGGTGACTTTAGAACACAGAATACAAAATGTAGGAGTTTCGGGGAATCTTGGAACTTACAATATCAGAGTTGAGAGGGCCCTGAGAATGTGGAATGGCAGAGCTGGGAGGACCCTGAGAATGTGGAATGGCAGAGCTGGGAGGGTGCTCAGAACAGAAGATGTTAGAGTTGGGAGGAAGCCTTAGAACAGAAAGAATCTTGTAGCATAAAAAAGCCAGAGCCAGACTAGATCTCCTGCCCTGCATGACCTAAGGACATAGAATGTTAGAGCTGGAAGGAGCATCAGAGCACAGAATGTGGGATGAGAGAGCTTTAGGGGAACTTGGAGAACAGAACTAAAGCTGGAAGGTACCTTAGAACCATCAGCTTATCCAGAAGGTGACTTGGAGATCAAGGATGGAAGGAATGCAAGTGAGGTAGGCAGTGAATCAAGTGCCAACCCTGGAGTCAGGAGGACCTGAGTTCAAATCTGCTAGCTGTGTGACCCTAGGCAAGTCATTTAATCCCATTGCCTAAAAAAATCCCAAACATACAACAACAAACTAATCTGCATCTTTTCCTTATGGAAATAGATAATAATACCGAGACTCTACAGAGTAAGGGGTAATGTGGAGAGGAGCGACAGACGGGGTTTGAGTTCTGGCTCCAAGCCGGCCTTCCTTCCCACGCACCCCCTGCTCCTCCACCCAAAAAAAGAACCAAGTGGTAAGTCCCCCCAGGTTTGCTGGGGTGGTGCCTAGAGCAGAAAGGCCTGCGTTCGAATGCCGCCTCTGACACTTTTTGGCTGAGAGACCTCAGGTAAGACATAACTTCTTGGAACTTCAGTCTTCTCATCTGAAAAAGGGGCACATAACAGCCACCCACCTCACAGGCTCATTGTAAAGGTGTACATGAGCAGTTGGTGAGCCTAAAGTTCTATAGCAGGGTGTCCCCAAAATCTTAGTGCACCCTGTGTGCGTAAGTGTAGTCTTCATAAATGCAGATTCCTACTGCTGGGGGTGGCTAGATGGTGCGGCATAGAGCATGCACCTAGAATCAGGAAGACCTGAGTTCAAATCTAGCCTCAAACACTTCCTAGCTGTGTGACCCTGGGCAAGTCATTTCACTTGTAGGCCTCAGTTTTTCCATCTGTAAAATGAGCTGGAGAAGGAGACGGAGAACCACTCCAGTATTTTTGCCAAGAGAACCCCAAAGGGGGTCAGAAAGAGGTGGGCACGACTGAAAAGACCAGACAAACAAAAACTACTATTACTATTATTGTTGCTGTTAGGATATTCCAGGCCATGAAAGGGGAGCCTCCCTGACTCGCTCCAAATCCAGGTGCCCATGGTACTAGGGAAAGGATGCCATGTCTCCCTGGCAGGAACCAGTGAGCTGACAAGTCTATTCCTGCTTCGACTTTCATTTTTCTCTATCTCCTGCCCCATCTCTATGTGGGCTGCCCAAGCCCTGGGGTACCAACGTCACCCAACTTGGGCAACCAGAGGTTCCAAGAGAAGGCTGAGACTGCACGTCGTCCTTTGCTATTTTTACCTTGGGCATCTGCCTGTGCCTGCCCTCCCTCACCCTGGCACATGCCAGGATGGCTGGGGGCTCTGTTCCTCCTTAGAGTCGGTACCGTTTGGGATGGGGAGAAGGGGTATGTTTCCTTTCCATTTGTAGGAGGATGGCCCATGACCCTAGCAGTGCCAACTACCCGTCACCCCCCCACATCTCCAGATGAGCACAGGACGGGGGAGAAATCCAGAGGTGAGGTTGAAAGAAACCATGGGGGGGTGAGTGGGGGCCAACAAGCCAGACCTGATAGAGGGTGTATGGGAAGGGGACAGGGAACACTGAATTATGGGAAAGGGAAGGGGAGCATTGAATTAGGAGTCAGGACCTCACCTGTTTTTTAGTTTTTCAGAGGGAGAAACTGAGGCCCAGAGTAACTTGTCCAAAGTCATACATCCAATGAGTGGCAGTAAGGGGATGGGCCTCAGGCATTTTGACTTTCATTCTAATCCCCTTTCCACTGCATAATGAGGCCACTCTAATCAGCTATAAATGTAAGTATGTATACATCCATGTATGAACCTATACACATTCAAACATGAGCACAAATGCATGTCCACATATGCAAAAATTGAAAGCACACACATATGCATATATTTTTGTTGTTGCTGTTCAGTTATTTCAGTTGTGGCCAACTTTTTTGTCCCCATCTGGGGTTTTCTTGACAGAGACGGTGGAGGGGTTTGCTATTTCCTTCTCTAGCTCATTATACAGATGAGGAAACTGAGGCAAATAGGATAAAGTGACTTGGCCAGGGTCACACAGCTAGGAAGTGTCTGAGGAGGATTTAAAGTCAGGAAGATGAGTCCTCCTGACTCCAGGCTCTGCCTGCCATCCACTGTACCAGCTGGCTGCCCCTTGGCACATAATAGGCACTCAATAAATATTGTTTGATTGATTGCACCTGAGTCTTTTCTCCTAGTCTGTTTGCATGTGTTGGGAGATGGGGGGACTGGTCAACTTGGACCTGGATTTTGAAAAAGTAAATGGACATGAGCTGGCTAGAACTTTTAAAAGTAGAACAGAGGTCAGATCCAGGAGGGACCTTAGAAGAGAGATTGTTGAAGATAGAAAGGCCCTTATAACAGGGGATGTCAGAGCTGGGAGGGTCTTGAGAACAGGGGATGTCAGAGCAGGGAGGTACCTCCGGCCAGATGAACAGAGCTAGGATGGACTTTAGATCAGAATGTCAGGAAAGGCCTGGGCGCTTCAGAGGCCTGGAGAGAAAGCCAGCTCTTCCTCTCTGCCTTCCCTGCTAGTACTGGACTGATTTCATCACCTCCTGTGACACAGTGTGTGGCCCATGGCCAGCCACTCGGCACCTGGAAGGCAGGCAGGCAGCTTCTAAATGTCAGTAGCAGGTTGATGACCTCACTCTCTGTTTACACAGCCCAAGCCCTAGTCCTGACTGTTGAGAAAACTGATGATGCAAAGGCCTCTTGCCAGCCTCAGTGACCCTGCTCAGTCATGTTCTTAGTCAGAATCGCTGTCTGGAAGGGGGAGGAAACTGAGCCAATGCCTGCCTCGGGCAACTGTTTCTCTACTGTGAGTCGTGTGGAGACCTGGCTGCTACAGATGTAGGGAAAAAAAGGACTCTAGGCTCTAAATCAGAGGAGTTGAGCTCGAATTCTGGGTCTGCTACTGAAACCAAAGCAGGACGCTGTCCAGAGTGCTGGATTTGGGTTCAGAGGACCTGAGTTCAAATCTTGATTTTGCCAGTTACTACCTGGGTGACCTTTGTGCCACAGCTGAAAAGTGAAGGGATTGGCCCAGATGGCCCCTGAGGTCCCCTGGGCTCGAATGTAGTCCCCTGTCACTTTCTCTTCTGTGTGACCCGGGACAAGTCTAAGCTTTAGAGCTGAAAGAAGTTACATCCTCCAACCTCCTCACATTTGCTGTTGTTCAGTTATGTCTGACTCTCTGTGACCCTATTTGGGGTTCTCTTGGCAGAGACACTGCATGGGGTTTGCCATTTCCTTCTCCAGCTCATTTTACAGATGAGGAAACTGAGGCAAACAGGGTAAAGTGACTTGCCCAGGGTCATTCAGCTAGGAAGTATCTGAGGCTGGATTTGAACTCAGGAAGATAAATCTATCCTGTGCACTATGGTGCCCCTTAGCTGCCCCAAATAGATATGTAGAAACAAATGACCCATTAGCTACATCCAAAAGTGTGTCTTATTCTGCATTTTAACTCCCTCATCTCCTGGCGAAGAAGTGGGTAGCGTACTTCCACACGGGTATTCTGGGCATGAGGCTGCATCAGTGATAACAGGGGGAGTCATAGTAATAACTAATGATCATAGAATGCCTTAAGTGCTCACAGTAATATTTCATTCTATCTTCACAAGCCTGGGAGAGAGGTGCTATTACTATACCCATTTTATAGATGAGGAAGCTGAAGCAAAAAAAGTTTGTTTGTTTTTTTAAGTGACTTGCCCAGGGTCACTGAGCTAGTAAATGACATAGGCTGGATTTGAACTCAGGTCTTCCTGACTCCAAGTCTAGAGCTCTTTCCATTAAGCTACCTTTCAACCCTAAATAATATACCTTGTCTGATATTGATAATCTAAGAATAATGGGACAAAGTTATCTCTGTGGCTGCATTTAGGGCAGTGTGCTGGGCAGTCTTCATATATGTGTGGGAGGTGCCTTGTTGGGGAAGGTTTGGGCTGAACCAGAAGCTGCTGTCAAGGTTGTAAGGTGAGCCTTCCTTCACAGAGGCCTCTTTCCCCCTCTTCCTTATTTAATAGAGGCCTGCCTTCCCCCTCCTTCCTTCACAGAGACCTGTTTCCCCCTTCTTCCTTCCTTCACAGAGGTCTCCTTCCTCCTCCTTCCTTCACAGAGGTCTCCTTCCCCCTCCTCCTTCCTTCACAGAGGCCTGCTTCCCCCTCCTTCCTTCACAGAGATGACTCTCAGATATGAGGGAGCACAGAACCTGGAGAAGACAAGATTGGGAGTGCCAGCCTGCACACAAGCCTGGAGAAAGACACCAGCGGATGCTCTTAGGTAGCCCTGCGCCGCTGTAAGTTGCTCCCCAGTGGGTGTGACTTTTAGTCAGTGTGGGGCTTGAAGGTTTGCGGAGCCCATTGTACACATCGCTTCACTCAGGCCTTACAACAACCCCATGAGATAGGCGTTATCATCACCCCCGTGTCATTGGATGAAGAAAAAGGTCCAGAGACTTGTGTCTGGTGCAGCCAGGAAGAGTCGGGGGTCTTTCCGCTGCCCAGTCTCGCAGCCACATTGTCCTCTGCAGTGAATCAGAGATGGAGCTTCTGAGAGGCACCATGGGGTCTGCAGGAAGACATAGCCTCAGTGTGAGTAAGGGTCCCAGGGAGACACGATCAAAGGAGGGGCCAGAACTGTATATAAATACAGGCAAATGGGCATGAGCAGAGACCGCCCAACCTAAAGGTACTCCAAAGGGGCCTTCATTCACATCCCACCTCAGACACGTACTGACTGTGTGACCTTGAGCAAGTCACTTAACCCTGTTTGCCTCAGTTTCCTCATCTATAAAATGGGGGTGATAAGAACACTTATCTCACAGGGTGATTGAGAGGATCAAATCTATTATAATTATACTGACCTGTATTATAAGTGAATCGATGGTACTAAGAAAGCGTGGGCTTCACTGGATGGAAAGATTGTTCAATCCAGAAAGGAAGGTGCATTTTCCTTGCCTCTATTCACTATCTTATTAACTTGAATATTTACAGAGATAACAAGGGCAGCTTGGGGGAAAACCAGATGAATCACCTATGACATTCCCAAGGTTCCCCTGTGTAGGACCTAGAATGGGGCTGGGAGTCAAATGACACACAGGTTATGCTGCTTTAAGAGAAACAAACTAGTCATCAAATAATAAAAATGGCAGGACATCATTCAATAAGTCAGTCAACAAGTACTGAATTGTCTTAGGAAGATTCTGAATATCACCGGGCAGGATAAGGGACCAGACACTGAGATCCTTGCTAAAACTAAACTGCCAAGCATTCAAACTCTGCTTCAGAGAGCACATCTCTGATGAGCTGGCCATATTGTTCGAATGCCAAATGTACACTTGCCAGAAAGACTACTTTACAGGGAGCTCACACAGGGCAGGTGCTCACATGGAGGTCAGAAGAAGTGATCCAAGGACACTCTCTAGGTCTCTCTGAAGAATTTGGGGAATGATTGCGTGGTATACATGGGAGACACCGGTGCAGGAGTGTCCAGCATGGCGTGCTCTCTTCAAGGATGGCGCTGTGTTCTCTGAGCAGAGCAGAGCTGAAGTAACTCCAGAGAAATACGCGATGAGCAGATTTACAGAATCCACCCCAAGGGTTCACATGGACTATTTGTGCCTGACCTGTAGGTCCAAGCTCCTGCTGGTCTGAGCAGCCGCAGGTGGGCCCCGACATTTCAGTCCTCTTTGACAACAAAGGACCACAACCACCCAACGAGTATTTACTGAGTACTTAATATGTGCCTGACCCTGGGCTAAACTCTGGGGATAAAAAGAAAGGGGAAAACATGGTGTCTGCCCTCAAGGAGCATACACTCCAATGGGCCCAATGGGCAAGTAGCTGGGAGTAAGAGCCAAACCCAGGCTAACAGCCGGAAGGTACTAGCTTTGGAGAGGACCAAGGAAAGCTTCCAGTAGGTGGTGGGGTCTGAGCTGGGACCCAAAGAGAGCTCAGGAGGTGAAGATGAGAGAGAGAGAGCATTCTAAGAAAGGGGCAACTAATTAAAAGCAAAGAACTGAGTATCTAGTAGCGTTTGTGAAGGGCTGCAAGAATGCCACTGTTTCTAGAGCTTGGGGTTCTTCAGTCCCTTTTCAGTCATGTCCAGCTCTCTGTGACTCCATTTGAGGTCTTCTTAGACAAGATGCTAGACTGGTTTGCCAATTCCTTGTCCAGCTCATTTTACAGATGGGGAAACTGAGGCAAACAGGGTCTTGCCCAGGGTCACACAGCTAGTAAGTATCTGAAGCTGTATTTGAACTCATGTCTTCCTGACTCCAGGCAGATCTTAGAGTATGTGAAAGTGAATAAGATATAAAAATATGAAAAGAGTGGAAAAGGTCAGAAGGTACCAGGTTTGGAGTCTTGAGGCAGGAAGACCAGTTAGAAGGAGACTGCAATTGTCCATTTGTGAGGTGATGAGGATACCAGAGTAGTGGCTGTTTACATGAAGGAAAGGAAGGTGTGTGTGAGAGACACTTCAAAGGTAGACAGGTTGGATGTGGCAGTTAGAGAGAATGAGGACTCAAGGATGATGCAATAGGTTATAAGATTGGGCAACTGGATGGAAGATGATGCCCTGTTTAGTAATAGGGAAATCTGGAAGGTGTCAGGATATGGAAAGAATGAGAAAGAAAAAAATTATGGAGCTGGAGTATCGGCATCCGTCAGAAGGCTAGGATAGATCTGGAATGGGACATTTGAGAGGTAGGGCTGCACGGAATGGGAGTAAGACACCTGGAGGGCAGGGACTTCCTGAGAATTGGTATAATTCAGTTGTGTCCAACTCTTCATGACCCTGGATGGGGTTTTCTTGGCAAAGATACTGGAGTGGTTTGCCATTTCCTTTTCCAGGGGACTAAGGCAAACAGAGGTTAGGTGACATGCCCAGGGTCACACAGCTAGTAAGTGTCTGAGACCAGATTTGTACAGAGCTCTATCTACTCAGTCACATAGCTGCCTAGTTGGAGTCTAGAAATAAGATTTGTATTTTGGTATCTGGGACTCACAGTCACTGGGATGAGTAGAGGAATGTTGTCATTTCTGTCAGCTTTAATTAAACGATGCATCTGTTCTATTTTTCCCTTTCCTTATAGTCCTTCCAGTTTTGTTCAGATAAGCTCTTGGTTGGATCCCAATCATCCCCAATGATGGGAAAGTTTGTCTGCAGAGCTATTTTCCCCTACACCACTCTTCAGAGCCATTTGTAATTGTCTACCGGCATCCTCTGGAATGATTTGCAAAAAAGTTTATATCTGAAATCATTGTTGCCTTGATTGCAACATTCCTCTACCCAACTAAAAGATGAAGGGCTTATTGTCTAGGTTTTTTTGTTATGGTAGATTAAACTTCCGCAGGAGATGAGAGAGTCTTTGGTGATGTCTTTTTTAAAATTTTTTTCTGATTTTTCAGAATCCATAACTTGTTTGAATAGGTTTGCTTATCCTTTCTTTGAATTTGGTGTCGACTGTGACTTTTACTCTAATGAGTTGGTGGTGTCATTTAGGCAGTGAATTTGGAAATGACAAATTGCTGTCACATCAGTGATCAGCCATAACCTGTTATACATATGGTGAATTTCATTTTTTTGGTGATCTTACTTCCTGAATTTTCTTACTCTTCTGGAATAAATTAAAGATGATATACAGGTGTGAGGCTTCTGATTGAAGAAGGAACTGTGAGTCTTCTGAATAGTCTACAAGCCTTTGACTCCTTTTGTTTCTTAGTACTGACCTGTATTCCTAAGTTCAAATCTGGCCTCAAGCCGTGTGACCCTGGGTAAGTCACTTAACATTGCCTGTCTCAGTTTCCTCATCAATAAAATGAGCTGGAGGAAGAAATGGTAAACCATTCCAATACCTCTGCAAAGAAAACCCCAAATGGGGTCACAAAGGGTCAGACACAAGTGAAAAAAAGAAACAACAGCTGACCCATATTTTCTAACATTTGTTTGCTCTCTTCTCCTGGGGGGGGAGGGGGTTGTTTTTGCAATGATGGCACGATGGGCCTAGAATCAGGAAGACTCATCTTCCTGAGTTCAAATCCAGGCTCAGACACTTACTAGCTGTGTGACCCTGGGCAAGTCACTTAACTGTGCCTGCCTCAGTTTCCTCAACTGTAAAATGAGTTGGAGAAGGAAATGGCAAACCACTCCAGTATCTTTACCAAGAAAACCCCAAATGGACATGACTGAAAGGACTAAACAACAGCCATGGGTGTCACTATAGGTATTGACTTGGTTTGGGGGATTTCATCTAACTCTTCACTGAATTTCTCTACCTCCTGCAACAGGTGCTGTTTTTACATGGCAGTCTTATGTTGCTGCATCTTTAGAACTAGAAAATGGGGTATCTGAATAAATCCTGCTTTCCTTTGCCTATTGGTATGCCGACTCCTAAAATAAATCAAACTCGTAAGTGGGGGAATAAGGCATCTTTCATGGAAATAGCAGAGACACCTTCCACGCTGTGAGATGTCCCACCAGCAGACTCACAGGCAAGGACCTTATACTTTTAGGAGAAAAGGGGGAAGGGTCATATTAGGTAGGCTGGGCATGAGATGCCAGCTGCCCTCAGCAATCCAAGCCAGGAAAACCCCCGGCATTCTGGATGTCTTGCCCTTCATGCCATGAATTCCAAGGGAAGGGAATGAGGATAATAGAAACTACCTTGGAAGCTGGCCTGGTTCAAGTCAGCTTTGTTTTGCAAGGAAAGATCCCAGGGTGGGGCCTTAGGGTGTGTCTGAGCTCAGTCTCATCTAAAGTAGAAGGAGTAGAAGGATGTGACAGCAATTCTGACTTGATCATTAAGAGAGTGGAAGGTGATCTTAGGTTTTATATTAATGATTTTTCTGTCAGGTATGTGAAGAAACCAATTCCACCAACTCATTTCTTTGACTCACTAAGGAAAGTCTGTGATTCATCCCTCCTTCCATATTGCTGTAACTTCCTCATGTCTTCTGGGTCCTCTCTCCATAGTGCTGAGCTTCTCCGGGGCTGGGGGATTCCTTAATGGTTTGAGGTCATCTTGGAAAGAGGTCCACATTAGGGTGACCTGAGTATCTGAGCTCGGCCCTATGCTGTATAACATTTTTTTGGAACTAGATAAAGGTACAGATACTGTACTTATCAAAAGTGCAGATGACACAAAGCTGGGCCAGTTTGCAAACACATTGGATTATAGTCAGAATTCAAAAAGATCTTGACAGACTGAAACAGAGACCGAATTCACTCACTCACTAAGCATTTATTTAGGGCCTACTGTGTGCTAGGTACATAACAGAAATGTTTGGATACAAACACAAAAGTGAAATAATAGAGACTCAAATCAATGAGAGAGTTTTGCAATTTTTTGTAATTTATTATATATTCCAGAACATATACACTCCTAGACTGCCTTCAGAACTGAAGAGAAAGTTAATAAGTAAACGAGCCAGTGGGGAATGGGATAGTTGCTGCAGTAACCTTTTTGGTAATACTTCTAAATTAGCCTCAGATGACCTGTGCCTATTCACATCATGCTGCTACTCTGGTGTCTTGGGCCAGATAGTGACTGTGTATCCTCCAATCCTAAGATCGTGAACTTCTGGACCCAAAACCCCTGCCTTGGGCAGGAATGGGGGCGGGGCAGCTAAGCGGCGCAGCTAGGTGTGGGGTCTGGAGGCAGGAAGCTGAGTTCAAATTCAGACTCAGACACTTACTGGGGGGCCTGGAGCAAGTCACTTCATCTCTATCTACCTCTGTATCCTCAGCTGTAAAATGGGGTTATGGTTGTACCTGCCTCCCAGGACTGTTGTAAAGATCACATGAGATGATATTTCCAGTGCACCTTTCACAGTGCACATAGTAGGTACTATATAAATGCTAGGTATTATTGAATGATCTTTATAAAGGAGTCCTTCCAGGTCTGACAGCCTATGTTCTAAGGACCCTTCTTGCTGTGACACTTCATGTTCTAAGGTCCTTCCCAGCTCTGACATCTTATGGTAAAAGTCAGTTCCTGGCTAGCAGCCAAAGAAGTAATTTTTAACAAAGTTATTTATTATAAGTTAAGCCAAGTGTTCACTATGGGCCAGACATTGTCAGCATTTATCCTTCATTTTCAGAGAGGACCAATGAGACACCATGGGTGATGTCTTGAATTGGATTTAAGGGAGGCAGAGCTGCCCTAAGTTGTCAACCTCACCCTCTCTTCCAGAGTCAGGACGTCCAGACAAAGGCAGAACGACTGGCAATGGGTCAGTATGCAGCTTGACCTAGGTATCTTTCAACGTCCGACCAAGCTCTAAGCATTCTACAGCGACTGCTTCATCTGCCTCCATGGCCACTGGAACAAATTGTTCTCAGCCACCCATTGCACTGGGGGGTTTCTTGACATGCTTGGGGTAGACACCCCCTTAACTCTCTGATAGGTATGAGGCCTCTTGGTTACCTTCAACCTGGTTTACCTCCTCTGCCTAGACAGGTGACCAGGTGTGGTTGCTGCACATGGTATGGCTTCTTAGAGCCACAGGTGGGAGCTGGTGGATCAGGTGGACTCCAAAGGTGGATAAGAAGCCTAGAAAAGGGAAGCCCTAACACCAGTGGCGCTAGACCTCCTTGAACACACACACACACACACACACACACACACACACCCTACTAGGAAAACAAAGATAGGGGGAAATGGTTCCTGACCTCAAGGAACTAACATTCTAATGGGAAAGACAATGAATTAAAAAGTAGGCCCATATAAGATGTGGATGGAGCACCCTTGTGGGTCCTTCTTACCTGTGTCTCTCCCTTGAAATCTCACCCCATTGACTCAGCTTATTCCAGGAGCTTTGCCTGGTGCAGGAGTTGCTGTCCTCGATGCCAGCTCAGGAACCCTAAATGCTGGCCTGAAGCTCTCTCCAACCCTAATCCTCAAGTCCAGCTCCCTGCAGCTGGGATCTGTGGGCACCTCACTTAACTTATAAGCCTTCTAGACAATTCTCTGGGACCATAAGTCCTGGGGAAGGGGCTGACCTGCATTGGTAATGGAAGCTTCTTCCTCTGGAGTTCTTTATGCCAATGAAATCACAGTCTCCCCTATCATCAGCAATAATAATAGTTGGTTATTGTCCTTCATTCTTGAAAAGAATCAAAGTGATGTTATATGAAGAGGTCAAGGGACAGTGTGTCCAGCTATGGCCAGTTAGACCAATATGAGCTTGGAAGGCTCTATCACAGATCAAGCGCCACATAAGCTCTTGGAAAAAGCTCTAAACTGACACATCTCACATTTCTTTTGAGCTAATACAATTCTTCGCATTGTCAACTGGACAGAATTGGCTTCTAAACTGTGGGTAGCCAGAGTCAAACAGAGAGGGTCAGAGGTAGGACAGTCAGGAATCAAATGGAGGCTTGATTTCAAAGTGAGAGAAATGGCTCGCAAGCAAAGAGGGAGATTGGACACATGTGCCAGGGCCCTGCCCCTAGTAGGGGGACCTGAGGCAGTGTGGGAAATCTCAGTACTTACACAAATGGCTATGTTGTAAAGTGTAACCCTGACAATGAAGGGTCACAGTAACAATGATTCAAATTTGACTCATAACAGGGCTTCATGAATCAAACATGGGTACTCATCTGAGCTTGTCCGGTGCTTGTCCAAGCTCAGAAAGCACCTCGTGCTAGTCAAAGCAATACAATAATTATGTGATTTTGCCAGAGGGTGAGCGCAAAATATTGTTGCTATCCAAAGCTCAGGTCACGACTTTCTTGCTGGAACTAAACTTTGGAAAACAGGGCGTCTCCTAATATCTTGGCATCACAGAGCACAGGCCTTCTTTGGTGCAGGCATGCCATGCTGGGCAGTCCTGTGCTGGTGTCTCCCATGTCTCATAATCAATTCCAAAGTTCTTCAGAAAGACCTTGGGACGGTCCTTGTACCGCTTCTTCTGACTTCTATGTGAGCACTTGCCTTGTGTGAGTTCTCCACATAATCATCTTTTAGGCAAACATATTTTTGGCATGCAAACAATGGGTAGCCCACTGGAGTTTCACTCTCCACAGTAGATTCTGAATGCTTGGTAGTTCATCTTGAGAAAGGACCTCAGTGTCTGGTCCCTTATCCTGCCAGGTGATCTTCAGAATCTTCCTAAGACAATTCAAATGGAAGCGATTCAGTTTCCTGGAGTGGTGCTGCTAGACTGCCCAGATTTCATAGGCTTCCAACATTGAGGTCAGCACGATGGTTCTATAGAACTTCAGTCTGGAAGGCAGTCCTTTAGAGCCTCCCAAACACTGAGCTAGCTCTGACAGTGAGTGCATTAACTTTATCATCTATGTGTACATCCTAGAAAGTATGCTGCCAAGGTAAGTGACCTTATCTACCGCATTCGAAATTTCTCCATTTGCTGTAAATGATGGTTCCTATGTGTATGGTATGGTGCCCTCTGATAGAGAAGTTATGTTTTCTTGGTGTTAATTGTTAGGGCAAAATTAGTCCAAGCAGCAGAGACAATCCATGCTTTGTTGAGCCTCAGCCTTAGAAGCTGCCTTGAGTTGGCAATAGTCTGTCAACAAAAAGTCATGCACCATCTCTCCCTCTACTTTCATCTTGGCTTGTAACCTTTTGAAGTAAAATAATTCACTGTCAGGGTGATGGCTGACCTTGATGCTATTTTCATCTTCCAACATTGCAGAAAACATCATGCGAAAAAGCATGGTAGCAAGCACACAGTCATGCTTCACTATTAGTGATTGGGAAAATATGAGAGCATTGTCCATTATTCACCTTCCAAGTAGTAATGAATTGATCTTCTCAGATAAGTGCTCTGATCTGTTGACATAAAGTCTTCATTAGCTGTCTTGTCTTGGGGACGCTGCTTTTGTTGAATGGGCACGTTTAGCTTGGAGAGGATAAGTCTATGATTAGTCCAGCACTCTTCAGCTCACGTCACCTTTATCACTCTCATATCCTGCCTGTCTGCGAGGGTGCAGACACAATGTTTCATTATGTTTAGGCAAATGAAAGATGGCATTGGTGATGAGGTCATGAGATGCAGAAGTCTTCAGCAGTAAGTTTCTGTTGCTGTGGCTGTTTCCAACTACATTCCTCCCAAGGACTCCCTGCCATAGCTGACTGTTCTGTGCTTATTCTGATGTTAAAGTTGTCCAGGGTTATAAGCTTGTCCCCTCTTGGCACATTAATGATGAGGGTCTCCAGGACTTCATTAAATCTTTCTTTGACTTCATCAGGGTTTGTCATGGTAGGAGCATAGGCACCAATGATAGCAGCAAGGCACTTTCCATCTTCATGGCATTCCTATCACTGCAGCCACTCCCAAAAAACAGGTATCCATCTCCAGCTTCGGCAAGCTGGACTTCCTTTGCCAGCCTTGTTTCACTCAGGGCTGCTATTTGGATATACTACTGAAGAATTCTCTCACAAGAGCTGTTCATCTTTCAGGTCTACTGGATTTTGTGTTGTCTAGAAGTGTGCAAAACTTTTTGTATATTTTTTGTGTGTGTTGACTGCAGTGTGGTATCCTCACCTGCCATGGCAAGCAGGTCTGGGTTGGGTGAAGCAGACAATTTTAGGGTACCTTTTCTAGTCCCTTCCTCATGCCAGGAGGTGAGCAGGTCCTTAAGGCTGCTCAGACCCCCAGGGGACTGCCAAATCCCATTGATACTCCCATTGAGAAGACAATCCTATGGCCTGGGTGGTCTGGTATGGCCAATGTATCCTGCTGCTCCATCATTTACACATCACCACAGGACTTTGATATAGGT
>NW_027185797.1:41324893-41378464 GCF_028583685.1 Petaurus breviceps papuanus
GTGGAGATGGCCTCACTCTCTCTTCCAGAGTAATCAAAGTCCAGTGGCAGGACAAATCAAGACCACTGACCTGGGATACAATGGATGACCTTAGTTGGCATCTTCATCGTCTAACCAAGAAATCCGCAGTGACTACGTCATCATCCATTGGAACAAATTATTCTGCTAGAGAAAGTCTCCACATGCTTGGGGTAGACACCCCCCTCACCCTCACTGACTGGTTTGAGAGCCCTTGGTTACCCTCAACCATCTGCCCAGACAGCTTTGCTGCTGCACGTGCTCCAGTTTCTTGGAGGCCCAGGTGAGAGATGGGGGGGGGGTCAGTTGGGTACCACAGATGGATGAGGAGCTCTGGAAGGAGCTCAGCAGCCCTCATGCCAGTGCTGGTCTTCCCTGAGCACCTACATCCCATCAATAATAACTCATGTGTATACAGTACAAAGTGCTGTCCTCTCCTCTCCTGCACCGCCCTCCACCCCCAAGCAGCTCCTGCTTTAAAGGCACTGGGAGTTCCGGTCATTGGCCCAAGGGCAAGAGCTCTCTCTCTCTTCACCCTTTCTCCAGATCATTTTTCTCTCCCAGACAGTGGTTTCTGCCATATGGCTTTGACCCATAGGATTCTGGGAAATGTGGGGCACTTTCCCCCTGCTGTCACGGTATATACAAATAACTACAAAGCAAAATAAAACTTGAGAAATGCATAGCAAAGGCATAGACGTGCTGCATGAGGTCAACAGGAAAGGATCGTGAGGAAAGGTGTGGATGAATGCGTATCAGAATCCATGCCTGCACCTCTGGCAAACATTGCCTCTGGACTGCGTGTGTCCTCAGGAGAACAGAGTCGATTCCACAGCAGTGGACAGACCATGCTTAATGACAAGCGCTGCTTTTCCCCTTGACCCAGAGTCAATAAAAGCAGATCTATGGCACCTATTAACAAGAAAACAATGCATAATAAAAATCTGTGCACACCCACCCTTTCCCTTCACACACTCACACACATATACACTCACACATACACACATACATACTCACACAACCATACACACACTTTCACATTCACACATACACACACATACTCACAGTCACACACTCACATATACTCACACACTCTCATACACACACTCTCACACTCACACATACACTCATACACACATTCTCTCTCACACACACTCACACTCACACATACACACACATACTCATACATACACACATGCTCACACAGACACTCACACAGACACTCTCACACTCACACATACACACACTCACACACACATAGACTCACACATACACATACTCACATACTCACACATACACACATACTCACACATTCACACACACTCATACACTCATACACACACACTCTCACACTCACACACACACTCTCTCACATGCACACACACACACACACACACACACCCTCTCCCAGACTCTAGCAGGTCCCAAACACTACAGAGGAGCTCTTTGAAACTATAAGTTCTGGAAAATGCACACACTGGGTTCTTTTGCTCTCTCAAGCCACTGTTCCTCCTACAAGTGAGCCTAGGAGTGTGGACAGTACAGCTTGGCCTTCACTCCACATTTTAATCCTTTTTCTAATGGGGCCAGTCTTTGCCTGAAGGCTCAGGAATGCCAGAGGAACTCAGGACCAGGGAAGGATCTTGGCTCCAGCCCTACTCCAACACTTGAAGAAGAAGACTGCCACGGTCTTGTCGCTCTCACACAGCCCTCATCTAGACTGATCCTTTTCTTCTTGCAGCTGTTATCATTCATCTCTTGGTCCTCAAACCCAAACCCTGCTGCTGCTGCTGCTGCTGCAAACAAAAGAAGGAGAAACAGACAGCAGGAAAGGACAGACAGCTGTATTTGTGCTATGGCTAGGCGTCACTGCTAACAGTAACAATGATTATTACTTATACTTCATCATACTAATTAATGATGGCTGATTTTGAGACTCCTCCCTTGGCGTCCCCTTCTGATACCCCATCTTGGTGTAGGGATGACCTTCGTTTCCAATTACTGCGGAAGTCTCTTATCAACCTGGAAAGACTTCCAAAACAGGCCCCAGAGTGAACTAAATATGTATGTGCTTTGTTCAAGGACCCAACTCACTGTGGAGAAGCTCATCACCAGAATGGGTCTCAGAGTGATAAAATGCACTGGGATCTCATAGACTGTTGATTGAGACCCATATGGGTTGCAATCTGCATTAATGAAGGGAGTAACCACATGAAAGAAAGAATATATTCTTATGGTATTGAAGAATTTAATAACAGCAGTAGTAAGGATAAAGAGAGACTGTTGCATGATAGCCAGGAAGATCTGGGCTTGGATCCTGCCTGACCCATAATTGTGGTACAATCCAAGACAAGTCATCTAAATGCCTCAGTGGCAACTTCAGCAACTTGGTAAGACTATAAGCTGCAGAGAAGGGGTTAGCCTGTACTGGAAGAGGGAGTTTCCTTAACTGGGAATCCCTTAGGCCAATGAAATCACAGTTCCCAATCCTATCCCTTAATATTAGTGATAACATTGCTAACCATAGCTCACTTCTAAACAGCCCAAAGCATTTTTCTCCCCCCAGCTCTGTGAGGGAGGGTACTTATTCACCTCATTTTTCAGATGAAGATACAGAGGTTCAGAGAACTGATATGACTTGCCCAAGGTCACCCACCTAGAAAAGGGAAGGCAACTCTAGAACCCAGTGTAGAACCCTAGTTCCAGGTCCAGGTTGTCTCTCAGAGTGGCTAAGGTTTTTGCTTCTGATGTTTGGGCTCAGGGCAAGGGGCTTGGCAACATTGTATATTTACACCATTTCTCCTCCTTCACTCTCCTGCTCTTGCGTGCTGAGTACACAGTCATTTCCTTCTGGAATCTCCCTGATTTGTTGGTGTTAGCTAACTGCCACCAAAATAGCTCCCATCTCCCTCCCATCACTTCTTCCTAGAAGTGGAGCTTGGGACCAAGAGAGCCCCACTAACTTTCTGGGCAGAGGAAGAACAGCTGCAGCCCAGAGGGGCAGAGTAGCATCAGCCAGAGGGACCTATTGCAAAACAGCCTGAGAATAGTGCATGTGTGTGGAGTGGGGTTGGGTATGCTAGCATCCAGGTACAGGTTGGGAAGAATAAAAGAAAAAAACATTTCACTTGGGGCAGAGGTGGAGAGGGAGGAGAGGCTGAGGGGAAGGCCCGGGCCCCACCCCCTGGAGCTGGAGCCCTTGGCTCCTTCTCCTGGACTTTCAACGGGATGCTTAGTCAGTCGCCTGCCCCAACCTGAGTCTAGTAGGCATGGTGCCAGACAGGAGCAGAGGAAAACCAGGTGGGGCTTTTGAGGACCACTGAGGCAGGTTTGAAATGGAGTTGGCAGAGGATCAGGAGTTCCCAGTAAAGCCAGCCAGCCATGTGGAAGTAATGGAAAGAATAGTGACCTTGAATTCAGAAGATCTGGATTTGAGTTTCAAGAATGACATTGTCTGGCTAGGTAACTATGGGCAAATCACATCTCCTCGATGATCCTTAGTTTCCTTGTCTAGAAAAATGGGGATAATTGTGACAACTGACAGTTATTTCAACTTCAAAAAATGCTTTTGTTTCAAAGAAAGCACTTTGTAGACAACAAAAGAATGAATGAATTTTAAAGCATTTATTAAGCATTATGCTAAGCAAAGATAGCTGGAGAGGGAAACAAATGTGGCTGAAGCCAAGCCTATAGGTAGTGGGCAAGCAATATGGGGCATGAAGCGATCAGGACAGTTGGGTCCTCCAGGGTGAATCTCCTGGAGGTTAAGGGGATAGCTTCTCCCTGTGTCTGTTCCTCTGCCTTAATCAGCAGGCAGTTGGGTGGTAGGGTGGATGAAGCACTTGGCAAGACTCATCATCATGACTTCTAATCCAGCCTCAGACACTTCCCAGCTGTGTGACCCTGGGCAAGTCACTTCACCCTGTTTGCCTCAGTTTCCTCATCTGTAAAATGAGCGGCTAGGTGGCCCAGTGAGTAAAAGCTCCGGCCCAAAGTTGGGAGGACCTGAGTTCGGTTCTGGCCTCAGACACAACACACACACACACAAATTATCTGTGTAACCTTGGGCAAGTTACTTAACCCCAATTGCCCTCCAGAAGGCAAAAAAAAAAGCTGGAGAAGGAAATGACAAACCACTTCTTCACCAAGAAAACCCTAAAATGAGGTCATGAAGAGTGGAACATGACTGAAACGACTCAGCAAAAACTCAATCATTTATTTATGTGTATTACATATCTACCATGTGCCAACCACCATGCTAAGCCCTCAGGGTACAAAAAGAGACAAAGAACAATCCCTGCCCTCAGGGAGTTTACAATCTAATGGCGGACAGCAAACGGATGGTATGCAATGATGCATGGTGCATCCAAAGAGCAAACTTCCCAAAGGTTACGTTCACTTGGAGCCAGAGACTGTATCCAAGGTCACAAAGACCTTAAGACCTAATGATACAAGGAACCAAAAGAATCCTCTAATCTGATTTCTTCCTTTTCTTAGGTCAAGAAACAAAGATCTAAGTTTATCCAAAGTCACACGGGTAATAAACAGCAGAGACGGGTTTTGAACCCAGGTTGTTTAACTCCAGAAGCTTCTTGGGGGTCTCCTGAACTGAGCCTTCCCATCCCCCCTGGTGAGATTGCAGGATGTAAAATGGCAAGTAACAGAGATGATTAGACATCAAGGGTTTGCCCCTTTCATACTTGGAGGAGTCATATTCATACCTTGGAAAGAGGACGCCTCTTTCAGATTGTGTTAGAACTTGAGTAACCCACCTCCTGAGTGGTCAACCGGCAGATTATAAAGAGTCAAGCCAACAGTGGTCCAGTTACAGTTTGTGCCCACACTTCAAAGTTTCCCCATTAACTTTGTGGAATTACAGGGCAGCTAGCAATCCAGTGGCTGAAAGATCAGCCACATCCCTGGCGAGCACTAAAAAGCAGCTACCCAGCCAGGTAGTCAAGCTTTAGGGATTCTTCTGGCAGTTGAGAAGAGAATCATCTCTGAAGGAATAACCCAGCTTTTGAGAAGGAATTGTCCTTTGCCTTCTCCCTTGAGTCTCCTCTAGAATTCAGTAGTAATAGGGAATTTCTCTCTCCTCCCCCACCCATTATAATCACATCTTGCAGAAGAGTAATTCAACCTGCAGGAGATACCTCCTTCAGGAGAAAGCTTGCCTAGAAAGTCTAGCTATAGAGTAGAGTTGAGATGCCAGTAGAAGCAGAACCAGAGAGCCCAGCGATGTGCTCTGTCAAGGAGAGTTACTTCTCTAAAGAGGACAAAATGAGGACCCCATGAGAAGACATGGGAGCCTGCAGTGTCAGACTTCTGTGTGCTGCCTTAACCACATCTATGTCTTACATGTGTTTCTCTATTAGTACACTTTATGTGTATGTCCACTTCTCCTACTCTGTGTGTATTTGTAGGAGAGTGCCCCTTCCCCCGGTTTATAGGGAGAATGTTTTGTTTCTATTGTTCATGCTCTGACAATACATTAAATCCCTTTGCTTTGAGCTCGTTGTGCCAAATGACTGCCTACTGAAGGGGAGCACACTGAAAAGGACTTGGAACCTATAGTTTTAGGAATACAGACCCTCAGAGTTCTTTGAATGTGGGGTAGTTTTGCCCCAGGAGATATAACCCATGAATGTGATTTGTAGGGATAACCCAGAACAGGGCACTGCACCTTTGATTTTTGCAATACCTATATTTCCCATAATATACCTCTATCATCCATTCCCAGAAAGCCATCCCTTTAGTACAGGGGATGTAAAAGGAGGAGGAAAGAGCTCAGCAGAAATAACCAACTTATTGATCAAGTTCAGCCTTATATGTAATATTCCACACCTGTAGTCCCCTCCTTCTGCAAAGAAGGGAGAGAAGTATGTTCACATATCTTTTATTTTTTGGAGGGGGGAAGGCAGGGCAATTGGAGTTAAGTGACTTGCCCAAAGTCACACGGCTAGTGTATGAGGCTACATTTGAACTCAGGTCCTCCTGATTCCAGGGCCTGTGCCACCGAGCTGCCCCCACTATATCTTTTCTTTGAAAGCCAGATTTGGTCATTATCATTCCACAGTTTGTATTGTTTGGTGGTTATTGTTCTTTCCTTTTCCATTGTCATAGTCCTTTTATATATTGTTTGGCTAGTTCTGCTTCCTTCACGCTGAATCTGTTCATATTAATCTTCCCAAGCTTCTCAAAATTCATCACTGCTTCCTGCAGAGCCAGGATATTCCATTAAGTTCATTCACCGCAGTTCATTTGGTCTAAGTTCTAAGTCCTATACTGTTTAAATCAGAGGTATCAAATTCTCTCAACAAGCAAGGATGATCAGATTAAAATGTAATTGAGAAATGTTTAACAAAGTAAATAAAAATACAACAAAATATGAGTAATGCTTATTTGTGGTTTACTAAGTCAACATGTGGGCATGTAGGGGATCCCTTTTTATTTGAGTTTAACACCACTGGTTTATATTACACCAGTCATTATGATTCACTGATCTCCAAACCAGACCTAGGAGCAAGGTCTTGCACAAGTTGCCATAAGAAAAAGACACAATGGAGCAGCTAGGTAGCTCAGTGAATAGAGCAGCCCTGGAGTCAGGAGGACCTGAGTTCAAATCCAGCCTCAGACACTTAACACTTACTAGCTGTGTGACCTTGGACAAGTCACTTAACCCCAATTGCCCTGCCTTCCTGCCTCCAAAAAGCAAAAAAAAAAAAAAAAGGACACAAATGTGGTCCCCAATCTCAATGGAATGCTGAATGGGGAGTTAAGACACCTGGGTTCTAGTCATGACCCTGCCAATAACTCGGTGTTATTTTTTTTAAAAAAAGATGTAAAATGAAAGATTTCAACTTGATTTCCAAAGTCTTTTCTATCTCTGATATTCTAAATTCCTTTCCAGCACAAATATCCTACATTCTGTGTCAAATGTCTCTTCTAGTTGCATGTCTTATGTTCTAAGGCTCCTTCCAGCTCTGATGTAGACCTGTGAGTTTGATTTCTATTTCTGGAAAATTCTAGAAGATATTATTAAAGGGACTTTTTTTTTTGGAACATTTACAAAGGGAAGTAGTAATTCCCCCAAAATCAAATGGCTTCATTAAGAACTAATCTGGGGGATGCCAGGTAGCACAGCGAGTAAGAGCACCGGCCCCAGTGTCAGGATGACCTGGGGATCGAATCCGGGCTCAGACACTTAGCATCTACCCAGAAACACCTGGCCGTGTAACCTTGAGCAAGCTACTTAACCCCAATTACTTTAAAAAAAAAACTAATCTGATTTCATTCCTGGACAGTGTAACAAGAACATAAGTTAAGGGCAATGTTTTAGGGTAGCATACCCATATTTCAGACAAGTATTTTATTAAGCATCTCTTGGTACTATTGTGGACAAGATGGAGAGATGTGGGCTGGATCAGAGGTGTCAAACTCTGAGCACACTGCCAGAAAGCTGACCCCAAACTCCTAACTGGTGCTGAACCAGATTAAAATATAACTGAGAAATAAGTAACAAAGTCAGTACAAACACAGTACAACATAGAGAATATATTAACATTATTAAGGTATTAATATGATTGTGGTTTTCTAAGCTGATATACCCTGGCAGGAATCAGTTTCTAGATAAATTTGATACCACTGGACCAGATGATATTACAGCTAAGTTGGTTCAGAATTAATTATATGACCAGACCCAAAGAGTGTTGCTGTTGTTGAGTAATTTCAGTCATGTCCGACTCTCGGTGACCCCATTTGGGGTTTTCTTGGTAAAGATACTCTAGTGGTTTGCCATTTCCTTTACTAGCTCATTTTACAGATGAGGAAACTGAGGCAAAAAGTGACTTTCCCAGGGTCACACAGCTAGGAAGTGCCTCAGGCCAGATGTGAACTCAGGAAAAGGAGTCTTTCAGACTCCAGACCTGGTGCTCTATGGACTGTGCCATCTAGCTGCCTGACCCAAAGAGTGGATATTATCAATTTAGAGGACTGCCAACATCTGTTTCAACTCTGGGATTCTAGAAAATGCTAATCCTAGAAGGAAATAAGCATTTGTTAAATGCCTACTAGGGACCAGGTACTATGCAAAGCACTTTACAAACATCTGATCCTCACAACAACCTTGGAAAGTAGATTCTATTATGCTCCTCATTTTACAGATGAGGAAACTGAGGCTGAGAGAGGTTATTAACCTGTCCAGGGTCACATAGCCAGTAAGTGTCTGGTGCCAGATTCGAACTCAGGTCTTCCTAACTCAAGGCCCAGTGCTCTCTATCCACCATGCCACCTGACTGCCTCTGGCCCCCAAAGCCTTGCCCATGTTCCAGAGTATTACCAGCTCGTTGGTCAGATGTTGTAGCCACTGACATGAGCCCTGCTATACACAGCTGCAGACTCACTGAAACCACCTCCTTCTGCTGCTCTTCTCCATTTTTCCTCCACTTCTCCATGATCGTCCAATTGTTGGCCTCCTTGCTATCAGAGGCTAAACTGGCTGAAGGCCCAGATTTTTTATCCACCTAGACAGAGAGGGGCTTCCCAGATCTATGTGCCCTGGGTTTTGCTCTTTTGGAATCCAATGGGATTTGAAGTCAAGAAACCTGAGTTTGAATCTAAGTTCTGACATCCACCAACTGTGCTACCTTGGACAGGTCAATGAACAGCTCTGAGCCTCAGTTTCCTTACCTATAAAATGGGCACAATAATGTATTGCTTGCCTCCAAGCTTTGCAAAACTTGAAGTACTGAAGAAATAGGAATTACTGCAGAAAAAACCTCTTTTGTTTTATGGGGTAAAGACAGAAACAATCCCAGAACAATGCCTCTTCTCTGATGTTCAGTCTTTTATAGTTGATGTTTTGGATACTGTCGGCCTGAAATAAAGAGGACTCCCAAAGCAGCAACAGCAAGGGTTTTTAATCAAGGCAAGGGAATTGCAATTCAGGACACTGTGCAGCACCAAAGTCCTGTACAGCCTGGGAGGGGAAGAAGGGACAGAGTTTAAATACACTTCAACAGGGAGGGAGTCTCATGGAAGGCATAGCCTCTCAAAACTGTTACGTAAGTTGTTTTGCAAAATAGCCAAATGTCTGAAGAGAAGACTGGGAAGGTTTGGGGAGTGGTGACATCTGGTCAGCATAGCGGATTCTAGGTGCAGCAATGGCAAGTTTCCAGAGAAGTCGCAAGACCTCCTCCAACTGGTTTAAACCTGCTGCCCATGAGGTCAGGGTCAGGTAGCCCCTCTGAAGGCTACATTCAACAATATTGTTGACCAAGTGAACAAAATAACTGCTCTTCAGAGTTCAAATAAGAATATGAGGCTTAAACTTCTTTATATGAAGTTTCCTGCAAGAATCCTTGGGACAACTTCAGTGGCACACAGGACAACAGTAATGCTCTACCTCATCCTGTTCCCACATGGTTTTGATCTTTGCTAGTTCTCATACTAGCTGTGTGACCTTGGACAAGTTATTTAACCCTATTTGCCTCAGTTTCCTCATCAGTTAAATGAACTGGAGAAGGAAAAGGCAAATCACTTCAGTATCTTTACCAAGCAAAGCCAAAAGGGGTCGTGAAGAATTGGACATGACTGAAACAATTGAACTCTCTGTAGTTCAAAAGCTTTCCTTTCCATGTAGCTTGGAGATTACTGGTATCTGGTGTGGCAACATCTATCAAAAACATTGTTTTTGAATTTTCACGGATCCATGTTACATCCAGGTGATTGTAGGCCATTATTATTATAACTATATTGTTATCACCACCACTTTCATTTGACTTTCTGATGGTTCAGCTAGAAACATTCCTGAGTCAAGTGGCTCTCCAGGCATTCTCCTATAGCTAATGTTTTTGTGAACCCTGACATTGGTGGATCGAATAACTGCTCTTCAAAAGTAAGCAAAATTGTTGGGATGTCAGCTCATCATCCGTAGGCTCACTGCCAGCATCCTCTGATAGCAGGCAGGACAAAAGACACGCGAGGCACCTCTTCCTGGTCTCACATGATTCTGATCTCCCACTATAGTTTGAAAGCTTTCCCTGACGTATAGCTGGGAGACTGTGAGTATTTGCCATAACTGTCTCAAAAGATCCAAGCCTTTTAGTGGACTACGAGCTCAGTGTGAGTCAGCAGGGTGAAATGGCTGCCAAGAAAGCTTTTGATTACACCAAAAGAAGCAAAATTTTCTGGATAGAAAAATGCTGAACCACATCTGGTGTATTATGTCTAGTCCTGGACACCACATTTTAACAGGACACCCACAAATTGTAAGGAAGGCAAGAAAGATGCTGAGGGGAAAAAGCAAACAGCTGAAGACCATGCCATACACAGATCAGTTGAAGGAACTGGGGATTCATAGCCTGAAGAAAAGACTTTGTTGAGACATGATAGCTATTTTTAACTGTTTGAAAGGCTAGCACTTGGAAAGAGGGATTCTTTTTTTTTTTTTTTTGGCTTGGCCCCAGAGAGCAGAATTACCAGCAAAGGGTGAAACAAGGCAGATATAAACTTGATGTCATGAAAAAAAAAACTCCCTAACAACAGAGCTGTCCAAGGTAGAAAGGGCACTTCAGGAGGTATGCACGTTCCCTGTTCCCCTCAAGGAAGGTCTTCAAGCAGCTAAATGTCCTCTTGTCGGTGAGGATGTAAAGAGGATTAAAAACATTCAGGGAAAGGCTGGAATCTAACCCATCTAATTGGAAGGGACTTTGAGATTCCTGGTTCATGTTAGACACGTTGTGTTCTAATCCCCTCCCAGTTCTAATATTCTTTGCTCTAAATCCTCACCCAATTCTGGTATTCTGTGTCCTGGTGCCCTTCCCAGCTCTGACATTCCATCCTCTTCCAGTCTCTTCCAGCCCCTGGAAGGCAAGGACTGCTGATTTTTGTTTTTGATTTTGTTTTTCGGTTTTGCCTCATTTTATTCCCAGCATTCAGCACAGTGACTGGCATATCACAAGCCCTTAATAAATACTTACTAACTTGACATTCTAAGGTTCCTTCTGGTTCTGATATTCTATGTTCTGTAGGGTCAATATAGAAAGGGGATTTAGATAACAAATACTGGAGAGGATGTGGAAAAGTTGGGACACTAATGCACTGTTGGTGGAAGTGAATTAATTCAATGCTCCATTCTGGAGAACAATTTGTAACTATACCCAAAGGGCTATAAAATTGTAAATCCTTTGACCCAGCAATACCATCACTTAGTCTGCATCTCAAAGAGATAAAAAAAAGGAAAAAGATCTATGTGTACAAAAATACTTATGGCAGCTCTTTTTGTGGTGGCAAAGAATTGGAAATTGAGGGGATACTCATCAACTGGGGAATGACTGAACAAGTTGTGGTATATGATTGTCATGAAATATTATTGTGCTATAGGAAATGATGAGGAGGATAGTTTCAGAAAAACCTGGGAAGACTTACATGAACTGATGTAGAGAGAAGTGAACATAACCAGGGGGGCACAGTTACAGCATTATTGTATGATGAACAACTTAGGTCTTCTCAGCAGTACAATGATCCAAGATGATTCCAAAGGACTTATAATGAAAAGTGCTATCCATCTCCAGAGAAATAACTGATAGCATCTGAATGCAGATTGAAGCATACTTTTTTAAGCTTTTTTTCTTTTTCTTTTTGTCTAAGTCTCTTTTGCAACATGTTTTGCATGACTGCACATATATAATCTATATAAAATTGCTTGTCTTTTCAAAGCGGGGAAGGGGGAGAGAGGGGAGAAAATTTGGAAATCAAAGTTTTTTAAAATATGCTAAAATTATTTTTACATGTAGTTGGAAAAATAGAATATAAAAATTTTCACATTAAAAAAGAAAGAAAATTTAAAATACAAAGCTCTTTATAAAAAGTGCCAAATGAATATTATAGGCAAATACTTTCAGAGTTTAAAGGGAGGTAAAACAACTGTGAGTTAGGATATACTTCCTGGGAGATTGGGTAGGACTTGAGTTGGTATCTATAAGAATAAAGAGGATTTATACTGTGCAAACAGAGAGGAAGAGGGAGGACATCCCAGGCAGGGAGGAGCATGGAGGAGGGCAGGTTGGTGGTGGGTTCCAGGGAACCAGTGTGACTGAAGTGCTGAGTCAGGTTTACCAAGGCAAGTTGGGAATAGATCATGGAAGACTAAATGCCAGATGAAGGGCTGTGGATTTATAATAGAATTTAGAACTGAAAGATCCTCAGAGATTACAAGGTCCAATCCCCCTCATTTTACAGATGATGAAATTGTAGCCTGAGAAGTCTAAATGATTGCTCAGGGTCACATAGGTAGTGTGTAGCAGAACTAGGATTCAAATACAGGTCCTCTGACTTCAGATCCTGTCTTCTGTATGGGCAGTGAAGAATCATGGATTCTTGGAGATATGAGGGAACCTGGAGCCTATCTCATCTATCCAGACTACAATAGATGGTCATCCAACTTCTGTTTAATTATCTCAGGTGCTATGGAGCTCATTACTCCCCGAGCCAGCCCTCTCAACTGTTGGAGTCAAAAGAAACTCCTGAGTAGGCAAGGGGATGAGGTCATCACTGACCTTTAAGGAGAGGGATCTGGGAGTTTACACAAGAAATCTTGGACAGGCAGAGATAAGAGCCTCATGCAATAGTCCAAGTAGGAGTAGAGGAGGCAGGGCCTCTCCTGGGGAGAAGGGAATGGAAATGGAAAGTATATACTCCATGACTGTGTGTGTGTATCCTTTATAAGCTCTGGGGATCCTCATCTGAATCCCTACCTGCATTGATGAGTCTGCTGCTCCAAAGCAAGGCTACATTCCTTCCTCAGAGTTCTAGGGGTAACCCTGAGGGTTTTGGGGTTTTCTCTAATGCTACTAGCTTGAGCCCCCCTTCCAGTGTGTTTTCCCAATACGGATCACAAATAATTAGTACCCCAGTTTCATTTAACCCATTAACATCAATTAATTTTTACCAAGGGATATTTACTGAGAAGTTATGGCAAGAATAGTACAGACATTCTCCCTGCACCAACCCCTGAGGCCATGCTCCTTTATTCCATCTCAGTCCCTAGGGGGAGTGGGTTCAAACTTAAATTGATTTCTACACAGAATTTTGTGGAGAGCCAAAATACTTGATCCAGGATTCAGATAAAAATGACAGCTAGCTCTAAAGGAAATCCTCTGAGATGCGGTTTTCAAAAGCTTGCTTCTGGAATCCTCCTTTAAGATATTCTATATTTAGGGGTGACTAGGTGGCGCAGTGAGTAGAGCGCCAGCTCCGGAGTCAGAAGGACCTGAGTTCAGATCTTGCCTCAGACACTTCACACACACACACACACACACACACAAGCCGTGTGACCTTGAGCAAGTTACTTAATCCCAACTGCCCTCCAAAAAAGCAAAAGAAAAAGATGCTCTGCATTTAAAAGGATGTTACTTGAGTGTTAAGATCAAAGACTCTACCCTAAGGTTTTAGTCACCTAGATGCTAAGTCCTTATTAAATTATCGATTCTGTGCTACTTCCAGGATATGACTGACTATCTAAAACCTCCTGCACTAAAATACTGATAAGAACACTATGGTTTCATTGCTCTATAAAAACCTTGTCCAAAGAATCAGTAAACAGAGTTCTTCCCTGAACTACCCACATGGCCCGGTTCATTCTCATTCACATCTCCAACCATGCTTGGTGCTGGACCCACTCATGGCAGCTCATTGCGGAATTTGTCTTTCATTTCCAGATTAGGCAATGCATGAGCTGCTCTCACGATCCCCAGCTGGCCCTCCATCTATTTCTATGCTGGGTCAAGGAGGCCCCTCTGGGCTTCACTCCTCACTAGGCTCATTTATCCACAAAATTTGCTGTGGATACCAGCCTCTAGCCTTCACTAAAGCTGTTAGTTTACTCTAAGATGCCTTCACAAAAGAAGGGGAGAAAGGTTCATCAGAGATAAAAGCGGTAAGAGGGCCATGTGCCCATGAGCCCCAAGTAGGGAGATAAAGGCTCAAGGCCTCTCTTGCCCCCTGGAGGGTTATAGTATCCCCCCTCCTCCCCCCCTCAAATGCAGCCAGGCAACTCATCCATGCAGTGCCTTTTGTAAACCTTAATTTCAGCTTAACAGCCAATTAAAAGGCTTCACTTTTTCAAATGGTAAGGAAAAAAATACCTGGGCATACTCTAAAGTTCACACGGGGATCACATCAGCAAAGCCACACTCACACAGAGAGGGCTCTTGTTGGGTAGTCTGAATTCCTCCCTCCCCCCCCACCACTTTCCCCATCACATCATCATAATCAATCATAGCTAACATTTAAATAGCTCTCAAAACCATAGGTCTTACAAAGCACATTACATATAGTGATCTGATCTGATCTTTCTGACAGCCCTATGCTATGTGGTAGATGGTGCTTTAATCATCCTTTTACAGATGAAGAAACAGGATGATGAAGGTTAAGTGACTTCAGGGTCACATAGCTAGCAAATATCAGGATTTGAACTTAGATCTTGTTGACCCTAAGGTCAGCACATATTCCACCATGCTGTGTAGCTGTCCGTGAATTGCCTGCAATGCGTTCAGGGCAGTGGTGGATATAAAGCTTCCATCTCTCCTGGAGCAGAGAGAGATCAGTGGAAAATACCCTGTGAAAAGCCAAGCTGTAACAGTTCAAAGACAGTCAGGATGGAGGACTGAGGTGGCATAGAATGATGAGGATCTGACTCTCATCCTGGCTCAGAGGTTCATCCCCTGTATGACCTTAGATAAGTCACATAACATCCGTGTGCCTAAGCCTTGCCACTTGTATAATTAGAAGGTTGAACTGGATTCAATTCAATTTAATTCAACAAACATTTATTAAGCCCCTGCTGTCTGCAAGGTAAGAGCCAAGGTGATCTGGTGTGGGTAGAGAGCCTGCCTCAGTTAGAAAGATCTGTCTTACTGCTGATCTATCCTAGCAGTGTGACCTTAGCTAAGTCACTTAAACTCTATGTCCCCAGGAAAGCCTAAGTCTATAAAGTGTAAAGCCACACATGAGCAGCTTTCCAGAGGACTGCTACTGTGAACAGCTTTCAAGGTTCTGATTATATACTATAGCAAACTCTCTATTTATACAATAACAAATCAGAGCAAAACATTTACAGAAAATCAAGGCACAACATTCACAATGTTACAACTTATCACAGAAAATCAAAATATAGCATTCAAAATGTCACAACTCAACAACTTATCATTAAAATGGCCACATAATTTTCACCAAAGTGGTCACATAGTTTTGAACAAAGCACAATCATTTAGTAACTCTTCAATCATCCACCCCTAGGTAACAAGTAAATCACAATTTCATCAGTCACTACTCAGTATCCACAGAGAGGTCTTTTCATCTTGACTCAAGGCAGGTAGCTCCTACCTGAATCCACCAAACTGTCACCTGGATTCAAAGGCAGACAGCTCCCAGTTCCTTGTCCAGCTCTCCATGCAGTTCCTGCTCCATATTGAAGCTTACAGTGTCCAGTCCACCTCAAATGTTTCACAGTCTCTGTTACTGGGAAGACAAGGCTTAACAAAGCCACAATAACATTCATTCACATTAACAAAATCACAACATTTGTACAAAGTATCAGCACCACAGTCATGCTTCCTCGGTATTCTGCAGCTCTGGCTAGCCCTCGGAAGTCTTCAGCACCATAAGCTCCATTCTCAAAATCAAAATCGCTTTATCCAACCTCCAAGTGGCTTGCTCTAAGAAATTCTGTCTCAGTTCTCAATTCTCATTTCTCTTCTCAGTTCTTCTCAATTCTCAGTTCCATCTTCAGTCCAGCAGCAGCTGCCCTGCCTCCACAATGCTTACCCCAGGAAATTCTGTCTGTCCAGCTTGTGTTCTTCCTTCCTTCCTTCCTTCCTGTTTAGCCCTTTACTGTTACATCCTGTTACATCAGCAACAGGAGTTCCTACCTCCTGTTTTGTTTTTTACAGAGGCTTAATTTGAAACAAGGTGCTAAGTCCCTGCTTACTGACAATACAAAGGGATCTTCAAATTTCCTTACTATTACAAGTCCCATCTTCACTGGGCAGTCAGGCCATCAATAATCATTTATTATTATGTTCCAGATTAAGCACTTTGCAAGTTTCATTTCATTTGATCCTCACAACAACTGTGGGAGGCCACGTTATTATACCTATTTTACTGTTGAAACTGAGAGACAGAGATGAACGGCTGGCCCAGAGTCACACAGCTTGTAAGTGTCTGATGCCAGATCTGAACTGGGGTCTTCTTAACTGCCAGTCAGACATTCCAGTCACTGCACCACCTTGTGGTCTCAGTTTCCTCATCTTTAAAGTGAGGGAATTGAAATACATCAGGGATACTTAAATTGTTTGGTGTCATGGGCCCCTTTGGCAGTCTGGTGAAGCCTATAGACCTCTTCTCAGAATATTTTTTTTTTTGCTTTTTGGAGGGGAGAAGGTAGGGCAATTGGGGTTGAGTGACTTGCCCAAGGTCATGCAGCTAGTGAGTGTTAAGTGTCTGAGGTCAGATTTAAACTCAGGTCCTCCTGACTCCAGGGCCAGTGCTCTATTCACTGCACCATCCTCAGAATAGTTTTAAATTCAATTTTTAAAATGCATATATATATATGGAATTATAGAGGAAACCTGTGATATTGAATTACAGGCTGTACCAAATGTCTTAGTGCAGTTTAATAACTTCAAAAATATAAGGTTACAAACTTAAAAAGACATCATTTGAGAGTTGATTTATTTAAATTTTCAAAAATTATTTAGTTTTGTTCCTTTTTAATAATGAATTTTAGTTTCATTTTCTGGATGACAATTTCTCAAACTGGGAAATTTGTAGAGAAGGCCCTTCTGCTTACCCAGTGCTGTCACCTGATCCATTTCCATTAGAGGGATCACATCAAAACTGTCATGTTTGCACCCAAACCTTATCCTGGGGATGACCATAGGGCTAGGATTTAAAATGTAGTCCTTTCAAGCACTGAGTAGTAGCTGATGAAAATTTTTACAAAGCTCAAAAAATCAGCTAGAATGATTAACAGAACAGGATGGCAGTTATTAGCAATTATAATAAGAAACTTATCAAAATCTTAAAATTTAAATACTCAATCTTTAAAATGTTGATTTGGGTACATTTGTAGCATTTATGTTTCTGAAGTTATTAGGGCTTTAAACTGCACCAAGACTTTTGGGACACCCTGGATAATTATAATCTCCTCTTTTCACTCAAACATTCATGTTTTCTTTCCAAAAACAGCTGACCTGCCTTGCCAAATACAATTTGGGTCTAGGCTCCCCGCCATCCTCCCTGCATGCCCAGGCAAGGCTGAAGCACGCTCAGGTGTTCCTGTGCTCTCCTCAGAACTACTACTGGGGGGTGGGGGAGGAGAAGCAGCAGAGGGGAATTCCCTCTGGTGTGGGGCATAGTGGAAAAGAACTGTGAAAACTGGCTCTCCAAGTGACCTTGGCCAAGTCATTTCTCCCCCTCTATGATCAACCAACAACATGTTTTCAAAGCTTATTTTGTGCCATGAACCATGTTAAGACCTGATATATGACAGGCACTGGAGCTCCAAAGACAAAAATAAAAGTTCCTCTCCTCAAGGAACTTCCATTCTAATGATAGAGAAAGCACATGCACATAACATATGCAAACATATGTGTTTATAACACACAACACATATAAAATGAATACATGGTCATTTGGGGAAGGAAGGTCCCAGCAGTTGAGGTGATCAGGAAAGGTTTCATTAGAAAATGCAGAATTCAGTCCTACATGACCTCTAAGACCCATTCCAGGTATAACTCTATGATTCTCATTTTTGCCTTGATTTAATTTTTCTTGTCTAACCCAACCTGAACCCTCTTGATGGGGGCTCATCCATCCTCTGCTTCTTGTACAGCTGTTTTTCAGTCATGTTCCCTCATGACCCCAGTTAGTGTTTTTTTGGCAGAGATACTGGAGGGGTTTCCCATTTCCTTCTCCAGATCATTTTACAGGTGAGGAAACTGAGGCAAACCGGGTTAGGTGACTTGCCCAGGGTTACATAGGTAGTAAGTGTCTGAGGCCAGATTTGAATTCAGGAAGATGAATCTTTCTGACTGCAGGCCTGGCACTCTATCCATTATGGTGCCACCTAGCTCCCCCAGCTTCTCTGATGATGGGGACCTCACTCCCCAAGTTTCCACTTAGCTAAAATCTGCCTCTTTGGAACTTCTAGTCAGATGTCCTGGTTCTTCCCTCTACAGCCAAGAAGAATGCCCCAAAGTCTTCACGTATTTGAAGGGGATAACCATGGATGCCTCTAACCCTTTTTTCTCCAAGTCTTTGGCCCTTTTCTCCCAATGTCCTCGTGTACCCATTCCACCAGTGCCCTGAGTGTCCAGCTTTCTTCCCAACTCTTGGCCCTTCCATCCAGTGCTTCAAGGGACCTCTTTCCCCAAACTTCCCCAGATTTCACCTCCTCATCTTCTCAATTCTGTTGCCGATCTTCACCTCACTCCTCTTCTAGCTTTGCTCTTAAATCTCTGTCCTCTACTATATCCCAGAAGATTCCTCCACCTAGAAGATGCACCAGTCCCTGTGTCCTCCTCACCCTGGATGAGCTCCTCAACCCAATGACCCCCTCATCCAATCTCTGAATTCCTTCCTAAACTTCTATTTTGAGGAGATGCCCAGGCCAGCCAGACTTACTCCTTTACTCCTGGCTCTACGCTTGACTCTCCAGATTTTTTCACCCTGATTTATTCCTGGAGGTCTATGTAATCCAAGGGTAATTGATAACAGGAAAAGATTACATAGATGAACCTATCTAAAGTGGGGGCCAGTATTAGCAATATCAACAAATTTAGTTTAAAATTTTATTAGAAAGTAAATGTATTTTATTTATATTTAAATATAATTAAATTTATATATAAAGATCTATGAATATTATATTTAAATATATTATTTAGGTTACAGTTACAACTATGTCCTAATTTATAGAATAAACAAAAAGAAAATCTGATTTCTTTCCCATATCCCATCTCCTTCACTTTTCAACCCTCCTTTTTGTGTTATGTACCCCAATTAGAGTATAAGCTTCTTGAGGCCAGGGACTACCTTTCTTTTTGCTTGTGTCTGTATTCTCAGAGCTTAGCACAGTGCCTAACACTGTGTAATAATAATAATTATAGTTATTTCATTTTACAACTATATTATAATGGCCCATAATTATTTTATAGCTAAATAATAATAGTCATTAATATGAATTAATAAATGCTCATTGACTTGACTTGAACATGGGATGTCAGGAGCTTCTTCCCTGAGCCCTCAGCTTCCACCTCTTCTCCTCTCACTTCCTTCCCTTCTACCCCAGGTGTTTTAGACAGGCCATTGAAAAAGTGGAGCTTGTCACCTAGGAACAAGTGATGACACTGGTAAATGCAGCCTTCATGGGAAGGTGAAAAAAGGGTGGTGAGGATGTTTTGCCTGGAAAGAGAAGGCTTGGCTAGCATGGTCCCTACCTTCAGGTTACATGAAGAATCGTCAGCTCTGGAGAAGGCAGTAAGTACCAAGTGAAGGAAAGAGCCCTGGGCTTAGGAGCCAAGGAGCTCAGGTGTGAAGCCTGGCCCTACCCCCAACACATTGTGTATCCTTGGCCAAGGCATTATCTTCTCTGGGTCTCAATTTCCTTATCTCTAAAGTGAGGGGGCTGGATGAGATGACAGATGGCCTCTAAGGTCACTCCCACTTAAACTGTAATCCTTTGATCTCTTCCAGCTCTAAATCCTATGATGTTTTTTAGTATTGGGAGTATATTTATTTCTTTTGGCTTCGGGTAGTGTAATGAGAATTAATAATCACAATAATAACAGCTAATGTTCATACAATGCTTTTAAGTTGGCCAAGTACTTTGCATGATATTATCTCATGGGATTCCCACTACAATCCAGCAAGGCTCAGAGAGCCTCAGAGAACCTGGGGTTACACAATTGTGTGATTGGTTCTAGGCAATCCATCAATAAACATGTATTAATCTCTTACAGTGTGCTAGGTATTGTGAATGAATCAATGAAAGCACATATCAGGGCTAGGCTCTGTAGTAAACATCGGTGATAGACACAAGCAAGCAAAACAGTTCCTGATCTCAGAGTTTGCAATCCCATGGGGGGAAAACCAGAGTCCAGTCCGGTGGGAGGAGATTGAAGAAGAGGCTGGAGTGTGGGTGACACCCATTGGAAATGACCAGGAAGTGACTGACTAAGTGAATGAAAACTATTTGTTAAATGTGTGCTGTGTCAAGTACCAAGTCAAGCAAGCACTGGAGATACAAATAGGAAATTGAAACTATTCCTGCCCTCAAGGAACTTTCTCTTTAAATTCAGTTTTATTGTATCTCCAATTCTGATTTCTCTCCTTTCCCCTACATCTCCCCTCCTCTTTGAGAAAGGAAGAAAAACAAAATCATGTCAAATATGTAACACTCAGCAAAACCAAGAAGGAGCTTGTATTCTAGTGCAGGAGAAAACCATGTCCTAATAGAGAATATTGACCTAGGAGTCCCAGACAAATACCGAATGTGTCCTTTCAAGAGGCAATAGTTGTGTTGATTTGATGACAATTCTCAGGGCAAGTAAAGCAAACAGAGGAAAGGGGTTCATACACTGGGAGCACTGGGGTCGCTAAGCCAACTAAATGCTTCCAATGAATTCTTCCACTTCATAGGACTGGAATGAGTCTTTCGGAGGAGGGAGCTTTGATGGAGCTTTAAAAAGAGAGTAAGGATCAGACAAGGCAGGAATAAAAATACTGGGGGAATATGATCGCTATCTTCCGGTATTTGAAGATCTATCATGGGTGTAAAGAGTGTGAATTGTTTTACTTGACTTCAGAGGGGAGAACCAGGAGCAATGGGTGGGGGGTACAAAAGACAAATTGGGAAAGCTTCCTAAAAATTAGAAGTGTCTCCAAGTAGAAGGGGCTGCCTCTAGAGGTGACGGGCTCCTTCCTTCACATGAGGTCTTCAAACAAAGCATGGATAACCACTGGTCAGATCATAACAATAGCTCCCATTTATATAATGTTTAAAGGTTTGCAAAGCATTTTATGTCATTTTATCCTCATGACAACCCTAGGAGATAGGTGTTATCATCATCCTCATTTTGTAGATGAGGAAAATGAGGCAAGCAGAGGTTAAGTGACTTGTCCAAGGTCACACAACTGGTAACACTTGAGACCGGATTTGAACCTAAGTCTCCCTAATGGTAGCCCCTCCCACTATCCACTTCGACACCTAGCTGCCTCTTCTAGGTGTTCTGTAGAAGATTTTAGGATTAGAGACAGAGCTGAAACCCTCTGATTCAACCTCATCCTCTTACAGATGGTCAAAAAATACTGATTTGCCTAAGGTCACATGTGGTAAGTGGCAGAGCATAGGTTTGAACCCACATCTTCTGTATCTCAATTCCAGGGGAATTCTTCTGATTTGAATTGGACTAAAAGGCCACCTAGATCCTTCCAGAAACACCATGATTCAGTGCTTCCATAAGCACTTAGAGCCAGAATAGTCCCAAGCAAAGGTCTAGTCCATATGTCAATGCTTGAGCATACCAATGGGTCCTTAAGTTCCTCAATATTTGAGGAGCCCTGTAGGGACTGTGGTTTTCCCTCTGAGGGCAAAAGCCTGACTCTCTTTTCCTTTTTTCTCCTCTTTATCATCTTTGGCTTGGAGAAACCCTTTTGCAAGCACTCAGACATGAAGTAACCTGTGATCATTTTGGAAAATCTACTTGTTAAAACAGTGCAATCTGAATTCAGCTCAACTTACAGGTGGCAAACCCTGTAATCCCTGCTTCCAGCAAGGCTGAAGTTGACAGATTTCTTGAGATATAATGGGCTAAACCAATTGTGAGACTGCACTAAGTATGACAGTAGTGTGGTACTTTCCTCAGAAAAGGGGAGTTGCCTGGATTGCCTAGAGAGGGGCAAATCCTCTCAGGTCATTAATGGAGAAGGTCAAAGCTCCTGTGTTGATCAGAGGGGGACCAGCCCATAAGTAGTGTGCACCCCCCCATACTTCTAGCCTGTATAAAAGAGGGACACTTAGTTAAAAAAAAAGTTTGGAAAAAAAGTTTTAATTCAGAAATGAGTGAAATCCCCAGATCTGCCAATTTATATATTTTTGGGAAAATGTGAGTTTCCAGATTATGTGTGATCTTCGAAACATGGAATTTGCTCTTCCCCCTCCCCCCCCATACATACCAAAAAAAAAAGCATCCCAGTGGATTTGTTGAAAAAAGAAAATGTTTAATTGAGGAGAGAAGTATAGTGGAGGGGCAATTGATTTCTACCTCCATTCTCCCAATTCAGTTGACATAATCACAGACAAGGAGAGTGATGAGGAATAGCTCCCAATAGGTTCGGCAGGGACTGTGATCTTATCTAAGACCAGAACCTGCGATTCAGTCTGGAAAGAATTCAGCTCAGCCTTACTTGGAGTCAGAGTTGAAAAACTTTATTTTACGCTTTACAGCGGGCAAGGCTCCTTAAGGGACCTGCAAGTGAAAGGGGCACAGGCTTTTACTTTTAAAGGGCAGGACTGCCATTGTCAGGGCTGACCGGATGGATGTAAGGGACTTCAGTGCATAGATAAAGGTTAGGGCTGACTGAGAGGAACTTGTGGCTTGTGACTAGATAAAAGTTTGAGGAGTTTAACTTAGAGATGAGATTTGGGCCAGACTGGAGGAGACATGAGGAGATTAACAGAGGACAAAGGAGTCACAAGTTGTTGCCTAGGCAGAGTGCAGATAGGGAGAAGGGGCAGAGTTTGAGGCTGAGAAAGGGATTTTGCAGAATACAATTTTACAATACAAATTGCAGTTACAATTGTACAAACTGGTTTTACAAATTGCTGTTACAGATATAGATCCCAAGCACCCCATCAAGAGGATGATGTGATAACAATACATGGGCAGACAGGGAACCTATTACAAGGTATGATTACAATTCTCTCAGCCAGGAGGGTCACTGATTTGTTGGGTTTAAGATTGGCCACGTGCCTGGAGGCTTTAAATAGCTAAGCCCCGGAAACAAGCTCTTGGAGAGCTCAGAAGTTTTGATCAGTCAAAAAGAGAGCCAGAGATCAGCAAAGACAGAGCTATTGACCTCTTGGGGTTGGGGGGTTACCTCCTCACTCTGCCCCCCACCTCCCCGCGGTCATGATGTCTATCAACAGAGTTCTTCACCCAGGAAAGTTCCCAATCAGCAGCTAACGAGCCATTTTGAAACAGTGTGGTTCTGCGTCTTTGCACTCTAAATTTGAACCCGCTCTTCCCTGGGTTGCTATGTGTATCTGTAGGAGAGTGCTCCCCAGGGGGATATTTTGGAGCTACTGTTCTGTCTACTCTTGTTCTCCTTGCTCAATTGTTCTCAGTCATGTCTGACTCTTGTGACCCCATTTAACATTTTCTTGGCAGAGATCTTGAAGGGTTTTCCAATTTTTTTTTCTCTAGCTCATTTTATAGATGAGGAAACTGAGGCAAACAGGGTTAAGGGACTTGCCCAGGGTCATATAGGTAGTAAGTGTCTGAGGTTGGATTTGAACTCAGATCTTCCTGACTCCAGGTCCTATCCACTGTACCACATAGCTGTCCCTCCTTATCTGTTTTGCTTGTCTATAGATATTCAAAATGGTTTTATAGGTGAGGAAACTGAGGCAAACTGGGTTAAGTGATTTGCTCAGGGCCACACAGCTAGTTAATATCTGAAGCTGGATTTGAACCTGTAGCAGCAAGCACCCCAAGTGTCCTCAGGGTTTGCAGCTACCACAGGTTCTTGGATCTGCTTTGTTAAAGGAAAGCAACTCAAAATGGGTTAACAAGCTTACTTTAATCAATCAGACATATATCGTTTACCTTGTTCAGGAGCAAAGGTCAGCACCCTGAACCTCAAAGTATACAGGCATAATTATCAAGACAGAAACATCAAGTAGACAGATTTCCAAACTGTCCAACCATTACATCCATACCCAGTCAACATCTGGGTTTCCACATTCTGGGTTTTTCAAAGCCGGGGGACTCTCAACAACGGCTTCCCAGAATTCAGATCAAATCACAGAACACTTCTCAAAGTGAGTCCCAAAACAAAGCTACACATCAGGGCTTATATAGCCTTCTCCTGGCTCAGAAAATGTAACAACCTTATTGACCCACTGGCTAATCAAAAAGTATCTACTGAAAAACAAGCCTCCCTCCCCAAGCTTCTGGTGCACTTTAGCCTGGGGGCAGGGAAGATCTTCCAAATTTGCATTCCCATTACAGAACCTAGGAAGACGAGTCTTCTTGACTCTAGGCCAAGAGCTCTATCCACTGTGGTGCCCCCTAGATGCCCCCATTCTGGCTGACTGTTAATGGAAAGCATACCCATGAGCTACAACATTTGGGTCTGGGAGCCCACAGACTATTTCCTTAATACTTGAGGTAGCAGTCATTCTCGGAGGACCCATCCTGCAAACCTAATAATTCTGAGTTGGAGGAACTGCCCAAAGGGGGTGCTACACTTATATTCTATTATTATATATGGGACATATATGCCCCTAGTTACACTTCACTCTGACTTCAAGGACCTGGAATGTTTGTCCTGAAAAAAAAAATCTCTGGGGACAGTGGATCAGGATAGCTGTCTACGTGTGTTTGCAGAGTGAGTGGCCTTGTTCTGTTGGTTCCCAGAGGGCCAAAGTCACAGAGAAGAGAATACAACCCATTCCCTACATAGCCGCCCAAGTGATTTTCCAAAAGTACAGGTTTGACCATGTCACCCCTCTACTCAATAAACTTCAATGGCTCCCCATTATTTCTAGGACCAACTACAAACTCCTCTGTCTGGCATTTGAAGCTCTTCACAACTTGACCCCTTCATGTCTTTCTACACATTCTAACATATCGCTTCCCTCCATGCCCCATCATAACTTGCCCCTCACACCACACTCTCCCACCTCCATGCTGTTGCATGGACTGTCCTCTCATGCCTCCCAAATTCCAGCCCTTAGACTGTCTGACTTCCTCTAACTAAAAAGTCACTTCTTCCAGGAGGCCTTTCCCAGTCTCTTCCCCTCTTAGGCTCTGTATTTACCTTGTGCATTCTGACTTAGATATGTCTCCTTCCATGGAATGTAAACCCCTTGAGGGCAGGGATCGCGATTGTTTTTGCTGTGTATCCCCAGAGATTAGCACAGTGTTTGGTATACAGTAAATGTTTTAATAAATGCTTGTTGATGGATTGGTTGATTTTCATTTAATGTGAGGGGAAAAATATCTGAACAAAAACTGAATGGGAGCCTTAGGAGATCATGAGTTCCTTTATCACCAGAAGTCTTCCAGAGGAGCCCAGAAGGAGTCAGATGGAGCCATGTTTCCGGGATGTCAAAGAGAGATCCTAGAATCCTAAACCTGTAAGTGATAGAAACGGGCAGTTCTCTAAAGGAAACCAGAGCCATCGACAGTCATTAAATTGTCACTACATCATTATTGATTAAAGAAATGCAAATTAAATTAATTTAATTAAATGCAAATTAAAACCACTCCGAGGGACTACCTCACATCTATCAGAAATGACAAACACTGGAGGGGATGTGTGAAAACAGGATACTAATGCACTATTGGTGGAGTTGTGATTTGGAACTATGCCCAAAGGGCTATAAAACTCTGCCTCTCCTTTGACCCAGCAATACTAGTATCTATATCCCCAAGAGATCAAATAAAATGGGAAAAGACCTATATGTACAATTTTATAGCTGCTCTTTTCATGAGAGCAAAGAATTGGAAACTGAGAGGATGGCAGTCATTTGGGGAATGGTTGAACAAGTTGTGGTATATGATTGTGATAGAATACTATCATGTTATAAGGGATGGTGAGGGGCATGGGTTCAGAAAAACCTGGGAAGACTTAATGAACTGATGCAAATTGAAGTGAGTCAAACCAGGAGAACATTGTACACAGGAACAGCAACATTGTAGTAATGATCAACTGTGGTGGGCTATTGATATCCCGTCCTCTTACTTACCCATGGTAAGTCTTCGGTCGTCACCGGCCTCCTAGGAGGAATTACCAGACAGAGCACCGGAGGTTTGCAGGAGTTGTTTATTCAGGCTCAGCTACATCGCGACTGCCCTGAACTTCCGCATCAGGGCAACTTATAGGTACATATAGCCAATCATCTTCTACAGCTCTATTCATTACCTTTTAAGGTCATACATCAAGCAAGCAGGCACTAGCCCATATACCATTACTTCCTGGCCCCCAACAATCAACCATGAAAGACTTATCTGCTCTGATCAATACAGTGATATATGACAATTCCAAAGGATCCATGATAAAAAATACTATCCACATCCACAGAAAAAACTGATGAAATCTAAGTGAAGATCAAAACAGATTTTTAAAACCTTCTTTGTCTTGCTTTTTTTTTTTGGCAGGGGGTGGGGGGACATGGCTAACATAGAAATATGTTTGGCATGACTTCATATGTATAGTAGGTATCATGTTTCTTGCCTTCTCAATTGGTGTGGAAGGGGCTAGAAGGAGAGGAGTTTAGAACTCAAATTTTTTAAAAATGAATGTAAAAAAAAAAAAGAATTCTAGACCTAGTTCTGGAATTCCCTCATTTTACAGCTAAGGAAACTGAGACCCAGAAAGATTTTATGAATCTTGGATATAGAATTGGAAAGGACTTCAGAGACCAAGTGAGTCCAGCTTCTTAATTTTATAGCTGAGGAAACTTAGGCCCAATGAGGGAAAGTGAGTTGCCTAAGACCACACAAGTTATAAGGATAGAAGGCAGGACTTGAACTCATGTCCTCTTACTCCAAAGTCAGTGCTTCTTTTCCACTGTAGGAGATGACTTTTCTGACGTCCCTCTTAGCCCTGCGCTCCTTCAGGTTGATTTCACCCCTCCCATACCTGGCTTATTCCCACATTTTCTCAAGGTGGAGCCCTGGATGTTGACACAGCTCAACATGCAAACTTTTTATGGTATTTCTTGCTACAACAGGCCTTCCTGGTTTCACCCTCAGAGGAGAAATGATGCTATTATTTCCATCTTGGCTGCCTGATACAACCTACTGAAAGGGCAACCCCTTCCCAGGAAGGAGAATGACAGGAATGCAGAAAGGAATTTGAAGAATGGAGAATTGTGGTATGTAAGGAATCTGCAACGTCACTGGAAAAACACTATGGGATTCCCAAGGACCAGAGGGCCTTCCAATTTTGCATTCAACCAGAGCAAACTTGCTCCCACCTTCCTTTCTCTAGCCGCAGCCCCTCTCTGGGGATGCCCACAAGCCCCTGGCAGGGGACTCCACCAAGAATGGAGGAATTGCCCACAAAGAATGACCCAGATCCAGAGCAAACTGAGAAATCAGGTGGTTCTGAGAGCTGGGAATTTTTATCCTAGGGGCAGGTGGGCTTTCTGTCTAGAGCCAGAAGAGAACTAGCTTTACCTCTCCGTTTTACAGCTGAAGAAACTAAATCCCAGAGAGTTTAAGCAATTGCCCGAGGTCATACTCATACTAAGCATGAGGTCTTAGATTTATACCTAATTCCTTTGGAGTAGAAGTGTATAATCATCACTTTGTGGGGGTCATCAGAGTTCATTCAGTCAAGTAGTTCTGAGACTTTTTGGTCTCAAGACTATTTTACATTCTTAAAACTTTTTGAGGAGTTAAGAAGAACCTCTCTCCACAAAGAGCTTTTGTTAATGTAGATTATATCTATTGCTATTTTCATATAAGAAATTAAATGTATATATGTTAAATAGTATTAATATGACCATAGTTTTGGCCTTGAGGACCTTTGGGAAGGACCTTAGGGATCACAGGGGATCCCTAACCACACATTAAGAAATGTTGATCTTGGGGCGGCTAGGTGGCACAGTGAATAGAGCAGTCAGGAGGACCTGAGTTCAAATTTGGCCTCACACACTTGGCACTTACTAGCCGTGTGACCTTGGGCAAGTCACTCAACCCAAATTGCCCCTCCAAAAAGCAAAAAAAAAAAAAAGAAGAAATGTTGACCTTGTCCAAACTGACCCATTTTATGGATGAGAGAACTGAACAAACTTCCGAAAAGTCCCACAGTGGCAGGTCTATGAGTCCAACCCAGCTACTTTGGAGTCAGAGACTTTGATCATACATTTAGAGTTGGAAGGAACCTTAAAATTAATGAAGTACAACCCCTCTATTTTACAGATATGGGAAATGACACCCAGAAAATAAAGTCACCTATGAGGTAATAAGTGAAAGCTAAATCCTCTGACTCCCAAATTCAGCCCTCACTGGCTCACAGGCAGCTGACTTGTAAATGACAAACAAGTTTAGAACTCAAGCCTTCTTGATTCTATGAAGAGTGCTCTGGTCCTTATACTAGCTTGATTCAAATGGGGAGGGGAAGGGAATAAACATTTTTGTCATGCTGATCACTTTTTGGAATAGAGTTGGGGTCTGGAGTCAGGAAGACCTGAGTTCAAATGTGACCAGCTGTGTGACCCTGGGCAAGTCACTTAACCCTATTTGCCTTACTTTCCTCATCTGTAAAATGAGCTGGAGAAGGAAATGGTGACCCACTCCAGTATCTTTGCTAAGAAAACCCCAAATTGGGTCATGAAGAGTTGGATACCACTGAACAATAACAACAATCACTTTTTTACAAATATGATCTCATTTGATCCTTGCTCTACAAGGTAGGTGTTATTATTATCTCCATTTATAGTTGAAGATATTGAGAGAAACAGAGGTTAAGTGACTTGCCCATGGTCATAGCTAGATATTATCTAAGACTGGATTTGAACTCAAGACTTCCTGACTCTAGACCCAGGGCTCTATCAATTGTACTCCTTAGAGATCAACTGTGTGTGTTTGTTTCAAATACATTCAGTAATTCTAGGAGGCATGTTTTAATACAAGAATGGTTTGTAATAAATTCAGCTAAGGAGCTAATAAGAATGGTTTGTAACCAGCAAGTGGAATGCTCCCAAGGTAAGATGAAACATGGAACTTGTCTTCCCTGAACATCTGCTGAGCAAACCTCCTTTTCATCAGTGATGTAAAGGTGAGCTCAGCCTCCTTCTACCCATTTGCTTCTGGGAGAGTCAGGGAATACTGGCATGGCAGGGCTCTGCCTTATCTTAAAGAGGAGGAAAATGAGACTCAGAGAAAGGAAAGGATGTGTCCAAGGCACTCAGCCAGCCTAAGGCATATTTGGGGCTTGAACCTAGGTCTTCTGATTTCCAGATCAATCAAAAGATATTTATTGATAGTTATGTCTCTTTCACTAAACCCTAATTCTAGGCTCCTTCAGGTCAAGGCCTGGGTGTTATACGCCTAATATCTCCCCACAGGGCCTAGGACAGGACCCTGTATGACTGAAGGCACTCAATCAGATGGAAATGAGTAGGGATAAATGTAAAGTCTCACTCTGGGGTTTAAGAAGTCAATTTCCTAAGGACAAGAGACATGGCTAAATTTGCTCACTCACCTGAAATAGTTGAAGGGTTTTTAGTGGACTAGGACTTCAGTGGGAGTCCACAGTGCAGTTCTGATGCCACCTTGGATTGTACTGAGAGAAACAGAACCACTAAGAATAAGAAAGGAATTGACGGTCCTGTTATACTCTCAGACCTGGTCAGAAAACACATGTTCAATTCTAGGCACTTTGGCTTAGGAAGTATATTGATAAGCAAAAAATATCCAGAAAAAGGCAACCAGGACAGAAAAGGGCAAGAGTGTGCTGGAGCCAGCTTTAGCCACCTTTAGATTGTTAGATTTTCTTTTTTTTTTAAATTTTTTTGGAGGGCAATTGGGATTAAATGACTTGCCCAAGGTCACATGGCTAGGTTTTTCTTGTGTGTGTATGTGTGTGTGTGTGTGTGTGTGTGTGTGTGTGTTAAGTGTCTGAGGCCAGATCTGAACCCAGGTCCTCCTGACTCCAGGGCCGGTGCTCTATTCACTGCGCCACCTAGCCACCCCTGATTGTTAGATTTTCTGCATGAAAATTTGTTGTGCTATCATTTCAGTCTTCAAGACTCTTCAAGACCCCATTTGGGGTTTTCTTGGTGAAAATGTGGGAGTGGTTTGCTATTTTCTTCTCCAGCTCACTTTACAGATGAGGAAACTGAGACAAACAACAGCCAAATGACCCACCCAGGATCATCTAGCTAATAAGTGTCACAGCCAAATTTGAACTCAGAACATACTGACTACAGGCCTATCTGCTGTGCCATCGTGATATAATTTGATATCAGGAAAAACTTTCTAATAACTAGACCTTTTCCAAAGTGGCTTGGTCTGTCTCAAAAGCTCCCCCCTCACCAGAGTAGAGAGGTATAGACGTCCACTTGATGAAGGATCCCCTTTTTGGGTTGGGTTTGGACTAGTTGGTTGCTGAGGTCAAATCCAACTTTAAGAGTCTGGGTTTCAATCAGATCTTCAGGATATAAGGAAGAAGGGGGAAGGGTTGCCTCTATCTTCTACCCAAGAGAACTAATAACTGATACCTACATCCTTCAATTTGGCAAAATGTTATACATAGAAAATCTCTCAACAACCATATGAGTCAAGCACTATTATCATTTCTCCTTTACAGATGAAGACACTAGAAGGAACTAGGCAGAGAGAGGGAAAAGAAGTTACCCAGAATCCCACAGATAAATCTGACCAAGTCCTCCTGATGCCAAGCCCAGTGCGTCATCTCTAGGACAGGCTTCCTCTCTGGTGGGAATATGGCACATTCCACCCTGGGGAAAGGAGCTGATCTTATTCCATTCAATAAGCAGGGAAGCTGGGAAGGGGAAAAGGAATCAAGATAGGCTTCCTGTAGGAGGTGACACTTTAGGTGAGATCTGGAGGAAACTAAGGATTCCATGGGATGCTTGTGAGAAAGGAGAGCCAGCACAAAGGTAGAGACAGGAGACGGGATGCCAGGTAGGGAGCAGGTCAGTTTGTCTGCTGCACCAGATATATGCACAGAGTCATGTGCAGGAACCTTGGCTGAAGCCAGATTGCAGGGAGCCTTAGAAGCCAAACAGAGGAGTCAGTATTTGATCCAAGAGGAATAAGGGAACCACCAAAGCTTCTTGAGAAGGGGAGTGGTGAGTCAGAATTCATATACTTTCAGAATGTGCAATTGTTTCTGCTCTGGCCAAAAGCTCTGAGGGTCTTCTCCCAGACTGATTCTTGTGTGAAGGCAAACTAGGGCACCTTTTGCCTCCATTCTTAACTAGTCCTTTATCACTTAATGGGTGTTGCCCTAGACAAACCGAGACCTGGAAAAGACCTTAGCTTAAGACCAAGTTCTCCTACTGCATCCTGGGTCATCACCTATCTCTTGCCACTGGCCTTCTATGACTCTGGAGGAGAGAATGAGGCTGATGACTTTGTGCAATTCTGCCTCACTTAAATCCAATTCACTTTCAAGTGAAGACATCACCCTTCTGATGTCATTGGCCTCTTCAAGAAAGGATGAACAACTTTATCAATGTCAACCTAGTGGCTGTGCAAAGAATGGCTTAGAGAGAGCAGATATGATCAAGTTCCCTAATCCATAGGATTCATTTTAATGAAGTTCGACCTGAGGGAAGGAAGAAGAGAGAATAGAAGAGAGGAAGAAAGAAGAAAGAAAAGAAAAAAGGAAGAAAGAAATGTTAAATGATACCCAAAGTAATGAGTTTTGGAGGCAGGATTTGAACCCAGGTCCCGGATAACTCTAATAATTAAGAAGTTAGTTCTTTATACTGGAGGAAGGAAGAGAGGGATGGGGGAAGGAAGGAGGGAGGAAGGAGAGAGGGAAAGAAGAGAAGAAAGGAAGGAGGGAAAGAAAGAAGCATTTATTAAGCTCTGATTATGTACCATGCACTGTGCTAAGTGCTTTACAAATATTATCTCATTTGATCTACGCAACAGCTCGGAGCAGTAGATCCTATTATTATCAGTCTCATTTTACCATTGAGGAAACTGAGGCAAACAGGGGTTAAGTGAGCTACCCTGGGTCCCAGAGCTAGTAAGTCTATGAATCAGGATTTGAACTTTCTATCCACCGCACCGCCTAGCTATATCTGTAGGTATCACAACACATAGGGTAAGCCTACTCTTCAGCATCAATAGCTGGTGTTGAAAATACCTAATACCAAAAAAAAAAAAAAAGGAGATAATTCAGCAAAGCAGTTGCCTGTATGGAAATGCACCATGACTAAGCGATAGGCAAACAACTTCTCAGGGATGATTGATGATATCGTCCTAGGGAACAATCTAGTTTTGGTTAGTGATTGTATGACTGTGGAATGTCAGGGGTAGGAGGATGATGGTTGAGCTGCTCCAGGATCCGTTCCTAGTTTCTGCCACTAGAGGGAACATTGACTTTTGTTTCTCTCTTGCAGAGTTGTCTCTGACAATTCACAGAATGTCTTTTCCTGGAAGGGTCCTCGGGGGACATCTAGACTGAGAAGACCTTAGGTTTGAACCTGTATGTTAACTGAGGCAGACCTAGTCGAATTCATTCATTTGATGGAAGACGAAGTTGAGACCTAGGAATGGTAAGTCATACCCAGGCTCACACAGGTAATAAGTTTTGGAGACAGGATTTGAACCCAGGTCCTTTGCCTCTCAAGCCAGTGTTCTTTCCACTCCTATGCTTCCTCCATGGTGTGGAGCCTGTCTGAATCAGAATATTCAACATCTAGGACAAATAAAGTCATGGATACCTCTAGCCATAAGGATATGGCAGGGGCAGGGGTGAGGGGGAAATTTGGACTAGGGGGCTTCTAAAATTCCTTCTAGTTCTAAATCTATAATCACCTCCTAAAGCAGCCCATTCCATCGATGGGTAGCTCTAATCATTCAGTTAGTTCTTCATACTGAGCCCAAATCTGTCTTTGGTTAACTTTCACCTCCTTGGTCCTCATTTTACACTCTGTGGAAAACTCAGCCACTCAGGACTTCTCAGGATAAATCAATTCCTTCTTGCTTTCAAATATTTGAAAATGATTATTCCCCTCACTCATCCACCACCCCAAGTTGAGTAAATCTCTTCTCTTCTCTCCTCATTCTCTCCTTTCCTCCTTCTCTCCTCTCCTCCTCTCCTCTCCTCCCTTCATTCTCTCCTCTCCTCCTCTCCTCCCCTCCCCTTCCCTATCTTCTCCTCTCCTCTCTTCTTCTCTCCTCCCTTCCCTTCCCTTCTCTTCCCTTCTCCCTTTTCTCTAACAGTGGATACCAAGGGTGCTCTTTTGTAGAAGTCAACAGAATTATCACAACCCTTGGTGACAAATCCAAGGTCTAGTCTGAGGCTCCCAACACAGAAATAGCTTTATATTGAGAGTTAGAAGGGCAGTCCACAGACTGTGACAGAGCTTGGACAAGTCTGTACCTCAGTTTCCTCACCTGTTAAGTGAAAGAACTGGACTAGCTGGTCTCTAAGGTCCTTTCCAGCTCAGGATCCCCTGATCCTAAGAGTCGATACTGAGATGATTCCTTAGGGTTTCCATCTCTGAATCCAAGGATTTCCAGAAGTGTTTTACAGAATCTGATCTGGGAGCCCAAACCTTAGCTTGAAAAATAATCCTCTCTAAGACACCCCCAATAAATGGTCTCTGAGACCTCCAGTGAAGGGGAACCCACTTGACCCTGAGGCAGCCCATTCCACACTGGGAGAACTCTCATTGCTCTGAATTTGTGAGCCAGCCTAAATTTGCCTTCCAGCATTTTCCTCCCTTGCTTGACCCTTGCCAATGCAATATTTACAGCATCCACAATCATGATAAAGACTGTGACTATAAGTATGGCATGATGTTAGATTACAAAATATACCAAACTCTCCAGATAGAGGATAGAATTGAAGCATTTATTTAGACACCAGAAAACCAAATCTCATAACCAGTAAGCCTATTCCATCACAGTACCAAAGACATTAAGATGCCATAATAACACAGAGAGCCACAGCATCCTTCAGCCTTCCCACAAACCAGTACAAGATCAATATTTACTCACAAACCTTTCTCTCGCCTTGCCTGAGCGTCCTCTCTCCCCCACTGTCTGGCTAGCTCTGACCAGCTTCCTGTGGGCTCTGCTTCCCTTCAGCAGACTCCTCCCACCACAGGCTCCATGTGATTACATTCAGCCTATTAAGGGGGCAGAGTTTACTTTCAAAGCAGGAGAGGTCTTCAAACTCCCCCCTAGGTCTATGAAGGGGCAGGGAAGATCTTCACATTCCCATTCCCATTACAGCCCTCTGAAGGCCAGCAGTACCAAGTGTGTCCCTTTCCTCAGTGACGGTCTTTGAAATCCTCATACACATCCATCATGGCCTCATCCTCTCCCCTGCCCCCAGCTTTCTCTTTTCCAAGCTGATCATCCTCAGGCCCTTCTTCTGATACTGTTATGACATGTTCTCCAGTCTTCTCACCCTCCTGATCACTGTCCACCAGACATACTCTCACTTGTCAATTTTCCCCCTAAAATGTGATGCCCCAAATCCTATTTTTCAGATGAGTTTGGACCAGGGCCAAATACATTGGGATTATGACTTCTCTTAGTCCTGGGCTCCATGATGATGATGAGATGGGCCAGGCACTGTGCTAAGCCCTTTGTAAATAGCTCATTTTATCTTCACAACAATTCTGGGAGGTGGGCACTATTATTATCCCCATTTTACAGTTGAGAAAACTGAGGCAAATAGTGGTAAATGACTTAAATGTCTGAAGATGGATTTGAACTCAAGACTTCTTGACTCCAGGCCCAGCAATCTATCCACTGCACCACCCAGCTGCCTATGTCCCTCTTCATGGAGCCCAAGATGTTTTTTAAACTTTCACAAAATTGTGTTTTAAAATTTTAATTTAATCATTTTAATAAATAAAAATATAACTTTTCTTCCCATTCCTCTCCCCCACCATTGAAAAAGAAAGAAAAAAAAAAACAAAACTTCTGTTACAAACATATATAGTCCAGAAAACGAACTCCCACATTAGCCATGTCCAAAAAAAAAATCTTATCTCAATCTGTACTTTGAGTCTCTCACCTCCCTATCAGGAGCTAGGCAACGTTTCATCATGGCATCTTGGATGGCTTTGTGTTGATAGAAGATCTTAAGGCTTTCAAAGTTGCTTGTCTTTTTAATATTGTTGTCATTGTATAAATTGTTCTGCTGGCTCTGCTTAGTTTATTCTGCTCAGGTCACACAAGTCTCCCCATGTTTGTCTGAAACCATCCTCTTCATTATTTCTTACAGCAGGTATTCCATCACATTAAAACGAAGAGGTATTAAGAAGCCTCTTGATGAGAGTGAGAGAAGAGAGTATAAAAGCCAACTTGAAACTTAACGTCAAAAAAAAAAATCTAAGGGCTGGCTAGGTGGCACAGTGAATAGAGCACCGGCCCTGGAGTCAGGAGGACCTGAGTTCAAATATGGCCTCAGACACCTAGCACCAAAAAAAAAAAAATCTAGCTGTGTGACCTTGGGCAAGTGGCTTAACCCTAATTCCCCCCCCCCAAAAAAAAAAAAAAAAAAAAAAATCTAAGATCTTGACAACTAGTTCCATCACTTCCTGGTGAATAGAGAGAAAAGAAATGGGAGCAGTGCCAGATTTTATATTCTTGGGCTCAAAGATCACTGCAGGTGGTGATTGCAGCCACGAAATTAAAAGACCTCTTGGAAGTAAAGCTATGGCCAAGCTGGACAGCATGGACACATCACCTTGCTGACAAAGGTCCTTATAGTCAAAGCTATGGTTTTCCCAATAACAACGTATGGCTGTGAGAGTTGGGTTGAAAGGAAAGTTGAGCACCACGGAATCAGTGCTTTCAAATTGCACTTTTGGAGATTTTTGAGAGTCTCTTTGACAGCAAGGAGGTGAAATCAGTCAATACTTAAAGAAATTAATTCAAGTTATTTATTGGAAGGTCAAATACTAAAGCTGAAGCTTAAATGCTTTGATCACATAACGAGAAGACAGATTTTAGTGGAAAAGCCCCTGATGTTGGGAAAGATTGAAGGCAAATTGAAAAGTATTTCAAAGACAGTCACATAGGTGAGGGCCATAATTGGTACTTCTGGCCTTCAGAAGACCCTCTCAGAGGATGAGATGGATAAATGGTGTCATGGAAACAATGAATGTGAACTTAGGCTTGGAGAGATAGCAGAAGATAGAAGGGCCTGACATGCTGTGGTCCATGCCTTCAATGACCGAACGACAAAATTTCATTACTAGGCTGTCCTATGGCATCACTTGTCCAGACATCCCCCAGTTGAAGAACATTCCCTGAGTTTTCAGTTCTTTGCCACCACAAGCAGAGCTGTTATAAGTGTTTCAGCTCCTCTGAATTCTTTTCCTCTCTTCTTCATTGATTTAGGGTGTATCGTGATGATGGCAGGTTAAAAGGTATGCACAGTTTAGTACTTTGGGGGGCATAGTTTTAAATTTCCTTCCAGAATGGCTGAACCAGTTCACAGCAGGACCAGAACTCAAGATTGCATCAGCTCTCCTGGCCATCAGATCATGCTGTTGGCCTGGACCAAGCTATTTGTTTATTTTACGATGCTAAAACTCCCACATCTTTCACAGATGAACTTCTTTCTAATCGTGCTTTCTCCACATTGTACTTGGGAAGCTTCCTTCTTGAGTCGAAGAGCAATTCTTTATGTTTTTCCTTATTTAATTACTTCGTAATTAATTTGGTTCATTGAGGATTTTTTTTGGACCTCAATGTTGTCATCAACTCTGTTGACCACCCTTCCCAGCTTTGTACAACTTGCAGATTGGATAAGGTGGTCATCAATTCCTTCCACCAAACTCCTGATAAAAACATTAAGCAGTACTGGGTCACTAGCTAGGGACTTCCTTCCAAGTTGCAATTAAAGCATTAATGTAATGGGGTTTTTTTAATGTTTTTTTTAAATTTTATTTCTTTTTAGTTTACAACATTCAGTTCCACAAACTTTTGAGTTCCAAATTTTCTTCCCCTCCTTCTGCTACCCCTCCCCAAGACAGCATGCGATCTGATATAGACTCTACATATGCATTCACATTAAACATATTAGTCATGTAATATTAAACATTATTATTATTAAACATTAGTCATGTAATGCAGTGGTTTTTAACTCGAGGTCCATAGACAGATTTTGTGGAGTAGATGAACTTAAATTATTAATATTTTGATGACTATGTTTAAATAGAATTGGTTTTCTTTCTGAGAAGGGATCTATAGGCTTCACCAGACTGTCTAAGGGGTCCATAATGCAAAAAATAAAAAGAGGTTAAGAACCCTGCATTAATGATTCCCCCTTGAATCCAGCCATTCATCATCTAACAAACATCTTTATTTCCTACCAGCTGTTCTGCTTGGTTTCAAGCTTGAGAACATCATGTCCCCTGGCTGGTACCCTCAGGCAAGCCCCCTTTTCAGCTTCCTTTCTCTTTTGTCTTCTCCCCTTAGATCATAAGTTACTTGAGGACCAGGACTGTCTTTCTTTTTCTTATTTGATTCCTCAGTACTTAGCACAGTAGTAGATGTTTAATAAATGTCTGTTGGACTATTCATACATCTTTCCATCTTTTCCATAGTATAGCATGAGACACTTTATCAAATACTCCATTAAATCTAGGTGACCTGTATCTTCAGCCCTCCTTCTAACCATCTGTTTAGTAACTTTTTCAGGATATAAGGAGTTTTTTCCAATATGACCTCTCCTTGATAAAACCACATGCTTTGTTGTGATCGCTGCTTCCTTTTCTAGACACCCACTAACTATGCCTTTAATGATATGTCTGAGAATTTTGTCTGTTCTGTCCAGTTGATCTCCAGTAAGATTCTACTCTGAATCTTCATCTTTGTATGCAGGTGATCCTGTTTTCTCATAAGCTGTTCCAGCAAAACTCAAGCTCTGGAAAATCTTGGAAAAGTTTCAACTATAGTCAGAGAGGTGTTTATGGTCCAAGGATGAACTTAGTGCAATTTCAAATGGCTCATCACTGGAACTTTAGTCCCTAGATGATTAAAACTTTAGCTACAGAAATTCATGAAGCTGCCTGTTGAGGGCATGTACATGAATGCAGTTACAGGTCCTACTCAAATTCTCTTCCTTTGCTACACTTCCTGACTATGGCCAAGTGCCTCCATTTCCTGCCTGTCAAACAAGGCATTTGCATTAAGTAGTTTGTTAACACTTATAGCTTTGAAAATAATTACTTGCTGACCTCTGGATGGCCCTGCCAGGATGGTTGGCATGGAGCCAACAATCTGGCTTTGAAAAAGGGGTATTTTGTTCATGATTAGAATATGCAGGGTATATCCGGCAGAGATTCCAATGACTTTTTCCAAACTTGAATTATTAGGAACTACAGCCACAAGGAAAAATGGAGGGGAAGACTGATAGCATCTTAGAAACCGTTTATATAAGTGGCAAATCCTGACTTGGTCACAGCCCAGCAATCAGCTTTCTGCAAAGCCCTCGGGCTTTCACAGGAGCAGATGAATCACACAGCTATGCAGAAGAAACCAAACAACAAAAGAGAAAGCTGGCAAAATTCCAGGCAAATGCTCCCAAAGACATGTTAGTCAATTAATGAGCATTTCTTAAGGGCCTACTATGAGTCAGGCATTGTGCTAAGTGCTGGGGATACAAAAAGAAAAGGCAAATGACAGTCCCTCCTCTCAAAGAGTTTACAGTTTAAAAAACCCAGAATGTTGGGGCCAAAAAAAAACCTTTAAAACTATTTAGTCTAACTGGTTCATTTTGCAAAGAAGGAAACTGAGTCCCATAGAGAAGAAGGTCACAGAGCAAGTAATAGCCACAGAGCAAAGATTCAGACCTGGGTTTTTTGAATCCTAATCAAGCATTCTTTTCCCTATAATTCCCCTAGCACCTAATATTTGTTCAAGAACAATTTGTTGATTACTTGATGCAATGGAAAATTCCAACTGGTCTTAGGGTCACAAGACTTTGGCTTAAATCCCCACCTCAGTCATTTGTTATTTGTTTGGCCTTGGCTAAATGGCAGGTGTTATTGCTGAGATATTTGAAAAATCATGGGAAGTGGGAGAGGTACCACAAGATTGGAGAAAGACAAATGTGGTTCCAAAATGGCAAGAACAGAGTCCACAGACTATGGTTCAGTGTGCTAGACTTTATTTCCTGGGAAAATTCTAGAATGAATCATGAGAAAGATGGCTGGTGAACTTCCAGAAATGAAAGTAGTAATTACAAAAAAGCAGTAAGAACAAGTTATACCAGACTAACCTCATTTCTTTCTTTCTTTTTTTGACAGAATTTCTAAACTCCAAGAGGATGGGGAATGCTGTGGATCGAGTTCACTGAGAACTCAGCAAATCATTTGATTGTGTATGTCATGCTATTCTTGAAGATAAAATGGAGAGATGTAGACTGGATAATAAGAGTCAAACTCAGAATTTGTCAGATGTCTGGACACAAAGACTCATTGTTACTGTCAATGTGGCTATAGGTCTCCAGCAGGGTAACCCAGAAGAAATCTGTTCTTGTTTCAGTCGTGGCCAGCTCTTCATGATTTCATTTAGGGTTTTCTTAGCAGAAGTACTGGAGTGGTTTGCCTTTCCTTCTCCAGCTCATTGGACAGATGAGGAAACTGAGGCAAACAGGGTTGAGTGACTCACCCAGGGTCACATAGCTAGTAAATGTCTGAGATTGTAATTGAACTCAGGAAGATGTGTCTTCCTGGCTCCAGGCCCAATGCTCTATGCACAATGGTGCTACCTAGCTGCTTGACCTTGTGTTTATCAATGACTTTGATAAAATCACATGTTATGGGCCAGGACACTTGTGGAACTAGGGAGGATTGAGTTAACCCCTACATTTCTGTGTATGTGCTCCTGGTCAGCCTCTGCCCCAGTGTCTACAGACTTCTCTTCCTGTCTTCCTAAGCTTCCCTAGGCTAGAAAAATGACTCACTGTGACTTTTCATTGGTTTTCTTGCTCAGAATTCTATTTAATGCTCTCGCTCTCTACATAATATTTTTATTTTTCCCTAATTACATGTCAAAACAGTTTTAAAGTTCTGAATTACAAATTCTTTTTTTTTTAAGCAATCAGGGTTAAGTAACTTGCTCAAGGTTACACGGCCAGTTATTTCTGGGTGTGGTGCTAAGTGTCTGAGCCTGGGATTTGATCTCCAGGTCATCCCGACACTGGAGCCGGTGCTCTTACTCGCTGAGCCACCTGGCCGCCCCTCTGAATTACAAATCCTAACCCTCCCTCCTTCCCTTCCCTCCCCAATCCCCAAGATGGCAAGTGAGCAGAAATAGGTTATCCACGCACAATCATGCCAAACATTCCCATATTAGTCATTTTGTGAAGAAGACTCGAATACAAGAAAAATGAAAGAAGACAAAAAAGAGCATGTTTCAGTTTGTATTCAAACAATATTATTTCTTTCTCTCCAGTTAAGAAGCAGATACTTCCCCATTGTTCCTTTGTGATTGGCTTAGACCAGCTAAGTCACTCACAATTCCTCATCATTGTTGCTGTTACTGTGTACAATGTTCTCCTGGTTCTGCTCACTTCACTTTGCATCAGTTCATGTAAGTCTTTCCAGGTTTTTTCTGAAATCATCCTGCTTGTCATTTCTTATGGCACAATAATATTTCATCACAATGATGTATCACAGCTTGTTTAGCCATCCCCCAGTTGATGGGCATCCTTTCAATTTAATGCTCTTTTTAGAGCTGCTTATAGGGGTATGCTGGAAGAGCTAGACAAAAATGCTCACTTCACTCTGTTCCCAACCCCCACACTTCTACACCACCAACTGGGACTATTGTGAGTTAAGAAGCAGTGGGCTAGCTTGAATGGACTTTGTCCCCAGGTAGATTGATATAGGACCCAGATGTGGACCTTCTGGGCAAGGGGGTCATAAAACAGTTCTAGGACTTTGGTGGAGGAGCTCTGAAATGCCCCCCAAAATTGTCCATGATGTCTATTTTTAATCCCCTTGTCAGTAGCTTTCTACCTGCTCATTGATACCTTGGAGATTGCCCAGAAGTTATTAACTTTGTTTTCCATGAAAGGAATTATTTGTGCATCCGAATATTGCTCAGTGCTCCATCACGCTAGATGGGAAATGCCAACCAGGATGGCATGCTTGCCAGATTTACAGATGGCACAAAATGGAGAGGTGTAGCTAACAACCTGGACCTGAAAGAATCTTAACAGATTAGAGCACTGGGGTGAAGGAAATAAACTGAAATGCAATAGGAATAAATGTAAGATCTTATACTAGGGTTAATTGGAGCTAATAATAGTGAACATGTTTATGTAGCACCTAACACTTGCCAGGCACTGTGCTGAGCATTTTACAAATTTTATGTCATTTGATCCTCACAATAACCTTGTGAGGTAGGTGCTATTGTTATCCCCATTTTATAGATGAGAAAACTGAGGCAAACAGAGGTTAAGTGATCATACAAGGTTATATGGCTACTAGTTTGAAGTTGGATTTAAACCCATCTTCTTGACTCCATTCCAAGTAGTCTATTTGATGCATCACCCAGATGAAAGAAAGAAAGAAAGAAAGAAAGAAAGAAAGAAAGAAAGAAAGAAAGAAAGAAAGGAAGGAAGGAAGGAAGGAAGGAAGGAAGGAAGGAAGGAAGGAAGAAAGAAAGAAAGAAAGAAAGAAAGAAAGAAAGAAAGAAAGAAAGAAAGAAAGAAAGAAAGAAAGAAAGAAAGAAGGAAAGAAGGAAAGAAAGAAAGAGGAAGGAAGGAAGGAAAATAAGGAGGGAGGGAAGGAAGGAAGGGAAGGAGGGAGGAAGGAAGAGAAAGGAAGCAAGAAAGAAGGAAGGAGTGAAAGGAAGGAATGAAGAAGGAAGGAAAGAGAGAAAGGAAAGAAGGAAGAAAGATGGAAAGAAGAAAAGAGAACTGCAAAGAAGGAAGAAAAGACAGGAAGGAAGGAAGATGTAAAGATCAAAAGAAAGATAGGAAATAATAAAGAAAGAAGGGGGGAAGTTAGGTGCACAGTGAATAGAGCACTGGCCCTGGAGTCAGGAGGACCTGGGTTCAAATCCAGCCTCAGACACTTGACACACTTACTAGCTGTGTGACCTTGGGCAAGTCACTTAATCCCAATTGCCTTACCTTCCCCCCCTTCAAAAAAAAGAAAGAAGGAAGGAATGAAAGAAGAAAATAAAGAAGGAAGGAAGGAATCCACTTCAGTACAAGATGGAGGGCGTAGGGTTATATAGCAGTTGTTCTAGAAAAGATCTGGGGATGTTAGTGGACTATAAGGTCAATATGAGTCAAGAGTGTGATGTGGCTGTCCCCAAAGCTAATACTACACTGGGCTACATTAGAGAGGGAGAATCCCATAGGAACATGGAGGGAGGTAATAGTCTCACTGTCTTCTGACCTCATCAGACCCAATGTGATGTATTGTGTTCATTTCTGACCACCACAGCTTAAGAAGGACATTGATAAGGTGGAAAATGTCCAAAGGAGGGTGACAGATTGGTGAAAACCCTTGATTCTGGGGCGGCTAGGTGGTGCAATGAGTAAGACCACTGGCCCCAGAGTCGGGAGGACCCGGGATCAGTTCTGGCCTCAGATACTTAACACCCACACAAAAAAACTGGCCGTGTAACCTTGAGCAAGATACTTAACCCCAACTGCTTAAAAAAAAGAAAACCCTTGATTTCAAGTCATATGAGGATTGGTGGAAGGACTGGATGCATTTGCTCTGCAAGAAAGACTGAGGGGTGGGGGTAGGGGGTCAGTAGTGATATCTGCCTACAAGTATCTGAAGAGCAGTTACATGGAAGAGGAATGGATTTGTTCTATTTGGCCTTAGAGGGTCGAAGCGGGGGGCAATGAGGACGGTGCAGAGGCTTCGATTCAGGAATACATTGCTAACATTTAAAGTTGCCCCAAGAGGAATAGGATTCCTTGATGTGTGTTGGGCTCCCCCTGTCCTTCTCCTAGAGGCTGGATGGTCATCTGGGGAGGCGGTCTTGGACTGGGAATTCCTGAAGTTGACGGATTAGATGAAATGATGGGTGAGATTCCTTAAAGTCCTATGCAAGGGAAAAAGGGATAAGTATTTATCTGACCCTATGTTGGTGCCTGGCATTGTGCTAGGCTCTTTACAATGATTATTTCATTAGCTTCTCACATTCACCCTGGGAGATAGATGCTAATATGATCCCCATTAAAGAATTATGGACACTGAGACAGAGGTTAAATGACTTACCCAGGGTCAAACAGCTAGGAAGTGTCTGAGACTGGATTCAAACTCAGGTTTTGTGACCTCAGGCCCAGCACCTCTATCCACTGATCTTTGCCCTTTCCTCTATAGAACCAGGAGGTTGGATTTGATGATCTTTAACCTTTCCCACCCAGAAACTCTGTGTGATAATGTCTGCCTGTCAACTATCAGTCCAACACTCATACATTCAAGAACAAATATTTGTAATAGCATCAGGAAGAATGTTCTCGGATTCACTCTCCTGCCTGGTTAGATGCTCAGATGTTCTGTCTGTTTGTGACTGGTCATATCAAAACCTGGATGGAGCCTCCTTCTGGCCATGTGTCAGGGTCTTGCACTGGGAGATGATGATGAGCTCCCTGATTGGCTGCTGGGCTGACCCTCAATGGACATCCAAAAGGGATGACCTGCAGCTCCACCTCTCTTCCTCTTTCCAGTTGGGAAGTGTGGAGATTACTTCAAGCTGGGCCCAAGACCATGAAAGTCCAGTGGGAGAGAGGGCAGCTGCCCAGCCTCTCACTAGGCCCCCATGGGATCATGAGCACATGTTGTCTCAGTCTCTTTGTCTCTGTTCTTTTCTTAGACACGTGAGTAACCTGAGATGGAAGTATCCAGGCAGCTTTGGGAGCTCTGAAATGTCCAGACATCCTGGGAAGTCTGTGAGGAGGCAGCCACAGTATCCTTTGGCACATCAGTAACAGAATCCACCAGCAGAGGGAGATAGAGGCAATGGCAGAAACATAAGGAGAAGAGAACATAGTGTGGAAAGATAGTCACCCAAGAAAGGAACCTTGATAAACGAGTCCAGTTTTGGAAGTGCTGAGTTAGAGACGCCTACTAAGCCCCCTCTTAAAAATCCATACTCTCAGGTTGTCATTTCTCTAGCATTCATCTCCTATTCCCAATTCCCAGCCCTTTGTCCAAAGATGGAGCTAACTCTCTATGTGGTCTTTATACCCACATCTTGCACTCTCTGTCAAAACTTACTTCATTTGCTTTTTAACTGAACCTGTGATTTCATTTGCATAGGGAGCTCCCCAAAAGGACGCTCTCCCCACCAATATAGATTTAGCGTTTGCTCTGAAGTTAATAGTGATGAAGACTTGTGTGGGTCCCTGGGAGTTGAAGTGACCTGTCCAAGGTCACACAACCAGTATGTGTCAAAAAGCTAGCTTTCAGCGAGGCTGCCTCTTTGGTGAATCATTCTAATTAGGCAGCTGGTGTTTTTCAATGTCACTCCTCTCTTGTCACTCACATTTGTGGATGTCAGTTGTCTATTTGAAACTGTAAGCTTACAAAGAACTCATATAAGAGTGTCTGGTACAACGTGGAGGGCAAATTGATGGATGCTGAACAAAAAACAAAACAAAAAAGTTTTTGTTAGGAAGAGGATCAAATCCACATCCTCCTAATTCTAAGCCCAGGTCTCCATCCACTATGTCATACTCCTTGGAGGTTAGGGGGAAATGCTGTTCCTCTGGGTTGTTAGACAGAGTACCTCTGTCCTCTGAAAGGGAGGAAGAAAGAGGGAAGGGTAAGGAGAAAAGTGAGTTATGAAAACAGTGACTAAAAATGATTGAAAGGGTAGTGATGAAAGGAGAGGGGGAAGAGAAGGGTCAAGAAGAAGGGATGAGGAGGGGGAAAGAGGAGGAGGAAGAGGAGAAGTGATAATTTACCTAGATGTTAATAAATCATTTGATAAAGTATCTCATACTATTATCATGGAGAAGATGGAAAAATGAGGAGTTCATGACATTAAGGGGAGAGGGAAAGAGAGGGAGGAAAAGGAGAAGGAAAGAAAAAAAGGAAAGATTAGCTGTGAAGGCTAGGAGATGGGGAAGATAGAAAGAGAAAGCAGAGAAGAAAGAAAGGGAGGATGGGGCACAGTGAATAGAGCACTGGTCCTGGAGTCAGGAGGACCTGAGTGCAAATCTGGCCTCAGACACTTAACACTTACTAGCCATGTGACCTTGGGCAAGTCACTTAACCCCAATTGCCCTGCCTTCCCCTTCCAAAAAGCAAAAAAAGGGGGGGGGGTGAGGAGGAATTAGGGAGAGAGGAAAAGAGTGGGAGAAAAGAGAAGCAAAGAGGAAAGGGAAAAAGGAGGGGAAGAGGGGAGAGAGGGAGGTGAAGAATGGAAAATAGAAGGGAGGAGGTGGACAGAGAAGGAGGAGAAGGAAGAGGAAAGGAAACTAGGATCAAGAAAGAGTGGGAGAGAATGGGGGAAAGGTGAAGAGAAGAGAAAGGGAGTGGAGAATGGGAAGGAGAGGAGGTGACGGGGAGAGGGATAGAGGGGAGAGGAGGAGGAGAGGGAGAGTGGGAAGAAAACAATATGGAGAGGGAAAAGAGGGAGGAGGGGAAGAGATGGGGAAGAAAAAAGAAGAGAAGTGGGAGAAGAAGAAAGGAGAAGTGATGGAGAGAGGAAAAGGGAGTTGGGGAGAGAGTGAGGGGAAATGGCAACTAGGCAGGAGAAGGAGGGAGATGGCCGCTCACCCACGTGCCTCGCACCTCTGTGCATTTCCCGCTTCTCACCCTCTCCTCCCACCCTCCATTGACAAGTCTGTCCACCAGCTGGGCTCTCACTGGCTGGCCTCACAATCCACCTGCCCCGCAACACAGCAATTATTGCACCTGCCTGGCGCCACCTAGAGGGAGAGTCATGAAACTTGCTGCTCCCTAGATCGAGTTAGTGGTGCTGTGGGAGGGGAAGGAAAGAAGGCAGTGGTCTGCGCATGGGCAACAAGCCAGGGTGGGGGAGGGGAGAGGAATTAAAGTCTGCCCTCTGCGCATGCTCAAGTTACTGCGGTGCACGTTCGTCAGAGGTTTGGGAGGCTCGTGAAACGTGCGCATGTGCCGAAGATCCACGTTGGGACTGCTAAATAGGGAGGGGAGAGAGAACTGGAATTTGACGTTTTTCCAGTGCCCCTCTGGAGCCCAGGGAATGTGCCCCGGCCAGCTCTGGTCCTCTCAGTCTCTTTCCCACCTTCAGCATTACGTATAGTAAGGCTTAGTCCTTGCTGCCGTACTGAAGGTTACAAATCAAACGCTGTTTGCCCCTGCTGCCCATATATAAAGCACACTTCCAATCCCAAATTCGGGGGGGGGGTTCTTTTTTTTATGTTTAATAGCATTTCCATCTCTCTTTTACGTAATCCCTCCCCCCATCCCCATTTACTCTTGTTCTGTAAATACCCACCCAATCTAATCTCATCCCTCCTTGCTCCACAACGGCCAGCATACCAATAGATGGGGGTGGGGGTGGGAGTGGGGGGAGGTGAGAAGAATAATAAAAATAGTTCCGATTTCTGTGTCTACTTCCTATTTGCCGCATGCCTGCCTCAGACATGACAGGAAAAGCGTATTTATAATTCTTATCTTGCAGGAGAGAGAATCTGAAGGTCAGAGACAGCAAGTGACTTGGCCAGGGCCATACAGCTAGCATGGGTTGGGAGCAGGACTCAAACCCACTGTGACTGACTGAAAGACAATGTACTCCTTCAGCTCTGTAAAGGTGGTGGTGGTGGGATGCATGAAAGGCTCAACTAGGGGCCAGGGAGACCTGCCTTCCAATTTTGCCCCCTGCCTCTGTGCTGCTTGCTGGGCGGGTCTTAAAACTCTCTACCTCAGCCTTCTCATCTGCAAAATGGGGTAGTCATACTGGTAGCATCTACCTTCACCAGGTTGTTGAGTGACTCAGATGAGATGTGGTTAGCACGGTCTGCAGACTAAGGAGCTTTAGAAATGCTGGATAAGGAAGCTAGGTCCAGAGAGAAATGACTTGCTGCAAAGAGTCACTTACAGAGCTGAGTTTCAAAGGCAGATCTTCTGCAAATCTGAGCCTTTCTACCCCACCAGGCTTATTTTAGAAGGAAGAAGTTGTAGAGGTGAGGGGGAGAAAATGGGGAGGGGGTGCAGCAGAGCAGGGTCTATGGGGGCTGCTGGAGGGGAGGAGGAAAGGTGAAAGCACAGAGATTTCTTAAGATTTAGAGAAGAAAAAGGGCTCACTGAACATCTAGTCTATCTGGGCTGAGAAGCTGAATTGCCTGATTGAGATCACACAGGCTGGGAAGATCCTATGTAGGATCAGTGGAAGGCATGAGGAAACGGGCTAAAAGTAGAGAAAAGAAGATGGGGGAAGAATTGAGGGCACTGGAGGAAAAAAGGAAATGAGTATTAAGTTTCTAAGTGCCGAGCATTTCACAAAAGCAATTTATTTACAAATTTGATCCTCACAATAACCCTGGGAGGTTGGGGCTATTGTGCCCATTTGAGGAAACTGAGGCAGATTGGAGTTAAATGGCTAGGCCAGGTCACACAGATAAGTGTGTGAAGTTGATTTTGAATTTATGCCTGTCAACACTCCAAGCCCAAGCGCAGGATCCACTGGGGGAGATTTGGCATTAGGAGCCTAGTGGAAGAAGACAAGGCAGTTGGAGGCCAAGTCGGGGCTGAGGCAGTGCTTGGTGTAGAGTAGGTTGAAAGAGGTGGGGGGGGGGGGGGGAGGGAGGAGGCTGGGTGGCGAAGTGAATAGAGCACCTGCCCTGGAGTCAGGAGGAACTGAGTTCTGATCCGGCCTCAGACACTTGACACACTTTTTAGCCGTGTGACTTTGGGCAAGTCACTTAACCCCAATTGCCCTCCAAAAAAAAAAAAAAGAAAGAAGTAGGGAAGGATTGACTGAGGAGAAGATTAAGGAGTGTGGAGAAATTGGGGGGTATTTGGGGGAGCAGGGGGGCTGGTGGCAGAGAGGGGGCTGAGTCAAAGGGAAAAGTTGGGGACAAACAGGGGATTGAGAAAAGTGAGAGTGGTTGAGGGCACTAATGGAGTTGATGGGGGTTAGGACAGTTGGGGGTGAAGAGGATTTTGAGGGAGCTGAAGGGGATAAAGGAGGAGGATCTGGAGAATCAGTGGAGGCTGAAAGAGGTGGGAAAGGGAGGGAGGGAGGGCTTGGGAGGCACAGAAGGGCTTAAAGGGTTGAGCGAGATGGGGGTGACTGGGGGCGCAGTATTGGAGTATTTGAGGGAGGTAGGAAAGCCAGGGAATGGTTGGGGAAGTAAGGAAGGGATGAGGGGCTCAGAGGGGGAAGTGGGACAGGCAGAGGTACGCAGGCGAGCTGGAGGAGGGGGTGTGTCTGTACTGGAATGGGGGATGGGGGTGGAAGAGAGGGGCGCCCCCTCCCCCTCTGTTTCACTCCCCCCCCCCCCACTCTTGAATGACGGTCCATGTAGCCAATCCCCGAGGCAGAGGGAAGCCGGGTCCAGGGGGCGGCCAATGGTTCAGCGGGGGGCGCACTAGGGGCGGGGCTGGGGAGGGGGCGCCTCGGACCGAGGGAGGGGAGGGGACGGGAGGGGAGGGGGCGGGGCCCGGGGCCGCAGCTTCTGCAGTGGCGGAGGCGGCGGCGGCAGAGGCGGCAGTGGCGGCGGCAGCCATGGATCGGGGGCTGCAGAGATCCAGGTATGGGAAGAGGGCAAGCCGCGGGCGGGGAGGGGGTGCCCCGGAGGCTGCTGTAGCCCCCTTGCAGCGCCCAGAGTGCGCAGGATCTGCCCTAACTCCTGAAGACCCTGGTCAAGGGGCGCCCCCTTCTGGGCCGGTTGGAGAAGGGGACCCCTGAATCAATCCCTCCCAGACTTTTGGGAACCCCCAGGAGTGGGGATTCACTCCCCTTTCGAGTCAAAGGGGTGTAGTCGTCGCCTCTTTCCCTCAGATTGGAACGTCCCAGGCTTGGAGTTGCTATGGGTGGAGCTGAAGTCTGGCTCACCTTGGAATTGCAGGACAGTCTTTTGAGCAGCTCCCTGGGTCCCCCAGGGGGAAGAATCAGGACTTTGCCCTACTTAGGACCTGGAAGGATGAGGTTCCCCCCTTCCCATTACCTGGAAATCCCGCCTAGAGCAAGGTATACCCTAGGTATGGGGTCCCTAGAGGAGGCGGCTGCTATTTGAGCACCCCTTGTAATTAGGGTGAAGTCCCTTTAAACAGCTGTCAGGGAACCCCATAAGGGAATAGAATCTGGGTGGAAGATTGGAATCTCCCGCATTACAGCCAAGAAGGCCAGATTGTCCTTCCCAAGTTCCTCACCTTTCTGCCCCCACCCCTACGACCAGCTTTCCCAGGAAAGGTAGGACTAGCTCTACGACTCGGGTCTGTGGGGACCCTTGGACCAGCTCCCCGGGATCCCGAGGAGGGCAGTTAAAGCACCGCGTTAGTGTCAGGGATGTGGCCCATTCCTGGTCCCCCCAACAGTCTGGGGGTCTGAGGCATAGGAATTTCTGAAACCCTGGACCTAAGGGTAGATAGCAGAGCCTTGCCTTGTCCCTCCAGGTCAGCTTCTCCTCTAGGGGCAATGGGGTTTGGGGGAGGGGGTGCTCAAAGCTAACTCTATAACGTAGCAGGTGCAGCAGAATGGGCCTGCCATAAGCCAGATAGTGGGGTACCTGGTGTCAACAGCAGCTTCCCCAGGGGGTCCGGTGACTCTCCAGACTCCACCTCTTTCCCCTGTGCTTCCTGGACTGCTTAGATCTCTTCCCATGTTTTAGACATCCCCGCCCCTACTGTCCACCCTTCCCTCCCCCCATCCTGAGCCTTGGCTCTCACCCTGGCAGGGAACACCCCCCGGAGGGGGGAGGCAGACTTGGCCCCTCCCCTGGGCGCCCGGGCCTGGCTGGGTGCAGCCCCACCCACCCTGCGTCTTGGCTGAGCTGGGGTGTCTCTTCCCCCCAAGCCACCCCGGAGCCCAGCCCCTTCCTGTACTGTCATCCACTCCCCCCCCTTCCCCTACCCCTTGGCTGCCACCACCCACTCACAACTCGCACTCAGGGCCAGGAACGGCTTGTTCTCTTCTGGCTTTGTTTACCCCCAGCCTAGGCCCCCTGGACGGATGGGGATTGGGGGCACAGGCACCAGTGTGGGGGGAAGGAGACCAGGGATGGTCTTGAAGGCTGCCCCGAGTGGTGGGGATCCACGCAATGGTGAGTGGGCCCTGGAGAGGTGGGTGGATTGACGGTCCCTTTTTTTTTCTATTCTCCCTCCCTCTTCCGAATGGTAGGTTCCTCCTTTGGGTGAAGAGGGGGGCATGTAGTGAAGGACTCCCTAGTAGGCACAGTGCCCAGGGAGCAGGCTTGGCACTGATTGCTGGGAGGAGGAGCTGCCACCCAGGAGATGGGGATCCCCTGGGGTACCCATCTTCTTCCTGACATACTTGGAAAAGGATGTGCCTGCCGATCCCCTTAACCCTGTCCATGGGGATGAGGTGATACCTATCTCCGGAAAGACTGTAGGGGTATCTAGGACACCTACCCCACCCTTGGGTATTTTCTATAAATCCATTAGTGGTTCCCCACTGTCTGGACTAGGAGCTAGCATAGAACCCCTAAAGCCCTGGGCCCCAGGAAGTCAGCTTAACACCCACCCTCTCCTCCTTGGTCTTTGGGGCCAGAGGCCAGGGAGCTCAGGACTGTGAGGATGCCCCCTCCCCTCCCTTTTTCAGTGGTCTTTTGCCCCAAGACTCTTGTGTTTCTGTGGGGGGAGGTTTGTCTTTCCTTGTTTGGGGCTGAGTGAGAGGCAACCCCCTCCTTGCCCTTCCCCCCTTTCCCTGGCCTCTGCCAAGGGCCTCCCTGACCCCGCCTCCTGTTCTCAGCTGGAACATGGGGAGGGCGATGGCCCCCCCAGCTGCACGTCCCAGCTGGGCACAGGGCCAAAGAGGCGGAGAAGGGCCAGGCTGGGAGCCAGGCAGGGAGACCGGCCAGCCTAGGGAAGAGAGGAAGCCAGGGCGGGGCAGAAAGGGGAGTGTCTGGGAGAACTGACAGTAGGATGGGTGGGTTCCCTAGCCAAATGGACCCAGACACCCAGACCAAATCATGAATGGGTACGCAGAGGCCCACGTGGGTACCCATGGAGGCATGCTCTTGCCCAAGGCCACTGACATTCAGCCATTGACTCAGGATAGGCCCAGGAAAGGAGACCCAAACCCTTGGGGGAGATAGAAAATCTCTCGAGGTGTGTGTCTGTGTGTGTGTCTGTGTGTGTGTGTGTGTGTGTGTGTGTGTGTGTGACGAGGTCAGCAGCACCTTGAATCTGGCACTGAGATTCTCTCGGAGGCCCCTAAGAACCTAGAATGCAGATATCAGTACCGGGAGACCTCTGCGAACCTAGAACATGGTATGTCAATGCTGGGAGGTTCTTCAGAACCTAAAACATGACATGGCCACTCTGGGAGGCCCCTGAGAACCTAGAACATGGCCTGGCTAAGCTGGGAGGCCCCTGAGAACCAGACTATCAGAGCTGGGAGAGATTTCAGCCCAGAGATCTATTTAGTGGGCCCTGTTCCTTCCCCTCTCTAAGGTTACAGTGTATTTTCTTTCTTCACAACTGCCTTTCTTAGATACTTTGTTTCGCTAGCCTAGGTCTGATTGTCTTCCTTTTCAGAGAGGAAACTGAGGTAAGATTTCAGGGAGGTATATGACTTGTCCAAGATCACACAGCTGCCTAGGGTCCCCCAAGGGTCTTCTACTCTCCTGCCACCAGGCCGAGCTCCTTTGACCCCATCCCATCATGCTCCAGGGCGGTGAGGGGGGGGGGAACTGAGGCCAAGAGTGAGGTCCCCTCCCTCCCAGGGGTCTCCCATCTCATCTCCTCCCACTCCCATTTTACATATTAGGAAATTAAGACCTGGGAAAGTACGATGTCTTCCTCAAGACCACTCAGGTAGTAAGTAGGTGGCTAAGCTCGGTTTCCAACTCAGATTGTGACTCCCAATCTAGCCCTTTATTGGACCATCCCTCCCAGCCTTTCTAATTCTGGTTGTGGGGTGCCCCTCCTCCCTGCCAGGCCCGCAGCTGCCAGAGGGGGCAGGGCCTCCCGGCTTGTGTTGCTGTCCCAGGTCCTCCCTCCTCCCTTCCTCTACTGCCCTGTTCCTGCTTGTCTGGGGCCCCCCTGGCTCTGGTTGTCCCTCCCACCCCCACCCTCTGGGCAGGAAAACAAACGGTCAGAACAGAACAGAATGTCCTCCCAGGAATGGGGGCCTCCTGGCCGCCCACCACAGAGGGGAGGGTGAGCCAGCTGGAGCTCCCAGCCCCACCCACTTCAGGCTAGGGGAGGCCACCACCCTACCCCCTTTCTATAGTAATCCCAGACGAGTGGGAAAGAGGGATTTTTTTTTCCCCTGGAGTCTGCCCTGCTGCCAACTCTGAGGCAGAGTGTCCCCGCCCTCTTGGACTAAGGAGGAAAGTAGTACCCTGGCTCCTGGGGCAGGACTGAGAGGGGCACCCACAGGGTAGGACCCCAGGATCCCCTCAGCCTGCACAGCCCTTGATGTTCAGGTTCTGAGGACCAGACTTGGCACCCTCACTCTGCTGCTGCTTCTGTATTATATCAGTAACCATGAACAATTTATTCCTACCCTCTGGGTCTCAGTTTTCCCATCTTGTAAAGGCAGGGGACTAGATTAGAGAAGAGCTAAGGCCCTGTCCAGGTAGAAATTCAATGATGGAAACTCATTCTAAGCTCCTTTCAAGCTTCTTTGGCCACACTGATTACAGGGGGTTGGGATGTTAACAGCTACGCTGAGGATTTGGCAGGTACTTTGCAGGCTTTATTTCACTTAATGCTCACAACAGTCTTGTGAGAAAGGGGTTCCTGCTCTCCCCATTTTGCAGATAAAGAAACTGAGTTTGGGGAGATTAAGTGACTTGCCCAGGCTCACCCAGGTAGTGAGTGATTGAGGTGGAACTTGAACCCAGGGCATTCTGACCCCATGCCCAGACAGAGGTCTGCTAACCCCAGCCACTTCTCACCTCCCCCAGGGATGGGGGTTTGTCTTCATTGCTCTTCCAGCTCCTGGCTCTGCTAAAAAGGAGATGAAAAGAGTGGGGGCCTCTCCTGAGACCTACAGGAGAGACAGCCTCTTCCCCCACCCCTCCTTCCCAAGACCTGAGACCTTTAACCCCGTCTTCTGGGGCCTCAGTACCTCCCCAGGGGCTCCTGGCTCACTGCCAGCTCTGGGACCTCTCCTGGTCTAGTAAACAGCAGATAAGTTAGGGTGTGGAGTTAGGGCCAGGCAGGGAGCAGAGTGGACAAGCAGATAGGGAGAGGAGCCAGAAATCCAGGTGGCATGCACTGGGACAAAGACAGGTAGTGGTATGGGGGAGGGGGGAGAGAAAGACAGCAAACAGCAGATTTCGGAAAGTCCTTAGAACAGAGCATAAAATGTCGGAGTTGGGAGGGCACTTAGAATAGAGAATGTCAGAAGTAGGAGAAGGAAGTACTTAGAATGGGGAATGTCAGAACTGGGAGAAGGGGGTGCTTAGAACAGAGAATGTCAG
>NW_027185797.1:41378474-41393477 GCF_028583685.1 Petaurus breviceps papuanus
GAATGTCAGAACTGGGAGAAGGGGGTGCTTAGAACAGAGAATGTCAGAGCTGGGAGAGGGGAGAGCTTAGAACAGGGAATGTCAGAACTGGAGGGGTCAGGGTAGAACAAGGAAGGCCAGAGACGGGAGACCCTTTATAATACTGAATATTAGACAGGGGAAGGCCCTTAGAACAGGGAATATAAGAGCTGAGAAGGACCTAAGATGATAGAATAAACATGGACCCCAGGTCTCCTGCCTCCCAGCCCTCTGGGAAAGTCTCCAGAGGGAGGCTGCCTTCTCCCTCTTCTGGCTCCCCCACTCAGATCTTCCTCTGCACTCAGATCCAGGGTCTCCTCTGAGGTCTGAGGGGCTGAAAAGCTTCAGGGGGAAGATAGGGCAGAAGTTGCCTGCCATTCCATCCACATCCCCTTTCCTGGGCAGGTCCAACACAGAACTTCGGAAGGAGAAGTCCCGGGATGCAGCCAGGAGCCGCCGGAGCCAGGAGACAGAGGTGCTGTACCAGCTGGCCCACACTCTGCCCTTCGCTCGGGGGGTCAGCGCCCATCTGGACAAGGCCTCCATCATGCGTCTCACCATCAGCTACCTTCGAATGCACCGTCTGTGTGCAGCAGGTGAGGGCATCAGCATGAGGAGCCCCCAACTCAGGAGGCCCCAGACACATTCTGTACAGAGAGATCCTGGTCTGGGACAGCCCCTGGGAAAGTCTCTCCCCTTTTCCCTTCAGCCCTCTTGCTTCTGCCTCCTGAGCAACCCCTCCCCCACACACACCCCAGAGACCACCGTGCCCTCTTGATAACCTTGTGCCCCTCCACACCTTGCCCAGGGAGACCAATCTCCCTGAAGCCTTCTGGGCAGAGCTCTAAGCTCTGAGTTCTCCCAGACAGGGGCAGGACTCCGTGGGGCTAACTGGTGCCTCTTCTTCCAGGGGACTGGAGCGAGGTTTCAGCAGCGGGTGCAGGGACCGGGGAGCCGCTGGACGCATGCTACCTGAAGGCCCTGGACGGCTTTGTCATGGTGCTGACAGCTGAAGGGGACATGGCCTATCTGTCTGAGAATGTCAGCAAACACCTAGGACTGAGCCAAGTGAGAGCCGCTCCCATTGGGATGGGCACGTGGACCACGTACTAGGAGAGCCCAGGGCTGTGAGGGTCCCTAGAGATTACTGAATTTGGCCCCTTCCATTTTATTAGGGGGACCAGAAAGAACAAGGGACTTACACAAAGTCACACAGCAAGTTGATGCTCTAGGGTGGCCTTGTTTGGTTTTTTAAAAAATTCTTCTTTTCCAACATTTCCCTTTCTCGGTCTGAGGAGTAGTGAGTTCCCCATCACTGGAGGAATTCCGGCAGAGGCTGGATGTTACAAAGGAGTTGGTGTTCAGGAATGGGGTGGATGAGATGTCCTCGAAGGTTCATTTCAGCTCTGAGCCTGTCTCTATGCCACTGTCTCTATGTTCATCTACCTGAGACAGGGTACTGGGGTTGATGACCCTAGGCAGGGACTAAGCCAGGCTGGAGAAAGGGAAGTTGGGGGAATAGGAAGTCAAGAGATTAAAGGGAGGAGCTAGGCAGGGAATTGGGAGGAGCAGGAATCCAGGGTCAGCTTTTTGGCTCATCACTTACTGCAGGAGGCAGGGGTCCTGGGGTTGGGGAAAGTCATTGGGACCCCCCTCCCCAAACACCTTCCTCCCCATGTAGCTAGAGCTTATCGGACACAGCGTCTTTGATTTTGTGCATCCCTGTGACCAAGAGGAACTTCAAGATGTCCTGACCCCCCGGCAGGGTGAGTCTTTGCCATGTTTGACCCCTGTCCCCCAGCATAGAGTCCTCTCTGCCTCCATGGAGCCGCCATCCCAAGGGGGCCCCCCAGACTGGCCCATCTTGAAAGGTCCTCCCTGCCCTCCCTGGGTCTTGGGAGTAGGAGGGAAGGGCAAGGAACAAAGCCTTGAGAGCTTGCTAAAGTGGAAGTGAACTGGTCCTGGGACCAGAGACCCTGGATTCAAATCCTCCCTCTGAGGCTTAGCTGTGTGACCTAGAGCAGATCCAGCCTCCCTGGGGCTAGGTCTGTCTGCAGTGAGCTAGGTGGCCTCAGAGCTCCCTCCCAGCTCTGAGGGGAGGACCCTGGAGCCATGGCCTAAGACTTCGTGTTGCAGGATTGGGGACCAGCCCCTGTGGGAGGGCCCCCTCCACCTCAGCTGAGGCCTGATGTGGGCCTCCTTCTGCCCTCTTCTCCTCAGGCCTATCCAAGAAGAAGACAGAAGCTCCCACAGAGCGGAGTTTCTCTCTCCGCATGAAGAGCACTCTGACCAGCCGCGGGCGGACCCTCAACCTCAAAGCTGCCACCTGGAAGGTAGGAGACCCATGGAGCCCAGGGGAGGCTGGGAAATGGGGAGCCTTGGGCAGAGAGGGAGCTTTGGGCACATGGGAGTCCCTGGGAAAGATCTCAGCAGATTTAGGGGTAGGGGATCCAGGCACCCAGGTTTGGAGACTTGGGAAATGAGGTCGGTGGCATGCATTTCAGGGGACCCACAAACTAGGTCAATTAGGTCTCTAAAGGGTAGGAGTCCCCAAGGGAAGTAGGGGCTAGGGAATGGTGGGGAGGGGGGGAGGGGATCTGAGCACCCAAGGGAAAAGTTTTGGAGGAGCTAGAGTGGGGTCATCTCTGGGGACACTCTGTGCCTTCCTTTCTTTAGGCCTCAGTTTGCTGACCTATGAAATTGGACTAATGGTCTCTGAGGCCCCTTTCATCCTTTGATCTATGATCCTTTGAGTCAAATTGGGAAAACCAGGGGACCCATCTGAGATATTGAGGGGGCAGTACCAGGGAGCCCAAGGTTGGGGTTATGGAGTCCCACATCTCTAGAAAGCCTGGAGTATAGGGGCAGGGCAGGACAAGCCCACTGGCTTTAGGCAGGGCTGGGGAAAGAGCAAGGCTCGATCTGCAGCTGATCCCTACCCCTTCCCCACACCAGGTTCTACACTGCACGGGGCATATGCGGGCCTACACCCCACCTTCAGAGCCCTCTGCAGGCGGTGGGCCGGGGTCTGGGCCCGAGCCCCCCCTGCGTTGCCTGGTCCTGATCTGTGAAGCCATCCCACACCCCAGCAGCCTGGAGCCGCCTCTGGGACGAGGGGCATTCCTCAGCCGGCACAGCTTAGACATGAAATTCACCTACTGTGATGAGAGGTCCGTCTTGTGACCCTCCTGGCCCATGGAGATCCTGATGCTTTTCTTAGTCTGCCCTCATCCCCACTCTTTCCTTCTCCCCTGACCTCCCTGTTTCTCCCTCTGCCATTTACTCAGACCCTTTCCTTTCAAGTTCCTCCCCCCCAGATCCTGTCCTCTCCACCGTCCCCACCCTCCCATCCTCTTCCCTCCTTCCCTCATTCTTAGGATTCTGGTCTGGAGCAGGCCAGAACTGACAGGGCCCATGTTCCTCTACCCCTAGGATTTCAGAAGTGGCGGGATACAGCCCAGATGATCTGATTGGCTGTTCAGCCTATGAGTACATCCATGCCCTGGACTTTGATGCTGTCAGCAAGAGCATCCACACCTGTGAGTCCGCCCCAGACCCTCCCCTCACCCTGATCTCCACCGAGGGGGATCTTAGTCCAAGTCTGGGAGCCTTCCCCTCCCTGGCTGCCCTGCCCACCTTTACCTGACCATCTTTCTCTGCCTTCTGCCCCTCCAGTGCTCAGCAAGGGCCAGGCTGTGACTGGGCAGTATCGTTTCCTGGCCCGCAATGGAGGGTACCTCTGGACCCAGACCCAGGCCACAGTGATCTCAGGCGGCCGAGGTCCCCAGCCTGAGAGTGTTGTCTGTGTCCACTTTGTGCTGAGGTCAGTGCCAGGCAAGGGAAGGGACTGTGACCCCTTGGGGCGGGGGGAGGAGGGCTGACAAAGGCTGAGATCTTTATAATGGAAAGATGGATCCCTATGCTAGGAGTCAGGTGACCTGGGTTCAGAATCCTGGCTTCTGCTCCTGACTCACTGTCTCTTGGGAAGCCTCCTTCCCTTTCTGAGCCATCTGTAAAATTGAGCGAGTTGGACATAACGGTTTCTTCCAGCTCTGGAATTCAGTGGTTCCATATGAAGCTTGTCCCTCTTTTTGCCAGTTTATGTCTACGGGGACCTTGGAGCTGGGATATCACTCTTGGGGCAATTTTTATAACAGATTGGTCGGGGTGGCCCTCCAGGGGACAAAAGTCATGCCCAGTTCTGATCTCCCTTCCCTGCCCCCCTGCCCCCTCTGCCCCATCCTGCCCCCCCCCCAGCCGGGTGGAGGAGACTGGGGTGGTGCTGTCCCTGGAGCAGACGGAGCAGCCAACCCGCCGGGCCCCCCGCCCTGCTGACCGGGGGCTTCCCACGGAGAAGAGCCCCCAGGGTCCCGGAGACGGCTTTGGTATGGGGGTGGACAGGGGGAGGAGGGGAGGTTCACGGGGTGTCTCCCCTTTACGTTATCCCCCTCCATGTGCTGGCATCATCCTTTCCTGCCTCTTCCTGGCTGGCAGCCTCTGATCTTTTGCCACTTCCTTGGCTCCCTTGATCCCACTCAGCCAAGCATTTGGCCCATTTCCTTCTCCAGCTCATCCATAAGCATCTGGGCATAGCTTGTCCAGCCTCCACCCCATCCCTGCCTAGAATGTCCCTTGGTACTGTCCCTTCAATATATCAGATGGGTCACATAGCCTCTCCTCCAGGAAGGCTTCCAGGCTCTAATAGGCCCCAGTGCCCTCTCCCCAGTCCCTTCATCCCTCTTCCCCCAAGATCCAACAGCCTCCCAGGATGAGTTTCTACCTTCACTCTAGTCTCTCCTAGCCTATGGGGTTTTTGTTTCTTCAGCTTGGTCAGGCAGCTCACCCCTTGATTCTCAGACACCAAACTAGCATTTCTGTCTCCTCCCCCTACCCTACAATATGAAGGTCAGCCTCTGTCCCCCCCCCAAAAAAAACCAACATTCCCACACAGTAAGTGCTTGCTCAGAAAATATATGTTGACAAAGGTTGGGATCACTGGGGTGGCCCCCTGTGATGCCCTAGCCCACCACATGTAACCATCCCAGTACATGTCTCGCAGATACCTCTGGCCCCAGGATCCTGGCCTTCCTGAAGCCCCCAGCTCTAAGTGAGGCCACTCTGGCTGCTGACCCTCGCCGATTTTGCAGCCCAGACCTTCGCCACCTTCTGGCCCCCATCCTGGATGGGGCCACCTCTGCCCCTGCTGCCGCTGCCCCTGCCACTGCCACCGCCGCCATCCCCAGCGGACCCACAGCCAAAGAGCGTCCTCGAAGCCCTCCTCCGGTAGGCAGGCCTTCTGGGCCAAGTCTCCACACTTTCCAAGGCTGCTTTTCTGGGTGTCCTGTTCTAGCAAATAATGGGTTATATTTGCAAAGCAATGCCAGCATCAGTTGGAATGTCTGAAAGGTGCTTAGCACAGGGCCTGGCTAGACATTCCATGTTCCAAGGTCTCTCCCAGCTCTGACATTCCCTGTTCTAAAGCCCCTCCTAGTTCAGACATTCCCTGTTTTAAGGTCTCTCCCAACTCTGATATTCCATGTTCTAAGGGCCCTCCCATTTTTTACATGCTCTGTTCTAAGGCCCCTCCCAGCTCTGACTTCTTTATTCTAAGGTCTCTCCCAACTCAGATATTCCCTGCTGTAAGGTCTCCTCCAGCTCTGACAGTCCCTGTTTTAAGGCCCCTCCCAGCTCTGACATTCTTTATTCTAAGGGTCTTCCCAGCTCTGACAGTCCCTGTTCCAAGGCCCTCCCAGCTCTGACATTGTCTGTTCTAAGATTTCTTCTAGCTCTGACATTCCTGTTCTAAAGTCTCTCTGAGCTCTGATAATCCATGTTCTAAGGACCTTCCCATTTTTTACATACTCTGTTCTAAGGCTTCTCCCAGCTCTGACCTTCTAAGGTTCCTCCCAGCTCTGACATTCCCTCTTCTAAGTTCCCTCCCACCTCTGACATTCCCTGTTGTAAGGTCCCTCCCAGTTCTAAATGATATATTTCCAGGATCTTCATCCCTCACCCCCTATATCCTCATTGGTTTGACAGGCTCTCCCACTCACTCACCTTTAACCCAGAGCAGGATCTGGCCTTACCCTCTAACCTTTGGCCTCTCTGACTTTTCACAGCTTCTATTCCTTTAGTTACCCATTCCCTGCCTGCCAAGGGGATTCCTTGGTCCCAGGTCTAAAATGAGTGATGCATGCTATCTGACTCCCATGGCAGGAGACCAAGACTTTCTGTCTTCGGTTCTAAGCTAGCTGACCTTGGATATTCATCACCTTACCCCTAGAGCCTTTAACCTGGAGATTCCCAGTGTCACACACAATCTCTTCTCTTTTCTTCTTTGCACATGGAAATATTTCTGTTTGTTGATGATGTTTATCAAGCATTAAAAAGAACCATTTCCAGAGCTTCCATCCCCAGTTGTGGATGCTGCCCTTTAACCCTCTGCTCTGGGGCTTTGCTGACCTCTTGGGCAGAGCTGTCTCTGTGTCGCTGTTTGGTGATTGGCTTCTGCTCTCCACTCTTGGCTGGACTTTGGGCTTCCTGTCCTGACCTCAGAGACAACCATGTCCCACATGTCCTTGTTTTATGGAGCTCTGGACTCACCTTTCTTCTCATCTCCATCTCACTCCCAGGCGGATCTCCCAAATGACCTCCTCCTGGAAATGGAAAGCGTGCACAAGATGTTTGGCTTTGGCAAGACCCTGGAAGCTGTGGAAACTTTGGATGTGGAGCAGGTAGGGCTCCCCCGTCACACCCTTGCCTCTTTCCTTTCCCTGAATGGACACATCCCTTCCTCTCTCTCAGCCTCTGTCTCCTCATCTGCAGAATGGGACAGCAGCAGTACAGAAATGGCATTTGTTGAGTGCCTTATCTGGCATTGTGGGTGTAGAATTGGAAGGGACCTTGGAGGCCACCGAGGCTGACCCCTTTATTTCACAGATGAAGAAACTAAGACTAGGGAGATAATGGGACTTGCTCAGAGTCCCACAGCTACTACATGTCTGAAGCAGGATTTGAACTCAAGGCCTCCCAAATCCTGTGCCCACCTAGCACGTCCTTGTCATGAAGGAGGGTCATGGGATGTGGAGCGTGATCTCAGAGGTCATCTAGTCCAACTCACCCTCATTTTACAGAAAAAACACCTGAGGGCCAGGGCGGTCACACAGCCAATCAGTGGTTACCGTGGTGCCTGAGGAAGGGTACCTTGCTGAAACCATAGTGACCCCCTCACCCACCTTCTCTGCCCCTGCTGGGGGAAGGGGAGTCAAGCATTGGGCCCAGGAGTGCCCAGGGCCCCGTACTGGACAAAACTCCTCCCAGAGGGGAATAGAGTCTGACCTGGTAAGGGGTGTGGTGGTGACAGGAGGAGTGGGAGGTGAGCGTCTGCTGGGGGGTTGGCACTAGGGTGCCCTGGCGGTGCCCTGGGATCCAGTCTGGGTTGTGGCAGAACTCGTCAAGTCATGGGCTTCATCCAGAGACCTGAGGAAGCATCAGCCCCTGTCCTCCTCCTCCTCACTCAGGCTACATCTGAAGAAGCCCAGCGGTCATCTCATCCAACCCCTTCACTTCACAGATGGAGAGAGTGAGGCCCAGTGAGGGTAACTGACTGGTCCCAGACCACAGAGGGAGGAAGTGGGAGAGGCAGGATTTCGCTGCCCCCCAGCCCCTGGCTTTCTGGGCTGCTGGGACTAGGGACCTTCAGCCTGGACAATGGAAGGCACTTGAAGAGCTGTCCTCCAGGGGGAGATTAGCCTCCTTCTGTCTGGCCCCAGAGTGGGGAACCAGGGGCAACAGCACAGCGGCAAAGAGGCCAGCTTGGGCTTGTGCTCACGAGACAGTGAGAATGACATGGACTGCCTTGGGAGGCAGTGAGCTCCCTGTCGTTGGAGGCTTCCCCGCAGAAGCTGCTTGAGTTCTTCTCAGGGTTGCGGTAGGGAGGGTTCTTTATCATGGATGGCCTTGGAGGCCCCTTCCAACTGGGAGGTCCTGGGTTTGACCCCAAGGCTCTCCAACTTTATAGGCCACACTTTTGCTGTTATGCCCCACAGTGTTTCTGTTATCACCCTGTCCTGCAATTCTGAGGCCCTCAGGGACTGAAACCCTGCCCTCGGCCAGGGAGAGGGGAGAGGGGGAGCTGACTACTTTCTTGGGTCTTTGTACTTTCTCTTCCCTGATTGACATGTCTTGCTGTTTTCTGGGTGCCTGTCTCTAGCACCTTTCCTTCTCCCTTCAGTTTACCGTTCTTGATCTCCTCGGCATCCCTGTCTCACACCCACAGGCTTGTTAGCACTGTGTACAAGGCAGGAGGTGGTATTTCCATGTGATGAGGGTTGCTCCTCTGAGGAGAAATGCTTGGGCTTTGTGACAGCTCTGGTCTTCCCAGAGCCTTTTTCTGCCTCCTCCTGAGCTCTTGAGAGGTAGCTGGATCAAGAGGAAAGCTCCAGAGAGATCTGGGCTAGTTGTGGGTGACCCTGGCTTAGTCACTTCCGCTTTCCAGATTTCCTCATCTGTCAAATGGAGATGATAACCCCTGCAGGACCTAGCCCATGAGGGTCGTTGGGAGGATATGGATTTGTCCAGGCCTCACAAACAGCACTGGGAAATGGGCAGGTACTTCAGGCATCAGCATCACCTTTTTTCCAGGGAAGAGAACTGCCCCCCAGAGAGCTGAAGGGAACTTTTCAGGGTCTCACACATCCTCAGTCAGCAGCAGATCTGGGGTTCAGCTCCAGGGCTCCTGCCCCAAACTCAACATTTCCATGATGGATCCAGCTTGAGATCTCAGAATTGGGAGTCAGGACTTGAATTCAAATCCAAACTCTGTCACTAAGGACCAGAGCATCCTTAGTTTCTCCATCTATACATTGGGAGATACATCCTGGACCTTGGAGAGCCTCTGAGGTCTCTCTGAGCTTGAAATCTGTGCTCCTAGGATTCTCTGACCTGTGTGACCTTGGGCAAGTCTTGACCTCTGGGCCTGTTTCCTTATCTGTAAAATGTGGGGGAATCACTAGATCATCTTTGAGACTCTTGCCAGCTCTAGGTGTGGGGTCCTCCAGTCTTTTGGGGTGACTCATGAGAGGAATGGTGCCATAGGAAGGAAAGGACTGTGGGTCTCCCTAAGCCCAGTACCAGATGTGAATGGCTCCCTGGGGTCTTGCCTCAACTCCAAGGCCAAGAAGCTACAAGGAGGAGGGTCTCTGATGTGGGCTTCTCCTTCTCCCCTGCCCAGGACATCGAGGCGCTAGAGTTAGAGATGCTGGCCCCCTACATCTCCATGGATGACGATTTCCAGCTCAATACTAGCGAGCAGCCCTATAGGACCCCTCGGAGACGTCCAGGAACAACCCCTCGGCCCCGTGCCCGCAGCTTCCACGGCCTGTCACCTCGACCCGCGGAGTCTCTCCCTCTGCTTCGGTGGGGAAGTGACCCACGACTGAGCCAGAAGACCCACCCCACAGACACAAGCTCCCAGTCTGGAGCTCGGAAGAGGTGAGGGAAGATGGAGTACAGAGGGATGGGGAGAGAGGGAGATTGGGAACTCAGATTTGGAATTGGAGGACTCAAATTTAAATTCTAGTTCTGTGCTGGGTGAACAGTGGATAGAGACGTGGCCCTGGAATCAGGAAGACCTGAGTTCAAATTTGGCCTCATACCCTTACTAGGTGAGAGACCCTGGGCAAATCCTGTTTGCCTCAGTTTCCTTATCTGTAAAATGAAGAGGTTAGTCTAGGTAACCTCTAAGGGCCCTGTCCACCTCAGTTTCTCCATCTGTAAAATGAGAGCGTTGGTCATCATTTCCAACTCTAAATCTTGTTTTCCTAATAATGTGTATTACAGCTGTTTGTGTTTCCCCTTCTTAGTAGATTCTAAGCTCCCTGAGGGTAGGAATCAAATCAAATCAAATCGGCCAGTTATAGTTGGAAAATGCAGTTCATTCCTTCATCCCTTTGTTCCTTCCTTCCTTCCTTCCTTCCTTTGTTCCCTCCTCTCCCTCCGTCCACATAGGAAACCATACCCTCACCTGCTGGTGCTCAGCCCTAAGGAATAGAAATTTTGATCACTGAAACCTCACAAGATATCCTGGGGTATACAGGCTAGATTTCCTTTGTTAAAGACCATGCCTTCAACCTAAATCACCCTGGCTCTCATTGATTGACCTGCAATAGGGCCCAGCCCAAGCCCCATTTACTGGTCTTTGTTTGGGCTCTAATGGCTCTAAGTGAGTGTAAATAGCAATTGTTTCTGTTTTGTCAGAAACTCTGAGGTTCCCCCTCCCAGACTGATTTTTTTTTTAACTAGGTAAAAGAGGCCATTTTTAGCTTCATTTCTTACCTAGCCTTGAATGGGTGTTGTCTCAATCAAACTGAGACCTGGAAGAGACCGTAACTTGCTTAAAAAGGCCAAGGTCTCCCACTGCATCTGGGACCCTCTCCGGTGGTCCTGATCTGTATCTTGCCACTGGACCCAGGTGGCTCTGGAGGAGAGAGTGAGGCTGGTGACTTTGCACAGCCTTCCCTCATTGAAACCCAATTCATTTGCAAGTCATGACATCACCTTCCTGCTATCCCAGTCTTCTTCTGGAATGAAGGACAAACAAGAATAATTATAATTATTCCTATTTTACAGATGTGGAAACTGAGTCCCTGAGAAATCAAGGGACATGATCACCTGGCTTATAAGTGTCAAAGCCAGGGCTGTAACCCAGATCTCTAGGACTCTTTCTACTATACATAACCCTCTCTGAGTTCCCCCAGCCCTCTTTTCTGTGCTGCCCCACCCCTCATCATTGGTAGCCCTCACTGGGCATTTGCTTCATCCTGCCTTCTGATACTGTGTGACCTTGGATAAGTCTCTTCCCCCTGGGCTTCGGTTTCTTCATCTGTAAAATGAATCATAGGGGATGATGGGTAAGACCTAAGGCCATCCAGGATCTCCCTTCTGGCATTAAATCTTGTGGTCTGGAAATCTCTGCAAATAGGAAGCACACCAGTCTTTGTCCCGTTTAGTTCACGGTCAACATTTATTAAGCACCTACTATGTGCCAGGCTTTGTGCTAAGTACTGGGGGTACAAGAATAGGCAAAAAACAATCCCTTGCCCTCAGCTTACAATCTAATGGCAGAGACAACATGCAGACAAACATTCACAAAGCAAGCTTTAGGCAGGATAGGAAGTAATCAAGAGAGCAAAGGCTTGGAATGAAGAGGGCCTGGGGAAGGCTTTCACACTGAAGCTTGGAGCTGGAAGGGGACTCAGGGCCCCCTTCCAGACCAGCCCACACATGTGCATCACTGGCCTGCCAAGCAGGCGGTTAACCAGTAGACACCCCCTGAAATTCTCGGAGTGGGGAGGCCTTTGACCTTGCTCTGACATCCTGAGGCCAACTAATTCTGCTTCTCCCCAACTTCCCTCCATGCTCTGGATCTGGGGCCAAGGAGAACTCCCAATTCATTATGTGAAGAGAGATGTCATGTCCCCTCTGAATCTTAGTCTCTTCTCCAGGCTAAAGATGCACAGCTGTTCACCTTTTTCAGATCCTAGACCCCTTTGGCAATCTGGTGAAGCCCAGGGACCCCTTCTCAGAATCACATTGTTAAATGCATAGAATCAAATCTAGAGGATTACAAAGGAAGTCAACTATGTTGAAATACAGTCAGAATAGTGATGATGATGGTGGTGGTAATGATCGTATTGATACTGATGATGGTGGGATGATGTTCACAGACCCGTGTCTAGAAGCTCTCCATCATGCTTCAAAAGCTGTAAATGCAGGTAAAGCACTTAGCACATAGGAGGTGCTTAATAAACGTTTCCTTACTTTCCCCTCCTCTAGCAATTGTTAGACTAAGCTAGAGGACCCCCCTCCCTATTCCTGGAAGCTGCACAGCTTGCAGAGGCAGCTAGGGGGCACCACAGAACACTGAACCAGGACTCGGGAAGAGCTACCCGCGTTCAAAGAGAACCTTAGACACTTGCTAGCTGTGTGACCCTGGGCAAGTGACTTTGCCGCTGCCTGCCTCAGTTTCCCCAGCTGTAAATGGAGTAATCATAACACCTACATCACAGGATTGTGGTGAAGATCAAATTTTATAATATTTGTGAAACCCTCAGCTTGGTGCCCGGCATATAATAGGCACGTAATAAATGCTTGTTTCCTCTCTCCTTTCCCTCCACCTCTCTTAGTGTATCCTGAGATCACATTTGCTCTGATTAAGAACCTTCTATGGGCATGGTGGATAGAGAGCTGGCCTTGCAGCCAGAAAGACCTGTGTTCAAATCCTGCCCTGTCATTATAGGCTGAAGGACCCTGGGCAAGTCAATTGACTTCTCAGTACCCCCAAAAACCTCTCTCAGAATTATAATTTGCAGAGAAGATGCCAACCTGCATTAGTAAACATCTGGGAGATCTCAGGTCCAGTCCCCATCCCTAAATGCAAGGCCCTGGCTCTTAATCCTGGGGGTACAGAAATGGAAAACAATGGCCATTTTTTTCCTGCCCTCAAGGTCAGTCTACTAGGGAGCTAGACAATGATGGCATAAAAATAAATGAGTGTGGTATAAGGTAGAATATGAATGGAGGAAAAAAGAACAGATGCTCCAAGAAAATGAGGAGGAAGAGGGAGGGCCCTTTGAGGTGTAGGGGATCAGGGCAGGTCTTGAGCCTGGAATGTGAAGGAGAAGGTTGTCAGCTGGTGGCAGGGAAGAGGCATGGAGGTGGGAGGTACAGTGTGAGATAAGAGCATGGAGGTGGTAGAGGACAGGATGAGATAGTGTCTGTCAAGGGAAGTAGTGGGTTCTAAGGGGAGAGAGGTAACTAGAACCCAGAATGTGTCAGCCTTGAATGCTAGGTAGCCTGAGGAATCTGTACTTTGTCCCAAAGGCAGGAGGAAAGCACTGGAAGATACCTGAGCAGGGAAGTAATGTTATAATGATGGTGATAACTCATACAGCTAAAGCATGATTTATTTTTTAAGAAGCAATTCCTTAAACCAGTTGTCCAAAAATTAAGCCCATTTTACAGATTCGTAGAGTGAGGCTCAGAAAGGTTTGGAGGCTTGCCCAGGGTCATGCAGGTTAATATCCTTGCCCAGACATTCTGTTCTTTCCACTCATTTCAACACTGTCTCCAGTGACTAGTTCACTGTTCCTTAGGTGATCAGCCTGTATTCAGAGCTTGCCCTTTGTTGGACCTGGTTCTGATTCCGTGTGATGTTGAATGAAATGAAATGCGCAGAGGAGAGCTGACAGTTAACAGAAGGAGGTGTTCTTAGCTGGAACACTCAGGGAGGAGACTCATGATTTACGATCCAGCTCAGCACCGTTCCCCAGACTTGGCATTGTCCATGGTGATCAGTGGGCGTTGTCCATGGTGGTCTGTGAGCAAGCTGGAACATCTCACTTTCAGTACTCAGGTGACTAGGAAGCCATGCCAAGCAGCAGAACCTTAGTGCCCTGAGCCATTAAATCTCAAGGACAATCTCAGTTCCTTTTTTAAAAAATCCTCATTTTTTTCTGTTTGGAAGCCATTAGACTGTCAAGTCCCAAGGGGCTTGGGAGCTCCTTAGAGAGAGCCTGAGGGTCCAGTCCCTTTTACAATGAAACTAGTCTGGCTTTCTAGGGGCAGAGCCTTAGGGCACTGCCCTCCCCACAACTGCACATCCTGAGTGTGTGAAGTTGACGTTTTTTTTTTAAACCAAAACATGGATGTTTCTACTCCACTGACGTTCCCCCTCCATCTGATCTTCTAAGATTGGGCCCATTCTGTTGAGATCTTTTTAGGACCCAGACTCAGTTTTCCAGTGTGTTAGCTCTGCCTCCCAGAGTTCTATGGCATCTGCAGATAAACATTATTTCTATATCTTTATTCAAAAGAGAGACGGAAATGTTGACTATCATTTGGCCAAAGACAAGACCTTTAGGTACTCTATGAGAATGTTCAACCAGCCGTCTGTGAGCATTTTGCGCATGTGTCAAACAATGTCTTTTTCAGTTGAGTGATAGGAACAGAAAGACAAAAGGGGAAAAGGATCTGCCCCAGAGGAGCTTACATGTACCTGAAGGAACATCCTGTCCTTTCACGTGACAGTGACCCAGGCATGGGCGACACTGGCAGTGGACCGCCCAGGATGGTGTGCCATCACCAAAGGCACTGTGCTCTGTAGGCAAAGCACAACTGCAGTAGCTCAAATGAAACATCTCCTCTGCATGGACTATCTGTGCCCAATCTGGTAGAGCACGCCAGACTCATTGGTCTCAACAGCAACGGGCATACCTTGATTCCAACATAGCAATGGCATTTTGGTCTTCTTCAGTGGCCACGCGGGAGAAAGCCTTAATTGGTCAGTCAGTCAATATATTTTAAGTGCCCACCATATGCCAGGCACTGTGCGAAGACTACAGAGTCAAAAGGCAGTCTCTGCCCTCAAGGAGCTTAAAGTCTAATTACATGTAGAGGGTCATGGACAATAGCTGATCTCTTGAGTGAAGAAGTCTTTATCACCAAGACTTCTTTCCTCTCCCCTCTTGGTGCCTAGCACAGATCTGGGGCTGGAAGATTCCTTGCCAAAAATACTTACCTGGTAGGGGGATTCCATGATGAACTGCTTGCTGTCTCAATGGGGGAGGGAGGAAGGGAGAGAATTTGGAACTCAAAGTTTTAAAAACAAATGTTAAAAATTGTTTTTACATGTAACTGGGGAAAAGTTAAATACTAAATAAGTACAAAAAAAAGTGAGGGAAGGCTTGCAACCCACCAATGCTGGTATCTGATGTGGTGCCTATCTCCCGGGTCCTGAACTCTCTCCCTCCCTTTCCTGCAGGACCCTGCCCCAGAACTTGGAGGAAGACAGCGGGACTGAGGCCCTGGGAGCAAAGCCCCCCAAGCGATCCCCCAGCCCAGCACCGGAACACTTTCTGCTGCCACCCCTCAGCCTGGTATGTTGGGGAATAGGGGAATCCATTGAGGGAGGGGGACTGGAGGGAG
>NW_027185797.1:41393487-41420884 GCF_028583685.1 Petaurus breviceps papuanus
GGTTTTCTTTATAAATAGGGGTTTTCAGGGTGGGGGGTGGGAGAGGGCTAAGGACCTTTTCTACAGCATGCTTTATTTTTAACTCTGGGGTACACATAACCACCTTATCCATGAGAAAAATCTCTCCTTTTTGTGATAAATGGTCTCTTTTTAAAATTGTTATAATCTAAAGGTATGGGGAGGGGGTGGGGGAGAATTGATGGAACACAAAACCCTGAACCCTTCCCCTAGGTTTCACCAGGGTGAGGGGGCTTTAAAGTAGACCTCCCCATTGTACACGAATGCCTTCCCTCTTCAGACCTTTCACTCCTCAATTGCCTGTCGTTCCAGACCTTACCCCATCCAGACAACCAGGCATGGTGGGCAGACCTGGCCTTATCAGGTTTGGCCCGGTCTCCCTTGCCTTTCCTCTGCCTCAGTTTCCCTTTCCATGAAGTGAGGCGGTTGGACTTAGCAGTCGATAAGGACCCTTCTAGTGCTGTCCTTTTGGGGTCTGTGAGTGGACACCCGTCTCTCCAGACCTCATTTCACATATATCAGAGGTGGTGGGGGTGGGAGTGTCCAATCCTCAAATCTTAAAATTCAGAGTTGGATTTTAGAGATCATCATTTTACAGAGGCGTAGAAAGGGGAAGGGATTTGCCACACAGTGAGTAACAGAAGCACAAAAAGGCAGAGCTCGGAGGGGACCCTTAGGGATCACCCATCCAACTCTCAACTAATGTCAGTGGAAACTGAGGCCCGGAGAGGGAAAGATCACAGAGAACTAAGCTGAGGGTCTTCCCATGGCCTCTGAACCATCCTGGGTCCAGACTCCCTGCCTCCATCTCTCTCCCCTTCAGCCCCCATGAGGCACTCAGGCCAAGCCCAGACTCCAGGCCGCCCAGTCACACGCACAGCTCCAGGCTCAGGTCTCTGGCAGGGATGAGCTTTAGGAGGGGGGGTCTCAGAACACCCCTTCCTCCATCCCGCCTCCATGACCCCTGCTTCTCATCCCCTCTCCCCTCTTCCCTGTTTGCACGATGGTGCTCCCTTTCAGGTCTGGAGCTGGGGACACAGAACCCCCCCACACATGTAAACCACCTGGTAACTTCCCACCATCCCCTCCCTGGGGGCTGTCCTCCCCCAGGCTGTCTAAGCAGACAGTGCTGTGGGGTCAGCTTTTCCCAGGAGGTCAGAGGCCTCAGTGGAGGGGGCTGTGGTGGTGGGAGGGGAGAACTGGGGGGGAAGGGTTATGTCTGTAACTACCACTCCCACCCCCAATAAAGCCTCAGCCTGAAAGGCACCGGAACTCCCCTGGCGGACTTGTATTCATTGACTTTGTGTGCGTTTGTGCGTCAGGGACAAGCCGGCATGACCCCATTTTACAGATGAGGGAACACAGGCGGCCCCATCTGTGCAGTCAGAGCCGTGTGTCTGTAGGCTGTCTGGCTGACTTGTTTCCTTGTGTTATACAGAACTTAATCCTGTCTCCTTGTATCTCTGTGTTGGGCTGTTTCCTCCATCGTGTGTAACACAGATCTAGTCTGTCTTTATTTTCAGAGAGGTAAACTGAGGCCCAGAGAAGGTAAGGGTTTTGCCCAAGGCAGGATTTGAATTTGGAATCCGATGTTTATAAGAATTCTACAATTCCTACAAGTGTCAGGTTTGCAAAGGGCTTTACAGATAATAGGTGTCTTATCTGTACCCTTATCTCTGCTGGGATCCTTTGTCCCTGGTGCCTGGCACACAGTAGTTTATAGCTAGATAAACAGACAGATAGACAGACAGACAGATAAATAGATGGATAGATGTGGGTGGAAGGATGGATAGACAGATAAGATAGTCAGATAACTGGGTAGTACAGCGGGTCTGGAGTCAGGAAGACCTGAGGTCAAGTCCTACCTCAAGACACTTATTAGCTGTGTGACTCTGGGTAGCTCACTTAACCTCTTTGCCTCGGTTTTCCTCATCTGTAAGATGGAGGAATAATAGCATTGACCCACTGCAGGGTTGTGAGGATTACATTAGAGAATATCTGTAAAGTACTTTGCAAGCTTTAAAGTGCTGTCTAAACGTATCTGAGTGGATGGATGAGTTGGGGCCTGTTTTGGGGTGAGGTCACTGGCTCCTTTGCATCCTGTGGGAGAGAGTGGTAACATGGAAGAGGAGATGGAAGGACCTGTGGTCTGGCTCGGTGACTTACAGACTAGGTTTTCAGCAGGCCTTCACTCTGGCTCTCATTGATTGACCAACAGCAGGGCCCGGCCCAAGCCCCACTTAGTGGGCTTTCTTTGGGGATGGCTCAGAGTGAAGGTAAATAAGAGCTATTTCTATTTTGGCCAGAAACTCTGAGCATCTTCCCCTCCCAGATTGATTTTTTTTTTTGACTAGGTCAAAGGACCCATTTTTTCCCTCATCCTTACCTAGCCTAAATCACTGAATGGGTATTGCCTCAGACAAGATGAGACCTAGAAAAACCTTAATTCAAAAAGGCCAAGGTCCCTCACTACATCTGGGGTCATCTCTGGGCATCCTGATCTATGTCTTGCCACTGACCTCAGATGCCAAGCAAGGGCTGATTCACCCAAACTCCCCAACCCTTATGTGGGCCCAACCCCCTTCCCCCAGCCCCCAGGCAACCCTGTCTGTCACGGTTGGGAGCAGAATCCTGGCTGGGTGACTCTACTGCCCTGACCTTGGGGACATCTTCCCCCTCTCTGGAGCCCTGCCCTCGAGGCTTAAGAGTGAGGGGCAGACCCCACATCATCCCCAAGACCCTCTTCCTGCTCTCTTTCATGGTTCAATGACCAAATTCCAGGTCACTTATGTGACTCTGTGTGTGTGTGTGTTCACTCCCTATTTAGCCGGGTTGATGGGGGTGGGGGCCAGGCTGCCATTGCTCCAAACCAGCCTCCTGTCTCATGAAGCTTCCTACCTAGAAGGCACCTCTCCCTCTTCCCCTCCCCCAAGGCCAAGCCCAGGAGCCCCAGGCAGGACTCTAGACTCCAGGGAGAAGCAAGTCAGCTAGGTACACACTTTACCCACTGGGGATGAGAGCTGGGTTGTTGCTGCCCCCTGGGTTGGGGTGACTGGGGCTGTGGGGGAGGCCAAGCAGAGCCTGCCCTGCCCTTTCCAGGCAGGCTGGAGAGATGAGACACACACCCCCATCTCCCTCCCTCCACTCTAACCCGGGGTTAGAGTTTGTGAGGAAAACACAGGGTGGGCCAGAGCTCTGCTGGTGGGAGGAGGCAGACCTTAGCCAGCCCCAGAAAGACAGGGAGGGTTTGGTATTGATAGGAGAGGGCACTCCTGGTGGGGATCCCAACCTGGGCAAAGGGGTGGAAGTGGGACTCAGTCTCTGTTTTTCACAAGGAGACTTCCTCTTGTGCAACAATGATAGCTGACGTTTACACAGGGCCTTCTACGTGCCAAGCACTCTACAATCATTGTCTCAATGTGTTCCTCACAAGAACCCCTCCAGGTAATGCTGTTATCATCCCCATTTTACAGATGAGAAAAAAAGGCTGAGACCCAGGGTCACACAGTATCTAAGGCAGGAATCAAATGAGTTTCTCTCTGATTCATGAGGATAAGCAGCCCAAGTCAAGTGCTGCATGTATTCAGCATTCCACGCCCGTAGTCCTCCACCTCGTCAGCCCTTTCTTCTTTGAGGGCAATCTTGGTCATAATTACCCAGGCTTGGTTTCTTATTTTGCAGTCATTTTCCCCATTTCCATTGTCCTAGGCCCTTTAGCTGACTTCCCTCTGCATCTGTTCATAGAAGTCTTCCTAGGCTTCTCTGTTCCTGTGGCTTCCGTTCCTGGACATTCCCCAGAGGAGGGGCATTCTGCTGTTTCCAAGTCTTGGCTTTTAAGTGTTGCTTCCTCTTTGGGATCAGACGCAACCTTATGAAGTGCCTACTATGTGTAAGGAGCTGAGCGCTGGGGATTCAAAGAGAAGGAACAGGCAGTCTTAGAACCAGAGCTGGGGGGGGAGGGGACGCTTTTCTGCTCGTGTGATCCCCAGTTCTTTTCTGGTTGCCCCAGTTCACAGCTGCACCAACAATGCACCTCCCTCTTCACTGGAAGGTATCCCAAGTAAACAAGGAGCTAAGACAGAACGGGAGGGGGCGTGTGCGGGGAGGGGGGGGGCACTGGAGATCTGAGCCCCCTGCAGGGCGGGGAATGCACTGGCAGAGTCTGCATTTCGTCCTGGAGGCAATGGGCGCAGGTGCACCGATGGCCCCGAGATCTGCGGGGAGCCGCCCTGAGCTCCAGCCAGGCCTGAGAAGGTGCAGCCCTGGCCCTCGAGGCGCGCATGACCTCTGGGGTAAAGGACAGACCTAAGGAGCGGAGCCACTCCTCCAGGAAGCCCTCCCGGATTTCCAGTCCTGCTTCGCCCTAGGCTCTGAGCTGTATCTCCTGACCCGCCTCAGTTCTTTGCGTCAGGTCAATGGTCTCAGGAAAAGGGGGCGGGGAGGAGGGGGGGTGGGCATTCCATCTAGGGACGTTCTTGCCGGCTCTAGACGTTCTAGAAGCCTCATAGTCTCTCGATGGTCAGCGGGACGCCTGGAGCCGCTCTAGCACCTGGGTCCTCCCGACTCTCTATGGTTCTCAGCCGAGGCCCCGCCCCCTTCCCGGGGATGGGGGGGGATGTGCGGCCTCCGGGGCCAGTTGTGCGCATGCGCACGCGAGGTCGGGGTGTGAGGCCGGCGCACTGAGCGAAGGGCAGGGAAGGAAGAGGGAGAAGAGGGGCGGGCGGGCGTTTTACGACAGTTGCCGGCGACCGTTGCCTGGGTTGTGGCGGTGGAGGGCTAGGCGCGCTTTGCGGCATGGCGATGGCGGAGGGCGAGCGGCCTGGCTGTGCGCCTTCCCCCCGGGACGACCCGCCGGCTGACGGCACCCTGAAGCGGGCCGAGGAGCTCAAGACGCAGGCTAACGAGTACTTTAAAGGTGCCTCCCGGGGCTAGCGGGAGGGCGGCGGCGCCGGACGGGCGGGCGGTGCCATGGCAACGGGCGGGCGGGGGGAGGAGGGAGGCTGGAGGGCGCTGCCAGATAGGGAGCCATGGGAAGATTATAGAGGAGGGGGCTGCCACATAGGGAGCCCTGGGAAAATGCTGCCACATGGGGAGACCGCAGGAGATCTTGGCCAGATAGGGAGCCGTGGGGGAATGGGGAGAAGGTTGCCACATAATGAGCCATATGAAGACATGAGGAGATTGCTGCCAGATAGTGAGCTATGGGGGATTGTGGAGCATTGCCACATAGTGAGCCTTATGGACACCTAGACTATTGCCAGATAATGAGCCATGAACGAATGTGAAGGGTTGCCACATAGTGAGCCATATGAAGACTGCTGCCAGAAAGCGAGCCATGGGGAAATGTGGAGGTTGCCACATAGTGAGCCATATGAAGACTGTTGCCAGGAAGTGAGCCATGGGGAAATGTGGAGGTTGCCACATAGTGAGCCACATGAAGACTGTTGCCAGGAAGTGAGCCATGGGGAAATGTGAAGGTTGCCACAAAGTGAGCCATACGAAGACATGAGGACTGCTGCCTGATAGTGAGCTATGGGGAACTGTGGAGACATTTGCCATATAGGGAGACATGAGGAGACTGCTGCCAGATAGGGAGCCATGGGGCAGTGTGAAGGTTGCCCCGTATATAAAGAGCCATATGGAGACACAAAGAGCCCTTTGCCAGATAATGAGCAGTGGGGACATGTGAAAAAGGTTGCCACCTAGGGAGCCATAGGGAAATATGAGGAGACCCCTGCCAGATAGGGAGATGTGAGGAAGAGTGTGGCCAGGTAGGCCACCAGGAAGGACCAGGAAATCCTGTTCAGCAAGGGATTACAGGGAGGTGATGTGCTGCCAAAAAGTGGAGGACAAATGGCCATGGGAGTGGGCAGGGAGACAGAGGTGAATCCGTGTGGGAGAAAATGAACAGGTGAGCCCCAAGCCTGGGTGCTGCCACAGGCCCGGGGGAGACCCCTAAAGCCCAGCCCGAGCCCTGGACTAGAAGGGACTTCAGAAGGTCCAGCCTTCTCATTTCTGCAGATGAGGAAAATGAGGCCCAAAGGTCAGACAGGCATTAAGAAGCCGAGTCAGGATCTGAACTCAGGGCTTCAGACTCCAAATCCAGCTTTTTTCTAGTGCACCAAGCTGGGCTCTTCAGGTTGTGGCAACAGTGGGGAAGTTGCCGGCTTTCTTTGGGTCTCCTCTGTGGAATGGGGGAGCTGAGTGTGCAGGTGTTTTTGCTGCTGGAGGATACCTGTAGCTTTGGGGGGCCAGGGCAGGGGTTGCCCCCCAGCCTTGAGGTGGCATATGAATGGCCTGCCATATAATGAGCCATGGGAAGGGAATGCACCGCCAGCCCCCTCCTTGTCAGAGATGGACAGCCGTGGTCTGTGAAGGTCATGCAGCACCCCATTGGAACCACCCCGAGGGAGCCGGGGAGGAGGGGGATCCCCAGAAGGGACCTGGAGGAAGGAAGAGTATTGGGGGCCCCAGGAGGAAAGGAGACTGAGAGTGGGGCCAGGGGAAGGCCCAGTGGTGATGCAGGAGAAGGACAAGACCAGAGGGTTAGGGAGAGACCCTCTTGTTGAAGCCCCCCTTTCATAGGTGGGGAAACTGAGACCCAGGGAGAAGGGACTTGCCCAAGGCCTCCCAGCAAATCTGGGTAGAGCCAGGGTCAAAACCCAGACTTCTTGACTTTCTCTTAGATAACAATGCATCTGGGGGGGGAGGGGGGATACCCTTCTCTTACCATCAAACCCCAACAGGAAATAGCTGAGTCTGAGAGGGAGGGGGCGGCAGCAGGAAATGGAGACACGTGGGAAGGAGGCGCTGCCCCCAGCCTTTTGCAGGACCAGATTTGGGGGTGCCCCTCTGGCTATACCCCGCTTGGGTATTCTGAGAATCCTGGCACATCACTGGTAGGCAGGACATAATCGACCTTGAGGTTAATCCCCTCCTTTTATAGAGGGTGGAGCTGAATTGCCCCGAGGAGGGGAAAGAAGTAGCCTGAGGTCATGTCTTTAGAAGCTGACCTTTGCCCCCCAGCTCTCCCCATTCTCTCTGACAGTCCCTCCTTTCTGGTATTACTCTCTCCCTTCACAGCATCCAGGAAGTGTCCTCTCCCTTTGAATCCTTGGCCCCTCGGCCTTCCTTCCTCTTGCCCCACAAACCCCAGCCTGGAGGCCCTGTGTTCACCCCGGCCGCCCTCTTTCTGCACTACATGCCTTCCGTATCCCACCTGTAGAAAGCCCTTCTTCTTAGGTGTCAGCTCTTCTGGGAAACCCTCCCTGATATCACTCAGCCAGACCCTTGCCTCCGCCCCTTGGATTCCCGAGGACATTGTCTAGAGGCTTTCTTTTGGGGGTCTGCAGACTCTCCTAGAGAGAGGGCGGGTCCATTTATGTCGGTGTCTGAAACCCTGAGCCCTGGGTCATTCGTTTCAGCAAGCACCTGCCCATTTTCCAGAGACCCTTGTGCTCAGGGCAGGCCGGGGTCCAGGTGGCTCGTCTGCCTGCCCCAGCGCGGGGATAAGCCACAAGCACGGGTCACTCAGTTCCTGCCCTGTCCTCCAGGAAGGAAGGAAGGCTGGCCAGCTAGCCTCTTGGCCCACATGACACGTGGAGGGATTCGGCAAAGGAAGAGGAAAGGGGAACACTGTAGACACGGGGGCCACTGCATGGCTGAGGTCAGGGACACTGCCGGCCAGATTGAGGACTCTGATTGCCAGGGAGAGGAAATCTGCCTTTGCTTGGCAGACAGGAGGCATAGGCTGTGCCCACATCTGGTGGCATCCAGGACCCAGGGGACCAGAAGGATTCAGGAGGGAGGGATGCCAGAGAGGCCTGGAGGGCTGCCCATGTCCGAGGGAGAGGGCAGAAAGCAGGCAAGAAGCTGGAATTAGTCTGACACAGTAATTATTGCAATGTAGTGGTTTAAGGCTGGCCAAAAAGTTGGCATTCATTGCCTTGTTTGAGCCCCACAATTATATATATTATTATCTCCATTTTAATAGGAGGAAACTGAGGCTTTGAGGCTAATGCCTTATTCTGATGGGATCCCAGCTGAGGGCTGGCAGTGCTCTAGCCGCAGGATGTCAGAGTTAGGAAGGACCTCCCAGCTGCCCTCCAGAGGAAGCCTCTGGGTGCCCTGCAGGGAAGGGTCGTCCACTCCCCTGAGGCAACCATCCCCCTCCTTGGTGACTCCACCCCTTGCTTCAAGGAGGCCCCCACTCTTTCCAGGACTTGAAGGAAAGTCCCTTGCAGCCCCCTTAGTCTTCCTTTCCTCCTGGCACCATTGAGGCTGACCTTTTCTGAACCTTTGTCTGGCTCACCACAGTGGGAAGGGGTGCACCCCAGTGAAGGCCTCTACCCTAGATGTTGTGTTCTGGTTCTGAAACCCCCAGCTCTGCCTTCCCTGAATCACACTTATGCATTCATTCGGAGAGACAGACACACAGACACATACACACACACTCACTCCTTTGCCGCTCCATCATAACTGGCCAAGACATAGGCTGTCAGCGGGCCCTGGCCCTGGGGAGTTGGAAGTGATGGCGGCTGACATCTTCCCCAGTGATTTAGGGTGCTGTCTCATGGGAGGCAGGGGGCCTCCCCACAACTTACCTATGAGATGCTGAGCCCCAGGACGATCAGATGTGGTGTCCAAGCTACATCTCATAAGGGGCAGTGCCATCCCCCGACTTGGTACCTCCTGACCCTCAGGCTGCCCCCCTAAGAGCACACGGCCCCAAGTGTCCCCTCTAACAAGGAAGGAGCTCCCTGCCTGGCTTGGGTGTGTGTATACATGTGTTTTCGACACATATTCAACGTTAAGTGCCTGCTGTGTGCAGAACACCACGGTCAGTGCTGAGAGAAAGTTAGGAGGCCAGTGGAGAACTAGGGGAGTTACATTTTCTGACACGTCCGTCCCAAGGGAGATCAGGAGAGGCCTCCAGGTTAGCAGGTGAAGAGGACCAGGAAGGAGGATATTCCAGGTGTAGGATCAGGGGCCTCAGGCCATCCTTTTACATATGCAGAGACTTAGGTGGGGGGGTGGGGGTGGCCAGAGAGGGGCTTCCTAGCACCTGCCGGTGCTGGCAGGACCTCCAAGGTTGTCCAGGTGGGGCACACCATGGTGACGTGGCCAGATGTCTGTCTGTCTGTCTGGCAGCATGAGAGAGCTTCTCACGCCTTCCCTTCCCCCGCCCTCTCTAGGCAAGGACTATGAAAACGCAGTCAAGTTCTACAGCCAGGCCATCGAGCTGAACCCCAACAACGCCATCTACTATGGCAACCGCAGCTTGGCCTACCTCCGGACAGAGTGCTATGGCTACGCCCTGGCCGACGCCACCCGGGCTGTGGAGTTGGACAAAAAGTACATCAAAGGCTACTACCGCAGGGCCGCCAGCAACATGGCACTGGGCAAGTTCAAGGCGGCTCTCCGGGACTATGAGACGGTGAGCCCCTCCTGCTCTGCTCCCCCACGTTCTGCAGGGCTCGGGGATCCCTGGCTGGGCTGAGGGTGGGCTGAGGGGCAGCACGTGCTTCCTGTCCTGGGCTGGAGATGAAGGCCGTGGCCGGACTGCAGAGGCCTTGAATGCCAGGCCCAGGAGAGTGGACGCCTTCCATTGGGATTGTGAGGTGATCGAGCCTCCTTTTGAGAGGGGCAGTAATCATGGAGGAGAGCTGGGGCTATCATCCCCCCACACCCAGGAAGGGGCCCTGAGCCAGGCTCCAGGAAGAGGATTCTCACCTCCAGCATAGGGAGAAGCTGGGGGTGTGGGGGGCAGGGGGCGTGGCTCCACAAATGGTATCCCAGCCTAAAAGTATGAATCAGTTTTAAAAAGACTGAGAGAAACTCCCATTTGATGGACCCCTAATAGGTCGTTAAGAGGAAGGTTGGGGGCTTGGGGACCGTCTGTGACCCATAAAGGACATATAGGTCAGGAAGGGGGAATTCTCCTCTCAAAGCCATGGCCAGAACCGGAGGCACACAAGTTCTGAGAACTCAGTTTTCTTGCAAAAAGGACTTCCATTGATGTCTTTCATTTTTACATCACAGTCATTTCTGGACATAGCCCCACACCCCAGAATGAGGTGAAAGTTGGAGGGGGCACCCACTGTTCTGCCCCCCCAGCACCTCCCCCACTCTCCCTTGCTCTCCAGCAAGAAACGGTGGTTCTTTCATTGCTCGGTTGGGCTTCTCACCTGGTGGTCCTGGAGACCATTGGTCTTCCCTGGGGACAGACGTCCCCATACGCCTTGGACCATAACTCGTTCATCTGCTCCCTGGTTACTGCTCCTGGGTCTTGGCCACCACAGAGGTGCCATTCTGAGTCCTTGACCGCCTTGGGGCCGGGGAGGGGATCCCTGGGCCCCGGGTGTAGATGAGGCTAGGGCCGTTTTCAGAATAATTCCGGGTTGTCGGCCAGCAGTGTGTGAGCGTTCCTGCCTTCCCCCAGCCCCGACAGGCACCGTCTGTTTCTGTGGGCTCAGCCAGGTGACTGGCGCCTCCTGGAGGGCACGTCGCAGTCCCGATGAGCCGGCGCTAGGGCCTGCCCTCACCGCTCGCTCACTGGTTTTCATCTTCTTGAGATTCTGGGCCTTGGTCCCACCACGTGAATCTGTTGCTGTTTGTTCGTCCGTTTGAGATGGTTTTGTCGCCATCCTCCGCCTGGCCCAGGGTCAGGAAGCCCGGGGCCTCCCTGCAGCTGCTGGTTCAGTAACAAGCAGTTTTGTGGTGTTTCTCCAAGGCTTGTGGGCACTTCCTTCCTTTGTCTCCTCTGGCTTCTGTTAGCCCTGTGTAGAGGTGCTCCCTTTTCTGTGAAATTATTTCTGTCTTGATATTTGATTGAAGCTGTTCATTATCTCAGTTTCTTTGCTGATTCTCTGAGGTTTTCTAAGTCAGTGACTCTTTTCCATCTGGGTAACAGGACAGTCCATTCCTCTACCAGGGTCCCCACCATGCTGTCCAAGGCCCGGAGGTACCTGGCAATGTGGGAGGGCTCCCCTGTGGGACACTGGGTGTTTGTTCTTGGATCCCCTGGTGCAGGAGGACCTGAACCACCCAGGCTGTCCTCGGGCTGGGGATGTCTCGGGGCAGGATGGGGGTAGTCCTCTCTGCCAGTGGCCCCTACTCTGAACCTTATCATTTCAAAGAGAGCTTGGGGCCCTGAGAGGGAAGGGACTTTCACAGCCCATATACATTAGGCCCAATTTGAGCCCAGGTCTCTCTGACCCTTGAGCCTGGCTCAGCGTATACCTCACATGTCCATACCACCTCTCAGTGCAGACATCACCATTTCCATCTTCCAGATGAGGGCCCCTTTTAACATCTACACCCTTTGGAGATCCTTCCCTAATAGCAGTTAGACTTTTATTGGTTCATCAAGAACCTGTGTCATGACAAAAGGTGGTAGTCAGGAATGTTGGCCAGGGTGCTCCATAAATCATGACAGCATCTACTGACATGGGGAAAATCAGAACAAACACGTACAAACCATGTTGTTCTTCAGGCCCCAGAAGGTATCTTGGCTTCTTTAAGGATCTGCACCTGGGCTTTTGGGCCCTCAGACCCCAGAGTGGGAACCTCTGTAGTTTCTAAGCCGGGCAGGATTTGAGCCTGGGATGCCGAGGGAGGAAAACCAGACTTGGGAGAGGGAATGAGGTATATTGGGGAGCTGGGGGGATGAGCCTTGAACCTGGACTGTCCTGGGTCCTGGTAGCTATGAGAAGTTGAGGAAGAGATGTTGTCTGCTTTGGAGACAGGACAGGAGACCTAGGCTGGGTGGTGAGGGAAGGCACTAGAATCAGACAGGTTGGCCCCTAAGCCCCATTGGGGAGGGCCCGTTTCTCTTGCCTCTGAATCCCCAGCTCCTCATACCCAGGGCCCTGCCCCTTGTAGGCACCCCATAAATGAACCCAGTCATGAGCCCTGACCTGGGACACAGGAGCTGCCCAAAGGAGGGCTTAGACCAGATCACTCACAGCTCTTCCTGCTATAGGAATCTTTTGTTCCCCCTGCCCAGCTATGTGTTGTAAAAATGGTGCTGCTGACCCTTGCCCAGGAGGTCCTTGAGGGGTTTCTGGAGGACTTGTGTGGGGGAACAAAGGAGGCTATCCTGTTTCCTTTTGTGGGCCCCTCCTTCCCATGCCTGCCCTCAACATGCACTATCAGGGGAGAAAGCCCCCTTTTCTGGAATGTGCTCCCCCGTCACAGGCGGTTGTGCCACCCTTGTGTTCGCCAGCAGTTGGCTGAACAGACCATTAGAGTTTCCTGGGAGCTCTCCAGAGTCCTTTTTGGACCCCTTTTCAGAGGAGGGAGAGAATGGGGCCTGTTTTTCTTCCCCAGCTCTGCTAGAGTAAAGTCAAAGGGTCCTCCCCTGGCGCCAGGCAAGTGAATCAGAGTTTCCAAGCTCCCTGCTATCTGGAGTTTGAGGAGAGTTTATTTCTGGCCTCCATTTCCCCTTCTTCTCCCTCCCTGAATCCTGATATCAAGCCATAGTTTGGGGAAGGAGCCCAGGGTCTCACCATTTACACCAGCCCCACCCTCCTGATCCAAGCTCCCTTCTCTTTGCTTTTGTTATGGACTGTTTTCTCTGTGGTCGTTTTAAGTCTGGCCTTGTCTGTGCCAGGGCTGGGAGCATGTCCTTGACCACTGAAATCTCCAGCATTTAGCAGGAGAGCTGCCTCCCTCCCTTGGCATGGCCAGGCCCAATCAGGTATCTGCCCCTGGGAGGCAACACATGCCAAGGCTGGTACTGACCCCCGGTGGGCTTTGCCCCCACCGGGGAGTTAGCAAGGCAGCTTCCCAAGGAGCAGTGCCAACGCAGGGACCTCTGCCCCAGGGGGGACCATCTGGGCCTTCCTGGCTGCCCCTTCCAGCTCCAGCTCCCAGCAAGTCCCAGGAATCCTGGGACCTGGTGTCTAGACCCAACTACTGCTGACTTGCTCTTTGGCCTGCCCACTTCCTTCTGCTCTTTGGGCCTCTGTTTCCCCATCTGGATAATGAGGGGATAGACTGCACGCTGTGGAAGGCCCTTCCGGCACCTTCGAGGGTAGAGGAAGGTCCTTCTCCGCTCTCCTCATCCCTCATCTCCAGTCTGGTCCTCCCTAGGTCCTTCCTGCTCCCTCTTCCCTTCAGAAGCCCCCTGGAGTTCCCCCAGCCAGTCGGTCCCCTCCCCATTTGTCCTTGCTTAAGCCTCAGGTTTGTTCGCTACCTGCTAATGCTCAGAAGTTGTCCCTTGGCAGGGGATCCCCCACCCTGCACAGGAGCTGGTCCTTCCCTGATTTCTCTCCCTCCTTGCCGTGAGGGCAAATGGCAAACAGGGTTAGGCAGGGCCGGCGCAAGGGCGGGGAAATCAGAAGGCACAGTTAGGAGGCCAGGAGTCCTTTCAGTACTTGGCTCCTGCTTGCAGCTCAGGCTGGAGTGGAAAGTATATTCTGGCTTTGGAGCCCAAAGACCTGGGTTTGATTTCTTTTTTCCTTTCTTTTTTGGAGGGGGGAAGGCAGGGCAGTTGGGTTTAAGTGACTTGCCCCAGGTCACACGGATAGTAAGTGTTAAGTGTCTGGGGCCGGATTTGAACTCAGGTCCTCCTGACTCCAGGGCCAGTGTTCTATTCACTGCACCATCTAGCTTCCCCTGGGTTTGAATTCTGAGCAGGTTAGAGAAAAGTGCACAGAGATACGACAAGCCCTCCCGGAGACTTGGGGGCCGTCCCAGCGTGCAAGCCCCTTCCCTCCACCATAGCTCCATAAGATTAACCTCTGAAGTTCTTTCACTGGAGGTCAGAGGTCTGGGGCTCCTGCCTCTTGGGCACAGCTCCCCTCTGTCTGGCCACCGACTCGAACCTCCTCCATCTCCCTGTCCAGGTGGTGAAAGTCAAGCCCAATGACAAGGACGCCAAGATGAAGTACCAGGAATGCAACAAGATTGTGAGGCAGAAGGCGTTCGAGCGAGCTATCGCTGGGGATGAGCACAAGCGTTCCGTTGTGGACTCCTTAGACATCGAGAGCATGAGTGAGTCACGGGCTGCCCCCTACGAGGCGAGGTGGGCGGGGGAGGGTGATGGGGGCTCCGGCTGAGCACCCAGGCACGTCCCGGCGCCCTGCCCACCACCCTGCTTCACTCAGGCCTGTGAGCCTCTCAGCTGGGCCCAGGGACCAGGAGCATCTGATTGGCATCTGAGGCTCCTCGTAAACTCTTTCCATTGCCTCAGCAGTGGTCCTGAAACTGCTGGAGCTAGTCCATTCTTCCTCTGAACTGGGAATGGGAGCCATTGCTGAAGGCAGACATCAGGCCTCTCTCTGTCTCCTTTTCATGTCCTCCTCTTCTCCTAAGCCAGGCTCTTTGCTGGTGCTCAGATCTGCTCCTATGGGCTTAATCTGGCTGGCCTGACTCCTTTCCCAAGTACTGAGTCCCCCTGGACTTATCCCTGAGGGGGCACCTTGGCATGGGCCTGCCTGTGTCGCCAGCCTGAGTCTGCTGACCTGGCAGCCCTAAGACAGAGAGAACAGCTAGCAGAACTCAGGGCAGAGGGTGCCAGGCTCTTGCACTTAAAGCCCCTCTTCCTGCTCTCCATCAGGCACCCACAGCCATTGCCAGTACAGAGAGACATTCACTGGGACTCTGCCCCTGCACACTGAGCGGCCTCTCTCCAGTCCTGATGGCTGAAGATGCTCTTACTGTGTGTTACGAGGCCTCAGAGGTTGTTCGACCCCTGCCTCTGTTTTCACTTTGCTGGTGGTTTTCTCCTTCCTTGGTCGGAATGTCTTAATTAGGCAGGCTTTGGAAGCCTCCATGGGATCCTCTTACTGGAGGAGAAGCAGGAACTCTTAGCATTTCTTTCGCTTTTGGAGCATTGGTGATCCTAGGGCCGATGGCCACCTGTCCATGGGGGACCCTATATGGAAGCAGAGAACGCTGGGAATGAAAAGCGAGGGGCCAGCAGGATGTTGGGGAGGGGGAAGGGCAGGGCTGTCTGGTTGCCCAGGACTAGGGGAAGGGGGCTGGGGCTCCCTCTGTCAGCTCATTCCTCAGTGCTCCCCTGCCTCCATGGGCTCCCTCTGTTCTCTTTGCTTCTCACACTAGCAGCAGAGCACCTGGCTTTGGGCCATTCTTACCTCTCAGGGTCTCCCCATCTATAAATCTAACCATGCTTTGGCTGCAGGGGCGTGCTCGGGAAAACTCAGCATGAGCCGCTGTTCTCTTGCTTCCTACTGTATTGGTCTGTTCTTCCCTCCATCTCCTACCAGCACCTTCACTCCTGCTAATCTCCCTCTCACCCAATTTCTCCTCTTTTTTCCCTCTCATCTCCTTCTCCTCTCCCTCCTTCCCATTCCTTCTGCCTTCTCTCCCTCTTTCTCCCCTCTCCTCCCTCTCATCTCCTTCTCCTCTCCCTCCTTCCCATTCCTTTGCCTTCTCTCCCTCTTTCTCCCCTCTCCTCCCTCTCATCACTTTCTCCTCTCCCTCCTTCCCATTCCTTCTACCCTGTTTCTCCCCTCGTCTCCCTCTTTCTCTGTTTTCCTACCTCTCTCTCTTCTTTCCCTGCCCTCTCTCATCGTTTTCCCATCTTTCCTATCTCCAGGCTGCTTAGGAAGCAGGTCAGAAGAAAGAAGAACGCTGCTGAAGTTTGTTTGATTTTGCCTCGCTTAGTAGTTGGGCCCTGACTGGATTCATATTCTTCTTCCCTCCATACTTGGTCATCTCTTCAATGTGAATACTTCCTCTGTTTTTTCACATCTTGCTTCTCAGAGTGTAGCATTAGAACAATATTCTCTTCCTCTCCCCCCCAAAAAAAAAAAGATCAACCCACTGTTCCCTCCAGCTCTGTCCTCAGGCACCCTGTGGGAAGTCGGGGCTGGGCCCACTGATGAATCTCAGCATGGGCAGAGATGACAGCACCCAGGACCCCCAGCCCAGCCTGTCCCTGAGCACAAAGTCTCCTTGTGACATCCCTGGCAAGCTTTCATCTGATCCTTATTCCTTATTGTGTGAAGTCTTCTGATGATGTGAAACCCACCTCCTCCTGCGGCGGGAAGGAGACAGCTCACGGAGAACCCTGTTCTTCTCTTCTGAAGGCGCTTCTCATTCTGGCCTCTTGGGACCAAGCAGAAAGGTCTGGTCCTGAAGCAGGTCCATCACCCTGCCTGCCATCCCTGTCCAGGCCCTGCCTTCTCCCCTGCTGCCTGAATTAGGCTCTCCTTTGTTGTTCTCCGACCCTGTCACATTCTTCTTTCTTTCCCACAAAGCTCCCTGGTGTGTCACAGGAACGCCAACAGTGACCCAGAGTCATGGCCAAAGGCCCTGCCAGGCCCAAAGGCCTCCAATTCAGGCTCTGGCCAAAGACCAGCCCTCTTCAGCCTGGAGCTGAGCTGGGGCATCACCGAGCTAGTTACAGGATGATGAGCCTGGTGAATGGAGGTCCTCCGTGTCATGACCTGTGACTCATAGATCCTTGCCAGTGCAGGTAAAAAGGCTTCCTTACATTTCTGAGAGGAGTCAGGAGGGCACGCATTGCTATTTTTCCATCTTTCAAATAAAAGAACTGAATCTCAATGGTGAAAGGACTTAGCCAGTAATAAGTGGCTGAGAACCAGTTCCTTCCCAGGGGAAACTTGCAAATGTAAACATTCCTCATGTCGTGTGGGAGCTTCGCTCTGCTTCTTTTGCACTAGAACTGCCTCTCTGGTTGCAGGTGGTACTTGTTTATTTCATTGTTCAGGGATTTGGTGAAAAAGTAAAAATCCAAAGAGAGTAACAAATAAATATTATACAATTAAGGAAATTGAACCAAGGAAGCCAGTGAAAATGAATTCTGTGTTCTCTAGATGATACAGAACAGCAGCAAGAAACTCCAGAATGGTGTAAAATAGAAGCAAAAGTTGTAAGAAGATATTGGAAATGAAATTAGATCAGAAGTGAGAGCTAGGAAGAATTTCAAAACATAAATAACCTGAGTAAGAAAGATTGAATGCCTGGAAGAAATTCTGTCCAAGGCAGCAGAGGTTCTGAGAGAGAGAACAAAATTTGATTCTAAAACTGTTAAGTAGAAGATAATTTGGCAGAAGAGAAGCAAAAGGCAATAGTTACATTAAAAGAACACATGAATTCCCTAAGAGCCAAAGTGACTGACTGGAAAGAGGACATTTAAAGCGATTCCACAATTTCATGGGTGAGAAGGACCTCCCAAGCTATCCGATCCAACCCCTGGTCTTCTAGATGAAGGAACAGGTTGGGGAATTGAAATGCCAAGTTCCCACAAGTGGTGTCAGGGCAGAATTTGAACAGAATTCTTCTGGCTGCTGGGGCAGTTAATAGACCATTTATGCTGATAGGGGTTTGGGGGACTGTAGAGTCAGATTCCCTTAATTTACCAATGGAAAAAGAGAAGTAGAGAAAAGGTTTTGCCCAGGGTCACATCAAGCTGAGATTGAGCCAGAGCTGAAACTCTGAGTCTGGCATCATACCCCACTTTCAGCTTTTGTCCTTCCAGTCTACAGAGCCTCAGCCATGTTAGCCGATCTGACAGACCCTCCCCTGAAAATCTCACAGGAAGGGACTAAAAAACCAGGAGTGAAAAGTCTAGACCTACCACTGGTATGCTTTGTTGCCTTGGGTTAGTTTCTTTCCCTCTCTGGGCCTCATTTTCCTCCTCTGTAAATTTAGGAGCCGGCCCGATGATCTCTTGGGGCTCTTGCAGCTCCAGCAGTCAGCACCTCCATCATCCCAGCTTCAGAAAGACCCCCCTGCCTTTCCCACAGCCAGACTCTTTTCTTTTTTCCCTGCCCCTAAGCACAGACCCTTCATTTAAGTACAGAGAGAATCAAATAAATCGGCCTGTGCCTTTCTCATAAACCTTCTAGATTTGAGTTACTTAGGAGTTCAGTGGTTCTCTGTCGTCTTGATTCCTTTTTTGTTCTTTTACCGGTGCTATAATCTTTTTCTTTATTATAAAAAAAGCCTATAAACATGAAAGAATTGTTTTCCCTGCTCAGTCTTCCTTTTTTTTTAAATAACTATATGTACATTTCTGTGTTCCTGTTGTTTGGGATGTTTGCAGGTCAAATAATTGCTTCCTTTTGTGGGTTTTTTGCTTTTGCAGGAATGTCTCAAATACCCCTTTGTTGAAAGCTCATCTTTCATTGATGATCAGGCTTAGGGGTATAGAATGTTATTTGGGGTTGCACCTTGAGCTCCTGTTTTGGAATATACTCTTCCCATTGCTCTCACTGATTTCTCATGAACATAAAATAATCTTGAGATAGTCACATTACCTTTCTTTCCTTCGTACTTCAGGAGCTCTCTCCTTGGCTGCTTGCGGAATTTGTTTTTGTTTTTGGAGTTGTGAAATTCAGTCAGGATAGATCCTGGAGTTTGAGACGTGTTTGGTCCTGCCTCCCTGTGGCCCTCTCTGCACTCTGTGGATCTGTGCTTTGCTGTCTGTATTCAGAAGTTTGGATGGTTTTCCTAGGCTCTCTGGATGTCCTCCCTAAAGTCCATCAGTTTCATGGAATGCATGTGTCCTTTGTAACTGCTGTGCTCTGCTTTTCTTCTGCCCAGTTTTCTTCTATTTCAGTATTTTTTGGTTCAAATTTTGTTCTCTCTTGGAGCTGCTGCTTGGAGAGATTTTTCTGTCAGTTTTCAGTTTTTCTTATTCAGTTATTGATGTTTTAAATTCATCCTGCCTTTGATTTCTAATTGAATTTCACTCCTGACATGGTCTTCCATCTTTTGTTTCCATTTTGAATCATGCTGGGGTTTCTTGCTACTGTTCTGTGGTCTGGAGAATAGTTTTCTTTTTCATTGTTTCCCTTGGTCCAGTTTCCGTAATGGTGTAACACTCATTCATTCTCGCAGAGTTTTTAGTTACTTTTCCCTCTGTCTTTTCGTCTTCTCTGGCAGCTTATCTGCTCTTGAACTAGGTTTTTATTTGGGCTTTCTTGTTAACTCTTTGCTCTCTCCGCCTCTCCAGTGTATTCCCAGTCTTGGTTCTTGTTTCCCCCTTCATTCCTTGGCTTCTTCCCCTTCCACTCCTATACTGACTCTTAAAAGCTGGGTTTCTGGGCTTGGGAAGGGAATGGATGGAGCATGTGGATTGCTGCCTGGGTTCCTGCCCTTCATGAGCTCCAAGGGCAGAGGTCTGGCCTCAGCTGGCCTTGTGCCTCGTGGCTTCATGACCCAGGGCAGGCTGTGGCTCCCACCCGCCGCCTCCTCCTTTCTCCCTGTAGGTGCCCCCGCCCTCACTGTGCCTGGCTTTGGTGTTTACTGGCTGAGGTTTTCCTGCCTTTTCATGTGGTGGCCTTGCTTATTCTACACCTGGGAAATCCCTCCTTTCACTGAGGTTTTTGGGGTGTTGATGGTTGCAGGGGAACAAGGAATTTGCCTTCCCATGACCCTTGTGCTTTCACCAGACTCACCACTAGGTAAATGCCAGGCTCTCATTTGGGGACTCCCACCACCATCTGCCCATCCATCCTTCTCTGTACTGAAGAGGTCATCAAGCCCCACCCACCGCTGACTTTGTGCGACCCTGCAGACCCTACCTCAGGAGCCTGCTGGGAAGTTTCCTCTTCCTTAACCTGAAATCGCCTTCCCGGCTGCTTGTCCCTGTTTTTCCTAAGTCTGCCACGTGGGCCCAGCAGAGCGAGGCTCGTCCCACTTCCGTGCCACCCTTCCAGGCCGCTGGGGGCCTTCTCGAGGCACGGCATACCTGGTTCCTTCACTGATCCTTGTCTGGCACGTCCCCAGCATGCACCTTCTCCTGACGCGTCTCTAGCTCCTGCAGCCTCATTGTCGGGCTGTCCTCATGGGTGTCCTTGTTGGTTCTGTCCCAAGACAACAGTTCTGCTCGGGGTCCAGAGAGAAAGAAGGTGCCCAAGCTGCAGTGGAGGCCCGCTGGGGCAGGGTGGAGAGGGGCCTGCCTCTCCCTGGGCCACTCTGCCATCTCGAATATCCTGTGTGTGAGGCCTCGGTCCTGGATCCATACAGGAATCCCTGCCCTTGTCACCCTCTGCTCTGGGACATCTGTGGGTACTCAGCTCTTTGTCCCAGAAGCTGGGGTCTGGACCTGGGATCCGTGGTCTACAGCATTGCAGCAGAATTGTTTTCTTTGCAGACCTACCTATTTTCTTATGTCTTTACATCTGGGATTCCAAGAAGGGTCCCTCGACTTCCCCAGCCCCCATATAGATGCTCCAGGAAAAGACCACCCCCTTTCTTTGCTCCCAAGCACCCCTGCACCTTCTGTGTGAGCTTGGCATGACTTCACCCCGGCCCCCGGCTTCCTTAGGAGAGGGAGGGAGGGAATGTGTGAATCTGCTCTCTTGACCTCCAGGGATCCTTGCTATCTCATTAGTGGTTTGGGGCCCTCCCCCCGACCCAGGGGATTGAAAGACTGCCCAGTCACCAGCATCACTATCTCTCGAAGGTCCTTTGGATGGATCCCCTCTGGACCCCCCATTATAGCAGCCCCTTCATCAGGCTCCAGGCTCTCTTCCTTCCCCCCCCAAAAAAAATTTTTTTAAAAAGCCTGGTTGATCTTTCAGCCATTATCCCGTTTCTGGCATGGGAACTTTCAGAGCCTGTAGGGACCTAGCCACTCTACTCGGCTTGGCATTCTGGGCCTCCAGTCTGACCCGACATCCTTCTTTAACTCTGTCCTCTGCCAGCTGCTTCATATGCCTCCTGCTTCCCTAGGCCAATTTCTCACCATATCCCAACACATTCCTTTACCAGGACTTTTCCCGTGGGCCAGAACCTTTCCCTCCGGTCCCAGCGACACTCCTGGGCTCACAGAGTCTTAACTGTCCTTTCCAGTCTAGCTCAAACCTACCCTCCTCCAGGAAGCTGCCCCTGCCTGGCCCAGCCCTTCCTCCTGGGGGGGTGGGGGGGAGGGTGCTGTAGCTGAGCCTTCTCCCTCCTCTGCCCCCAGCCATCGAGGATGAGTACAGTGGCCCCAAGCTGGAGAACGGCAAAGTGACCCTGACCTTCATGCGGGAGCTCATGCAGTGGTACCGAGATCAGAAGAAACTCCATAGGAAGTGCGCCTACCAGGTAACAGCCCTGCCCCTGAAGGCGGAGGAGGAGGGAGGAGGGGGCCCGCGGGACCAGCCCCAGCCTCCTGCCTCAGTGGAGGCTCAGAGGCAGCAGGTATCATGGGAAGGACTCATCTGTAAAATGGTAGGAGTTAGGTTCGCCTACATTCCGTGACATGTAAAGCCCCATCCAGACAATGGGGAGGGGGAGCCTTGGGGGTTCCCCCGTCCCTTTGTGCTCATAGCCCAATCCTCCCCGCCAGATTTTGGTGCAGGTGAAGGAGATCCTGTCCAAGTTAACCACGCTGGTGGAGACAACGCTCAAAGAGGTGCCTCTGTGTTTGGGGCTGGGAGCACCCCAGAGGGGCGGGGGCGAAGGGAAGGAGGAGACCGAACGAAGTCCGTAAGCCGGGGGGCAGCCGGGGCGGGGGGGGGGCCCAGGAGCCCGGCAGGCACTTACCCGGTTTGGGTTTTGTCTCCCCTCGGCTCTCTCCGTCTCTTTACCTCCCATTCTGGTTCCTCCTCTTACACCTCTTTCTCTGCCCATTTTGGGGCCATCTTGGTATCTCCTCTGTCCCAATGTCGCATTTGTCTCTGTCTCTTCCTTCTCTCTCTTTCTTGGTGCACATCTCCTCTCTTCTGTCTCTCTCTCCTTTCCCGTCTCTGTCTTTCTCTTGCTCCCCTCTGGGTCTCTCTGCCTCCATCTGTCTCTGTGTCTCTCCCTCTTCCCTGGCCTCTTTTCTTTCAGACAGAGAAGATTACAGTCTGTGGGGACACTCACGGCCAGTTCTACGACCTGCTTAACATATTTGAGCTCAATGGCCTGCCTTCTGAGACCAACCCCTACGTATCCTTTCTGGGCTGCCGGCCCCTTTCCCCTGGGCAGCCCAGGAGGCTTGCCCACACTTGCCACTCCCCCAGGCCTCCACACGTCCAGCCTCAGTCTGCTCCTGGCTCCTGGCCCTGGCCCTCCAGATGACCTCTCTGCTTCTCTCCAGCTTGGTGACTACGTTCCCACTCTGGCCTGTGTGTCTGCCAGCCCTGGGATCCACTCACGGGAGGGCCGGGGTGGGGGTGGGGCAGGCCGCTGGGCTTTTGCCCCTTCCTCATTTTCCTGAGCCTCCTCTGGCATAGATATTTAATGGAGACTTTGTGGACAGAGGCTCCTTCTCTGTAGAAGTGATCCTCACCCTCTTTGGCTTCAAGCTGCTTTATCCCGAACACTTTCACCTCCTCCGAGGTAAGCCAGAGACGAGGGCTTGGGTGCAGGCAGAGAGGAGGGTGTCTGTGGAGGGGTGCTCCCAGACCGTGCTGGGCAAGAGCTGCGCGTCCCCATGCCTCGCCTGGATTCTGGGCCACCGCCAACACTTGTAGAAGTGTTGTTCAGACCCTGCTGGGGTGGGAAGGCTCCCTGCGTTCTCCAGCGGGACCCTTGGGAGTGGGGCTAAAATCCAAGTTTCTTGTCTCGGTTTGCCCTCATTCCTCAAGGGATCTAAGGTGCGTCCCTTCCCTTCGGGGCCTCGGTTTCCCCATCTCTGTAACAAGGGGTCTAGGTAGTCTCTGAGACCCCCCTGGACTCGAGTATTCAATATTCTCCAGGCCTTTCTAGCTCTAAAATTCTCTGGTTCTCTGGTGATGCCCTAGTGGGGGTCCAGCTGAGTGCCAAAGCCCTGTTCCATGCCCAGCCTTAACAAGCAGGCCTGTGAGCCCAGGGTCTTCCCTCCATCCCTCAAAATCCCCCAGGGAACCACGAGACAGACAACATGAACCAAATCTACGGCTTTGAGGGGGAGGTGAAGGCCAAATACACAGCACAGATGTTTGAGCTATTCAGCGAGGTATTTGAGTGGCTACCCCTGGCCCAGTGTATCAACGGCAAGGTGCTGGTAAGCCTTTATGGGGCAGGGGCAAGGGGCCAGCCCTTGGGGAGTGGGGGAGGGAGGGGAGTGCCCTCACCAAGCCTCCTGCCTCCCCCAGATCATGCACGGGGGGCTCTTCAGTGAGGATGGGGTCACACTTGATGACATCCGGAAGATAGAGCGGAATCGGCAGCCCCCAGACTCCGGTGAGTTGTGTGGAAAATGCTGGGAGAGAAGCCTGTGTGGCCTGGGACAATTCCTTTCTCTTTGTAGAATAAGAGAGTTAGATAAGGGCCATGGGCCTAGCCAGACTCGGCAGCACGGAGGGGGGGGGGTGTCCGAGAGATGGGAGGGCCGGCCCCAGCCCAGCCATGGTACATGTGGGGGCGATGCCTCCTTCAGAAAGAAGGAAGCAAGGAGGCAATGGGCACAGCTGTGGTTGGTAGGGCCCATTCTTCAGGTCCTCAGCCCCACTAATTCTTTCTTCCTGTTCCTTCCCCTTCAAAAACCAGGCCCAATGTGTGATTTACTCTGGTCAGATCCACAGCCCCAGGTCAGTGAGTGCACGCCTTCAGCAGGGTCACTAGGGGCCGGGGAGCCTTGGCAGGTGGGGAGCGGGGGCCCCAGGGGCCTGTGCTGAGGCTTCTCTCCTCCAGAACGGGCGCTCAGTCAGCAAGCGGGGAGTGAGCTGCCAGTTTGGACCAGATGTCACCAAGGCCTTCCTAGAGGAGAACCGGCTGGACTACATTATCCGCAGCCACGAGGTGAAGCCTGAGGGCTACGAGGTGGCCCATGATGGCAAATGTGTCACTGTCTTCTCCGCCCCCAACTACTGGTGAGGAAGCTCGGGCCCTTCCGCTGCCATCCCGCCCCAGCACCTTCTCCATCTCCCCCGACCTCCCCTCCTGACTCGGCCCCTCTGTCCCATGTTCTGTCCTGCAGCGACCAGATGGGTAACAAAGCCTCTTACATCCACCTCCGCGGTTCAGACCTGCGGCCCCAGTTCCACCAGTTCACAGCAGTGGTGAGTCCCTGGTCCCTTGATCTTCCAGGCCAGGGAGGGCATGGGGGCAGGGCTCAGGAGCCATAGGGATAGAGGGCAGGGGGCAGGGAGGACCCAGCCAGGCTTAGCGCTGCCTTCTTCCCAATGCTGCATCTCCTCATTCACAGCCTCATCCCAACGTCAAGCCCATGGCCTATGCCAACACATTGCTGCAGCTGGGGATGATGTGAGGGGGGATGGCAGGGGCCTGGGCTGAGGCTCCCCAGGAGCCTGTGTTCCGACCCAGCCCCTGCTCCCAGCTGGGAGGCTGGCCTGGCCCAGAAGTTGGAGACCGGAGGAGTTCCACCTGCTTTTACTTTGTAAACTTTGTATTTATTCCCCCACTTTGGTTCAAGGGGTCTGCATCCCCAGGACGATGGGCATTCATGGGCTAGGGCTTCTAGGGGCTTGCTGCCCCAGGGCATTCTGGGAGGAGGAGGTGAGAACTGGGGGAGGGAGAAAGGGCAGGGCCAGGGGAGCTGCTCCAACCCCCTTCGTTTGCATGGTTCTGCCCCTTTTCCACCCCATCACTGAAGCAATAGGCCCGCGGAGGGGTTGGGGATCAGGGGTCCTCTGTGCTCAATCCACCAAGGGCCCCCAGGGAGGGGCTGAGAGCCAGGCCCACCCAGAGCCCTCCCCTCCCCACCCAAGCTATTTTACTGTCTGTAATTAAATATGTTAAAATAAAGTCATTATTGTAAGCCAGCCTGGCTGGGGATGAATCAGACCTCTCTTGCTCTCTTCCCCCATGTTTATGGAAGCCTTGGGATCCACAGTCGTACTCCTTAGAATTCAGGAGTCTTAGAACCGGAAGGGACAGTGGAGATGGTCAGATGGAGGAGCCAAGGCCCAGGCCACTCAGTGAGTTAGAGCCAGCCCCTCCAAGCCCTCCAGAGACCTCTCCCGTTAAGGCAGTAATTACAAGGGAGCCTAAGCAATGTCTGCTCCTAGCTGGAGGGGCCACCAGGCCAGAACGTAGCCCCGATGCAGCTCCCCATGTGTCCTGAGGGACCCTCCGCTCTCTGGACCTCAGCACCCCCAACTAGGGCTAACACCTAACAAGCAGGGACTCAAGCCTCTTCTCCAGCCCTAAATCCTGTGATCCCAGGGCTACTTCCCCTTTGGTTCTGCCTTTAATACCACTGCTGTCTCCACCTGCTCTGACTCTGGACTGGGGATGGTGGCCCCTGGCCCTCACTTTTCCACAGTCCTCTCCCCTGTGGCTTCTTCCCTCTTGTCCTTCCCTAGCCACAGGCTAGGTCAGATGAGCCAGACCAGAAGAATCACCGCCTAGACATCCATCCTCTCTCCCCCACCACTGCTTTTGCAGGAGGGGGGGGGGGGGGGCGGAGTGGGGAGTCCCCTGGCTGGGCTAGTCCATGCCTGGGATCCCAGGTGGGAGCAGAGGACCAAATGTAAGCCAGGAAAGGTTGCAGGGGGTGGGCAAACTCTGGGCTCCTGGTGCTCACTGAGCAGTGGGTTCACAGAAGGGCCAGCCAGTATGGCACCCTGGGGCTCCAGGCCTCAGCCTGGCACAATGCCTTTGATTTCCGTGCTGAGCAGGGTCCTGTTGTGCAGGGCTTAGCTGAGGATTTGCCTGAGGTTAAATGGTCATGGAGGAAGGGCTGGGGCTGGAACTGGGGCATCCCTTCCACACCAGGGCCCCTTCCATCCCTGGCACTGATTTGGTGAGGTGGCCTGACCTGGGTGCCATTGGCCCTGCCTCACAGGGTAGGTCCCCTCTCTCAGGGCCTTACTTAACCCTGGAGCTTTTCTCCAGCTGGTAGCAGAGCCCCTGAGCACTAACAGACACCCAGTTAGGACCCTGGGGCTGCAGCATGGTGGGCAGGGCCTTCTCTCTATCCTGTAAGAGCAGCAAGCAGAGGCTGGTTGACCAGTTGGCCCGTTGGTCGTGACCAGGCACAGATTACACTATAGATTTCTTGAGGTTTCTTCTGAGCTAGCTAAACTTGCCAATGGTTTTGGATTCCACAAGGAAGACTGTTGCAATGGTTTATTAGCCTTGGGGGAAAGTTAGAGGGACAGGGATGATTGGACCTTCCAGGTCAATGGAGTACTCTAATGGGCATCCAGGGGAGGGCCCAGGGTGGGGGTCTGTGTCTAATGGAGCCCACTTCAGGTAGAGGCTGGCACTCTACCACAGGAGCCTGGCAGCCTCCAAGCTCCTGCCTGATGCCAGCTTTTCCACCTCAGGCCATTGAGATGATACCAGTGCGCCCCTTTCATTGGGGACAAGGCCTTCTGCCTCTGGTTCCAGAATTCTCTGACTCTGGGGTTCTCAGCATGGTTACTCTAAGGGTGAGCCTGGATAGCTCACTTCCCTTTACTGGGTCGGCTTCATGATCTGTGAAATGAAAGAGGCAGACTAGACTGTAGGATCACAAAAGGTGAGGGCCTGGGCTGGCCGGCATTGAAAGCCTTGGCTGGGATCTCACCTCTGGCACTCAAAAGCTCCTCTTTGTTAAAACAACAGAGTGGGACTGGACAGCCCCCAAGATCCTGGCCAGCATTCACATATCTGATCCAACAACCCTGGGCCGGGCAGCTGTTAGCCCGTTTTAGAGGTAACACAATGGACTTGCTCAGGGTCACACAACTGGAAAGTGTCTGGGCTTGGCTTTAACTGTCCAGCAGTTCCTGAGAAAGTCAGCTCCCCTTGGAAGAAAGCTTCTGATCTCTAGCTTAAACCGGCCTCTCTGTAACCTCCATGGCTCTGGACCCTGCCCTCCAGGGTAATTCCTCCTCCCTGGGCGCCCTTCTGAGTCCTGGAAGGCTTTTCACACCACCCCCTGCCTCCCAGACTTCTTTGTGGCTTGGCTTTGACGTCTTCATCTGCCTGGCTGCCTCCTCTGACCTCTCGTATCCATGATCCTCCTGCAAGGCCAGTTTTTGAGTCTGTCCGTAATTCTCAGATTTATGTCTAAACTCTGTGCTGAAAAGTTTAAGGTTTTATGAGCCCAAAGTCCTAAGGTCCTGTGACTTAGATATTCCATAATCCTCTGAACTCCTAAACAGGGCAGCTTCAGGTCAGAACCAAGAGGGCCTGGTGAGCCCTGGCATCATAGTGGGAGTGGGCAGCTTCTCCCCTCTCCCTTACTCTGATGCTCTGGAAGACTTCCCTCCATCTCTTCCTCTCAAGTTCCTTCCTCTGAAATGATTCTGGGATTCTTGGGACCAGAGTCCAAGGGAAGCTATGGATGGCCAACCTCACTTGACCCAAAAGTCCCACTGTCCCCCTGCACAGCAGGACTTCAGTGCTCTGCCCTTCCCAACCAGAATTCAGTCTCATACTGATTCCTTTGCCATACTTCATGGACCACATGGTCCCATCCCTGCAGTGATGGAAGAGCCGAGGATATGGGGAGCTTGGTGGGGAGGGGAGGAAGGCAGTTAATGTCAAGCTAGGAGGGCCCTTAGAACAGGGAATGTTAGGGCTGGGAGGG
>NW_027185797.1:41421284-41423676 GCF_028583685.1 Petaurus breviceps papuanus
AAACTGAGGCCCAGAGAGATCACACAGCCAATTGGACAGTGAGACCTAGAAATAGAGACCTCTCTCCTCCCAGATTCAGGGTCTTTCCCAGAGCCAGTGAGGATTTTTTTTGTCACAGTAACTTTGAGAAGGAATATCTGAAACACACAGGTCCCTGCTTGTATTTTTAAGCTGAAAAGGGAAAGCACAAGGAAATGACCTGGATGTTTCCTGCATGAAGGTTGGGTAAGAGCACCGGGGGAGCTTGTGGGACCCAGCATCATACGGTGTCATTTCAGAAAGGGCTTGGAGAGATCATTAATCTGAACCTCTAATTTTCCAGGGAAGACATGGAGGAAAGGATGTGCTCAAAGCCTGTACCCCAGAGCAGTCTCAGTCAGGGCTTGTTAAATGCGGAAAAGAAGGGGAAGGAGTGAGGGAGGGAGAGAGCAGGGAAGGAAGGAAGAGGGAGGGAGGATTTGCTGCAGAAGCACCAGCACTTGCCTTCCCTCCCCACCCCCATCCTCCTCGTGTCCCAGACCCCGGGCTCTTCTCTAGGTGTACAAAGACCAAAATGACCCAGGCCCTCCCTGCCCTCCTAGAATTTCTGGTGGGAGCCGGGCACCTTCAGAAAAGATTAATGAAAAGGGTAAGGAGAACTCAATTCAACCTGAGTTTATGAAGACGCTGCTTGTTTGTGAGGCTCTGTGCAGGGTGCTGGAGGGAGATAGACAAAAGCAAAGCTAGGCCCTGCCTTCAAGGGGCTTCCTGTTTAGCCCTCGAAGGTGTAGAAGCTGTATGTGCTATATTCATAGAAGATATACAAGGTCATTTTTGCAGGGAGGGGAGTGCACCAGCAGATAGGGGGGAATCAGGAGAAGCCTCCCATGAAAGCTAAGGCTCCAGTTGAGCCTTGCAGGAAGCCAGGGACTCCAAGGGGCATATGGAGAAGAGTTGGGGATGTTTCATTTTTGGGCCCACTGTTCCAACCCCCTGGATGGGTCACCCCTTATTACATCTTTTCACAAGTGGTTTCAGTCATGTCCAACTCTCCATGAGTCTGTTTGGAGTTTTCTTGGCAGAGACACTGGAGTGGTCTCCATTTCCTTCTCCAGCTCATCTTACAGATGAGGAACTGAGACAAATGGGGTTAAATGACTTGCCCAGGGTCACACAGCTAGGAAGTGTCTGAAGTCAGACTCGAATTCAGGTCCTCCCAATTCCAGAGTCAGCACTATATCCACTGTACCACCTGGCTGCCCTTCTTTGCACATAATAAATGCTTGTTGCTTGATTGGATTACCAGACTCTTGGCAAGGCAGGGATAGAAACTGGGCTTGCTTCTTCCCTTGGTTTCATCCTCGATCCTTTGATTCACCTTCAGCTTCTTCCCTTCAGAAAGAAGAACATGGCAGACCTGCCCAGCCAACCCCATCAGGCCCCCAGGGCTTCCTTACCAAGGTCCACTATCTGAGGATAAATTTCAAGAGACCTGTGATCTTGGGTAAAAGGAAAATTGCATCTTTCGCTGATTTCTAACTGAAATTTGGCATTTCCTTGCATTATTGTAGGCAACAAGCATGGTTTTGAGAAGAGAGGAGTAAGGACCCATGCCCTTTGGAATGTCATACCTGGCAGAGACCAGGACCTCAGTGCTTGGAAAGGGCCCCCTATTAGGACAGAGAACTCTGCTCCTCACTCGATCTCTCAAACCCTGGGCAAATCACCTGCTCCACCTCCCACCCCTGGGACTGTTTCCTCATCTGCAGATTGAATGGATCATAAAAATGACATACAATGGTCTACAAGAAGAGAAATTAACAGAAAGACCCAAACAAAATGAACTTGATAAAACTGTAACCATCAGGCTTCAACCCCAGAGACGGTCCCTAGGCTATGAGCGCGGTGCTGGGATCCCAGGTCCTCTGATTCCGGGTGTTCCCAATGACAGTAACTATTACACTCCAATAATGACCATGAAAACAGCTAGGACATAGGGAGTGCTTGATGGTTTACAAAGCTCTTTTCAAACAGATCCTCCTGACGATCCTGGGAAGAAACTGGGGCAGGCAGAGGTTAAAGTGACTTGCTCATAGTCACACAGCTAGTAAATGAAGTTGGATTTGAATTCAAGTCTCTCCTGTCCCCAGGCCCACTAGACCATCTAGCTATCAGAGATAAGGAAATGTACTTTCCCCAATCTGAAGAAGCATAAGGAACTATAGTCATGTGACCCTACATATATACTCAACATATCTCAGTTGCCATGTTGGCCAATTCTGCTAACAAGCTTTTTTCTCCAATTCTTTATTACAAGGAATAGATATATAGATAAATGGATGGATAGACAAACAGATGATAGATAGAGATAGATAGATAGATAGATAGATAGATAGATAGATAGATAGATAGA
>NW_027185797.1:41423686-41437802 GCF_028583685.1 Petaurus breviceps papuanus
AGATAGATAGATAGATAGATAGATAGATAGATAGATAGATAGATAGATAGATAGATAGATAGATAGATGATAGATGGACAAGTGGATGGATGGATGGATAGATTTTTGTTGTTTTTCAGTTGTGTTCAACACTTCATGACCCCAGGTGGGGTTTTCTTAGTAAAGAGTGTTTTGCCATTGCCTTACCCAGATCATTTTACAGGTGAGGAAACAGAGGCAAAAGGGGTTAAGTGACTTGCCCAGGGTCACACAGCTCCTAAATGCCTGAGCCTAGATTTGAACTCAGGAAGATGAGTCTTCCAGCCTCCAGGCCCAGTGCTCTGTGCACTTTGGCACTACCTAGCGTCCAGATAGGCACATTTGTTAAGTGCTTCCAACTGCAGGGCACGGTGCTACACTCTGGGCATACAAATACCAAGTCCCTGTCCTCAAAGACCTTCCATTCTAATAGAAGACACCCCAGAAAAGAGAAGGGGAAGGCGGCAAAGATATGGCCGAGGCAGGGGAAGGGGATTCGGGGGAGAGGTGAGGTGAAGCCCACGGAGGGATCCGCCCTACAATGGTGGCCCCAGGAAGGGAGCCACCAAGAGACGAAGACCCCTAGAACGAGGTTTCTCTGAGTGATGATGTAGCAGGTGAGAGGAGTCCAGCTACGAGGGATGGCTCAAAGAAGAGGGGAGGGGCAAATACACATGACGTGAAACAAATAAAAATTGCTTCAAACTGCCACTCTATTGCTAGCAAAAGCTACCCTCCATCCTGAGCCCTGGGGACTTGGAGATTGACAAAAAGGAAACGTCCTCCCCTAGCCCACCTCCCTCAGCCCATCCCTCCCCTTTTATTGTGCCCCAGGATCCCTTTAGTCCCAAGGCCTTTTGCCTTTGACCTCTTCTCCCACTGTCTTTCCATCTCATCCTTCCATCTTGTTGCAATCATGGAAACCTGGCTCCCTCAGCAGACCACTCCTTGCCCCTCCCTACCACTCCTCAGCCCTGTTCTTGGAAGCTTCTCATCCCTCAAGGTGCCCTGCCTACATCTCTATCCCCTCCGCCACCCATCCTCTGTTGGCATTTTCCCCAGCTCCCAGGTCACTCCCCCTCCTTTCCCAAGGAGCGCCACTCCCGGCTCACTGTCTTCCTCTCCACCGCTGTCTATCCCCTCAAATGCACCCACCTCCTCAGCTCTCGTGAGCTGCACCTTACTTCCCCCTCAACCATGGGCAGAGTGGCATCCTCCTTAGTCCCGTCATTTCCACAAATGAGCATTCCACTTCCTCAACCCCAAACCCCCCAGTGCCTCTGGAGGTCTCCATCTCTAGCAGAGCCTTGCCCTTTCCATATCCTTTCTGGGCCAGCTCACCTCCCACCCCCCCGACCCCCAAATCCCGTTCTTCCTTTCCAAGTCTGGATGCTTTAGTTAGCTAGTTCGGTTAACCCGCGTCCTCAGCCGTCTCTTGGTCCTTGGCTGCTTAGCCCTTTCCAAACCCTGACTCTGAATCACCCCCGCACTGTCCACCTTCTCTGCCTCGACTCACCGCTGGAAGAAGACGCACGATTGCGCCCATGCGGTTCTTCAGTACAGAGAAGGGAATTGTTGAGCGTGGTAGTGGGTTCTAACACCCCTTCAGCCTCTGGTGACTGTGGCATTTCAGTCTCAGAAGAGCCTTGGGAAAGCCCAGGGTAGTGGCAGTAATTAATGATTAATTCTCTCGTCTCTAAGTCCTAGAATCTTGTAAGGAAGTGACTCCTTGTATGGAAGGGGAGAACTTAGGTCCGGATAGGGGAAGGGGCTAGTAAGAGCCGCCCAGTGCTCCAAACCGGAAGGAACCTTTCTCCTAGCTACATATCTGCCCGATTCAGCATCTCACCGAGGAAGAGACCGACGGTCAGGGAGGGAAGTCTCGAGTGATTCAGATCTCACACGTTGGCCTCGAACTTCTCTGCCCAGGGCCATTAGTGTCTTGTCACATATTTGCTGTGATATATAACTACATTCATGAACTACAGCTCTCACTGTGCTACAGAAGGGAGGAAACTGAGTCCAGCCCTCTGAAGCCCGGGAGCTGGGAGAGGCTGGTGGGGACTGTGGGAGGAAGGCTGATCTAGGAGTGAGGAGGGGCTGGCTTTGAAGCCCTCCACAGCCACACAGAAGGTGCCCCTAGAACTTCCTACCAGCTGGGCTACATCACTGTTCCTTCTGCTTCTATATTTCCCCAAGGACTTCAAAAGTTTGCAAAGTACCATTTGCTTGCCTCTGGCAAGTCCTGTTATTTCATTTGGGTCTCAGTGGCTGCTTGTTGTTGTTTGGTCTTTTCAGTCATGTCCAAATCTGGGGTCTTCTTGGCAAAGAAACTAGAGTGGTTTTTCCTTCTCCAGTTCATTGTACAGATGAGGAAACTGAGGCAAACAGGGTTTAGTGACCTGCCCAGGGTCGTACAGCTAGGAAGTGTCTCAGGTCAGTCAGTTCATATCCCTAGGCTGCAGTTTCTTCAGCTATAAGAACCGAAAAGGTTGGGTTAGATGATCTAGGTCATTAGATTATAAACTCCTTCAGAGTAAGGACTGTCTTTTGCCTCTTTTTGTATCACCAGAGTTTAGCTCCCTGCCTGACACAGTAGGTGCTTAATAAGGGTTTAATTAATTGGATTATTGAATCAAATTGCCAGCTCTAAAATCTCAGCCTGTGGGATGGATTCCCATTTTACAGGTGAAGAAACTGAGTCTTAGAAAAGTTCAGTGTTCTCTTCCGGTCAGAAAGGTAGCAGAGTTGAGATATCCCACCCCAAAGTGCCTCGGGGGACAGTTTGGTCACAGGGAGAAAAGATCAGCTTTCACCCTGAGAGTCTCTAGCCAATAAGAACACCCAGAGGGGTGGGCAGGAACAGCCCATGGGAGCATCCGCCAGGCGATGAAACCAGCACCGGAGGCACAGGGACTGGGGTCCAGCCTGTGCACGAGGGAGCAGGGGCTGGGAGGACAGATGCAAACAAAGACAGATGGGACAGAGGGAAGCCGGAGAGTGAAGAGCGGTCTTGTAACAAAACCCTCAGGCCGCTGCCGGCCGTCCTCCCGCATGGCTCTGATTGGCCCCTTAACAATCCAGTCTGGCAGGGAGCCGGGGCTCCCACGCCTTCCGGTCCCAAGAATAGCTCGTTTCCAGATGAGGAAACACGCATGGAGAGTTTAATCTGACCAGATTCGGGTTAGTCATTCCCTCAGCAGAACAGCTCTCCCGCAGCTGCAAGGAGGAAACTGAACAAAGTTAGGCAGTAGGCTGGGCAGGTTCATTCACAATCAGCGTTTATGAAGCACCTACTGTGTACCATTGTTCCATCCTTTCGGTCGCCTTCGACTCCGCCTGTCCCCATTTGGGGTTTTCTTGGCAAAGATAATGGAGTGGTTTGCCATTTTCTTCTCCAGCTCATTTTACAGATGAGGAAACTGAGGCTCATGGGCTTAAGTGACTTGGCCAGGATTACACAGCTAGTAAGTGTCTGGGGCTAGATTCCAACTCAGGTCTCCCTGACTCCAGGCCTGGCACTCTACCCATTGAACCACCCAGATGCCCAACTATGTGCCACACACCATGCTAGGTGTTGGGGACCCAGAGACAAAAAACCCAAACTATCCCTGCCCTCAGGGAGCTTACCCACTTTACTTCTGCCATTATTTAGGCGGCTCAGAGGAACCGAAAAGCCATGTTGGTCCTAACTTTACAGGTAAGGAAACAGCACTGAGCCTGGCATCCAGCTTCTGACCCCCTCTGGAAGATGGGGAGCCCCGGAAGGTTTCCAGTCTATCATTACAAGGCTAGGAGAAGCTGATTTCTGGAAAGCCCCGGCAGACAACAATTTCCCTGTCACAGTCAGTGACAGTCAATCCCTTTTTATTACCTCGATTGTCGGTTTGGTGGGGTCACAGGTCTCTGGGCTGTTCAGAATAGAGGTTCCAGGGGCAGTTAGGTGGCAGAGTGGATAGAGAGCCTTCCGGGAAGTCAGGAGGATCTGAGTTCAAATACTTATTAGCTGGGTGACCCTGGGCAAGTCACATAACCTCCAAAAAGAATAGAGATCCCTCCACTCCTTTTTTTCAGTTTTATTCAGGGATTCCACCCCATTGCTAAAGGTTCACTTAGCTTTTATACCTTTGATATTGGTAAATGCTACCAATCAGGCTTTATTTTTTTTTGTTTGTTGTTTAGACTAGAGAAAGTGTTAATAATTTTTTTCTTTTTTTGGAGGGGGGAGGGCAGGGCAATTGGGGTTAAGTGACTTGCCCAAGGTCACACACCCAGTAAGTGTTAAATGTCTGAGGCCGGATTTGAATTCAGGTCCTCCCAACTCTAGGGTCGGTGCTCTATTCACTTCGCCACCTAGCTGCCCCCAGAAAGTGTTAATAATAAAGCAGATGATTCAGCCCTTACCAGTGCCATCTCTGGCCTCATTTCCTACTTTACTCCCCTTGAGAATGCTGAGTACTGGGTGGCTAGCTGTCTGCTGAACTTGACTCTGCCATATCCTATTTGCATACATTGCCCCCAGAAAGCTCCCTCCTTCCTTCATTTCTACCTCTCAGGGTGCAGCTCAGGACCACCTCTTCTGTGGAGCTTTGTCTGTACCCCCCACCCACCCCACCCCCCATCAGTGCTGCTTCCTTCCTCGAGTTTCCTGGTACAGTACTTATTTGTGGATGAAAACCCAAGCAAGGGCAGGGACTATTTTGTTTCGGCATTTATAGCCCCAGGGCTTGGTGGCTTTGACCAGATGAGACTCTGGGCAGCCACTGAGAGCTCCCTGGCTTTGAAAAACCCAGATGTTGATGCTTCCCTCTCTGATAACTCTGATTTGGTATGGATATAATGGTTGGACAGTTGGAGGCCTGTCTGCTTGACATGTTTCTGTCTGTATACTCTGAAGTTCGGGGTGCTGATCTTTTTCCCTAACTAGGTAAATGATATGTTTGATTAAAGCAAGATTGTTAACCCATTTTGAGTTGCTTTCCTTTAGAAAAGCAGATCTAAGAACCTGTGTTGGCAGCCACCCTGGGGATGCTGGGGTGCTTGCTGCTACAGATTGCAGTTACTGGCAGCACCCTCTCTATTTCTGTACCCTAGCCTGCCACAGATACTTGGTGGGGGGGGGGGGAGGCGGGAGAAGTAGAGATATTGATATCTAGACATTATATTCTGGGTCTGGGAGGAAAAACCTGGAACTGACAGTGATAGGATGATTACACCGAAGACAGTAATTACAAATCCAAGTAACTGGACTGCCTTGATGGCCGCGTGCCAAGAGGGCATATCTGGGAACCAAGCCAGACAGCTGAGTCAGAAAGTTCTGCCAGAGAAGGACTTGACAACTCCCCAGAGATGTTGGGTGGTGCCGACTTTGCCAGCAATGTAGAAATAGATGACCTTCCTCACCCCCATATTGGACATCTGGAGTTTAGGGCCAGCCAAGGAGAAGCTGCCACCAGGATGTCTGGAAAACCTTGCCTGAGATGAAGAATGGACAACCATGGGACGCCAGGTCTAAGGGCAATATTGGAGATTCCTGAAGGATCTTTGGGCTGCTGCCCCTCCATGAGTATGAGTGGTCAGAGGGGGTCAGCCACAGTCATTGCAATATGACAACGGAGTCTATTTAAATACCCTATTACTATAATGAAAGGAGGCACATAAGGCAATGTAACCTGGGCAAGTGACACAACCTGTCACTGTTCTAGTCAACTCCCCATGACTAGGTGTAGATGAAGTGCTTGCTGCCTTATATTGGTAGAAGGAATTTCTTAACCAGAAGATCTCTGGACCAATGAAATCACAGGCCCATTCCCCCTCCCTCTGACTGTGACATGGAAGTGATATGAGTTGGGGTAGAATGAATACTAACTCTTCACTGCTGAAGGCTCTGTACAATAAGCTCTGTTCACTTTGGCAAAACGAATTTGTGAATTGAATTGAGTGTTCAGACCTCAGCTGCTGATACTTGGGGAGTTTTAATTCTCTGTTTTATTTTCTTTTGTGTAAGGTATGTGTTGACCATGTAGATTATATATGTTCATACATATTGTCTAATTGCAGCTCACTGGGAGGCATGGATTGATAATCTCTGGAATCTTGCCCACCCTTCTTTAAGGGAGTCTGTGATTTCTGCCTAAATGGGGAGGAAGATGGGGCCATTAAACAGACTTTCTCATCTGAGAGACAGGTGTAGGACTAGAATTATGTGTGTGTATGTAAATATATATATAATGTGCACACACATACACACACTCACCTAAATATTTCTGATCTAGGGACATGATTTTTTTTTAGTTCAAAACCAAACCAAACCAGAAAAGCCTCCATCTTCCCTGTCACTATTTCTTTTTTTTTTCATTTTTAAAATGCTTTATTAACTTCTGATTTACATCATTCATTTCCACCAGATTTTGAGTTACAAATTTTCTCCCCGTTTTTCCCCTACCCACCGCCCCAAAATAGCAATCCCACAGGATATCCCCTCCTCCTATCTGCTCTCTCCCATATCTTCTCTCATACCCCCTCTGACCTTCCAGTAGGGCATGGTGAATCTCTATGCCCCAGTGCCTGTATATCTTATTTCCCAATTACATGTAAAATAGTATTAATAACAGTGGATATATGTATATATTAAACATTTGGTTTTAAAACTTTGAATTCCAGATTCATTCCCTTCCTCCCTTGTCACCCACCCTTACGGGGAAGATAAGCAGTTCAGTATAGGTTGTACATGTGTAGCTAATGCAAAACATTAACATAGTAGATATGTTGTAAAAGACTGACTATATTTCCCTCCCTCCTATCCCACCTCCCACTTGTTCTATTCTCTACTTTGATCCCATCCCTTTTCAAAAATGGGTGCTTCCAACTTCCCTCCCCCCCAGCCTGCCCTCCCTTCCATCATCCCCCCTCTCATCCCCTTCCCCTCTACTCTCCTGTACAGTGAGATACCCTATTTAGTGTGCATTTCATTCCCTCCCCAAGACAAATTCAATGAGAATAAGGTTGACCCATTCCCTTTTGCCTTCCTATTCTTTCCCTCCATTGTAACCATTTTCCCTTGCCTCTTCTCTATGAGATAGTTTACCCCACTCTGTCTCTCCCCATCTCCTCTCATTATATTCCTCTCTCACCTCTTAATTTCACCTTTTAAGTATCACCCCTTCCTATTAACTTGGTCCTGTGCCCTCTATCTATGTATACCTGTAAACATATATACACACATTCACATATGTATTCATATGCCCATATACCCTCCAATATAGACATATATATATTTCTATTCCCTTCAACTATTTTCATACTGAGAAAAGTTTCGTAAGTTACAATTATTGTTTTTCCATGTAGGAATGTAAATAGTTCAACTTTGATAAGTTCCTTATGATTTCTTTTCCCTGTTTACCTTCTCATGCTTCTCTTGCTTCTTGTATCTGAATGTCAAATTTTCTATTCAACTCTGTTTTTTTCCTCAAGAATACTTGAAAGTCCTCTATTCCACTGAATGACCATATTTTCCCCTGAAACATGATACTCAGTTTTCCTGGGTAGGTGATTCTTGGTTTTAATCCCAGCTCCTTTGCCCTCCAGAACATCATATTCCAAGCCCTTCGATCCTTCAGGGTAGAAGCTGTTAGATCTTGAGTTATCCTGATTGTGTTTCCACAATATTCAAATTGTTTCTTCCTGCTGCTTGTAATATTTTCTCCTTGATCTGGGAATTTTGGAACCTAGGAGTTTTCTTTTTGGGATCTTTTTCAGGAGGTGATTGGTGGGTTCTTTCAACCTCTATTTTGCCCTCTGGTTCTAAAATGTCAAGGCAGTTTTCCTTGAGAATTTCTTGGAGGATGATTTCTAGGTTCTTACTTTGGTCATGGCTTTCAGGCAGTCCAATAATTTTAAAATTATCTCTCCTGGATCTGTTTTCCAGGCCAGTGGTTTTTCCCATGAGATATTTCACATTGCCTTCTATTCTTTCATTTGTTTGGATCTGTTTAACAGCATCTTGATTTCTCATAAAGTCATTAGCTTCCATTTGCTCCAATCTAATTCTGAAGGAATGATTCTCCTCAGTGAGCTTTTGAGATTCTTTTTCCATCTGGCAAATTTGGCTTTTTAAGGCATTCTTCTCCTCATTGCCTTTTTGAGCCTCTTTTGCCATTTGAGTTAGTCTATTTTTTTAAGGTGTGATTTTTCCTCCGTCAGGCTGCTGACTTTCATTTTGGAATTTTCTTGCAGCATTCTCATTTCTCTTCCCAATTTTTCCTCTACTTCCTTTATCTGCTTCTTAAGGTCCTCTATGGCCTGTAACCAGCTTGTATTTTCCTTTGAAGCTATTGGTGCAGAAGTTCTGACTTCACTGTCTTCCTCCTGTTCTATGCTTTGATCCTTTTTGTCCCCCTTGTTGGATTCTTTTGTTTGCTTTGCTTCCTTTGCCTGGTCATGTTGCCACTCAATTACTTGACTTTTGGGCTTTTTGCCACAGTAGGACTCTGCTACCAGACAGGAGAGCTTTGTACAAAATGCTGGGGTTTTCTCAGATGCCGAAGGTATTAGTTGGGTGCCCTCTCTGAAGACTCCACATGCTCTGGCAAGCTGGTCACACACCCCAGGACCTCCACCCACAATCCAAATCTAAGCAGGTTAAAGTAAGAGCAATTACCCCTCAGACTGGTCACTTGGTCCCCCTACCGTCTGCAGGCCAGGAGCTGAAGCTGCCACGTGGCGGCAGCTACACCACAGCCCCTCAGCTGCTTCATGTCCAGGGGCAAAAACTGGATGCACTCCCAACTACTGGGTCCCAAAGTCCAAACTGCACTGACCTCTCACTTTGTCCTTAGCATCTATGTATTGATAGTTGTAGACCTCCACAGCTGCTGATGATCTGGAGTCCCTCCAGCCAGCAGCTGGTCAGGCCCACCTTGGGGCCAATTCCTGCCAGCCTGCTGGGCTGTCCTCAGTAGGAGGTTAGCTTCTCTGTGTCATTTTGTGGGTTCAGTAGCTCCAAAGTTTGTTCAGAGTCCCCTTTTACATGGATTGGAGGTGGTGAGATCCTGGCAGAGGTCCTGTTTCTACTTCTCCATCTTGACTCTGCCCCCTCCCTAGTCACTATTTCTTGAAGGGGCAGGGTCCTCCAAGATTACACTTGCAGACTGACTCCCACAGAATGCTAATTACACAGAAGACCATCACAAATAGTGAATAGTGAGTGAACCTATTTATCCAAGCAGATAAGTAAACAGATAGCAGAGATGATGCAGATTAGAATATACCAGGAAATACACAAGAGTGAATGGGAATTCTAGATAAATGACAGTATGTCTTCTATTAGAACTAGGTGGCACCATAGTGCACAGAGCACTGGGCTGGGAATCAGCAAGACATCCTCATGAGTTCAAATCTGGCTCAGACACTTACTAATTGTGTGATGTCACTTCACCCTGTTTGCCTCAGTTTCCTCATCTATAAAATGATCTGGAGAAGGAAATGACACTCCAATATCTTTGCCAAGAAAACCCCAAATGGAGTCTTAGAGAGTCAGTTACAACTGAAACAACTCAACAACGACAACATATTAGGTCTCTTTGCATAACCCCAAGGGTTCTCTTAATTGTGATACTGATTTGGGATTACATGGGAGATAGGGAGAAAGGCATTCACAGACTCATAGAATTTTAAAAGTAAGGTCCTTTGCCATTCATCTGAAGACTGAGTGGGGGAGCTGGGATGCTTAGTGTGCATATGAGGAGCCCAGTGTGTGTTGAGGGGAGGTATATAAAGAGCCGTCTTGTGGAAGAGGGATTAGTTTTGTTCTGATTGTCCATGGACGGCAAAACTTGGCACAACAGGAAGAATGTGAGGAGAGGCAGAGCTGAGTGCCATGTCAGCAAAAACTTGCTAACAGAGCTGTCCCCAAGTATAACACGCTTCCTTGGGAGGGGGTGGGTTTCCTTTCTTTGGAGTAAAGGTTAAAGGACCACATATCAAAGACATTATAGGAGGGATCTGGCAGGCCAATGAATGAGGGATTTGGGGAAGTAGCCCCAGAAAGGGGAACTGCATCAATACTAAAGAAAGAGTTACTGTCCAGGCAGCTGACAGCTTCTGAGATCACTTTCAACTCAGAATTTTCCTTAGAACCCCAGACCATTCCAGAACTTCCCAAATGAGCTCCATTACCTAAGTGGTCATCTCATTTTAGGATGAGGTATGGTTAGGGTGGTTGGGTAGTGCTATGGCTAGTACCTGGTGGATTCCTGTCTTACTCAGTTCAATTGAGTGAACTTATATTAAGCACCCCCAATGTGTTAGGCAGCAATCAGCAAACATTTATGAAACATTTATTTTGTGCCACTGTAATAGTAATGGAATTTAAAGATCTCCCTGTATTGGCTTGTTTTTCGGGTTGAGTGCTAAAACCCAGAGCTTGTGAATCCCACTTGTGGGATGCACTTGTTGACATGAAAAGAGAGGGCTGAACTGGGAGGAGCTGGTGCTGTGGATTTAGAGAGGCACAAGCAGAGGAAAAGAGGAAGAAGAATTTTAGAAGCAGTATTGTGGAGGCAGAGAGAGAGAGAGGATTGCTGAGGGCCAGTGCGAGCTGCCCAGGACTTTTGAGAGCTGCCACCCAGAGTTGCCAAGGACTGAGGAGACATGGATGTGGTGCTGGTACTGTGTCTGTCTGTTTTGATGTTCTTTTGCCAGAATCGTCCGCTGGTGAAGGATAGTGCTATTGTTGCAGAGGTCCTGGAACCTGGCTGCTGGTTCAGGGGTGCTGAGACTGTTCTGCAGACAGAGAGTGAACTGCGCCCACTGGTGAAGGACAGTGCTGTTGTTATAGAGGTCCTGGAACCTTGCTGTTGGTTCAGAAGCCCTGAAGGAGGATTTTCTTGTTGTATGTTTACAGAAATCTTGGAAGAGGGTATTGCTAATGTTTTCAGGAGTCCTAGGACTGTTCTGCAGACAGAAGAATAAATTAATGAGGACACTGGCAATGTATCTTGTGGCCTTTTTAAGCTTTTTCTCCCCAGGAACAGAGATTGATGAGAACTTGCCTCAGGTCAAGATGAAGAAAAGACCTCTCTTTGGATATTAAATGCTGTGCTTAAGCTTGTTGTAACTCTGGGGTAGATGGCCTTTCCAGTTGTGATCCAGGGGTGGGAAACTTTTTTTTGTGCTCTGTGACCGACCAAATCAATGTACTTTGTTTATGATTGGAAACTAATCTCCATTTGAGAAGAGGGTCTTTGGGATTGACTGAATGAATGTACTTTCCAGGGGTGGAGTATTATTTAGAAATTATTAAATTATACTTGGTGAATGCTGTATTTTGAATTATGCTGTATTTTGATTTTCTCTGTTCTTAATTTGTCACTGAATAAAATGGAGAGCAGCTATGCTGGTATTTTGAACCTTTGGGAAGTTGCCTTTGCTTGGCATTACACAATCCCACATCAGGTAGGAGAACCTGCCTCCTGGTTAGCTGGAGTGATTAGATAAAACAGAAAGTTACCACCAGGTCCATTTCCTCCCCTTCTCTCCTCCCCCCCTTCCTCATGGGATGTATCCCATTTGGATTTCTCTTTCCCCTCATCATACTTTTCTTCCTCACTCCATTAGGAGCCTCGTGGTATTAGGGAGATAAAAGCAGAAGAGTGAGGCACCATGGCTATTTTCTATTTTCAGAATTTGCTGGAGGACAAGGGACAGTACCTACAGGTCCTGGAGAGGTCCAGTGTGTGCTTCAGAGATTTCTCTCTTCTTAACCACATGTATATATTAGATGTACATGGTTGCTTATATGTTGTCTTCCTCATTACAATATAAAGTCCTTAAGGTCAGGGAACATATTTTTGCTTTTCTTTGTAGTGATTCTAATCTAACATGTTATTGTTCAGGCATTTTTCAGTCATGACCCAATTTGGAGTTTTCTTGGCAAAGATACTGGAGGGGTTTGCCATTTTCTTCTCCAGATCATTTTACAGCTGAGGAAACTGAGGCAAACAGGGTGAAGTGACTTGCCCAGGGTCACACAGCTAGTTAGAGTCTGATGCCAATTTTGAACTCAGGAAGATGAGTCTTCCTGACTCCAAGCCTGACACTCTATGCACTATGGCACCACCTAGCGACCATACCTGGCATGTAGCAAGTGCTTAATAAATACTTGTTCACTAGCTATTTCTCAGGGCCAGTACACCCCAGGAGAGAAGCATGATGGCCAGGACCTTGGAGAGCGTCATCCAGAGACCAAGGGAGGAAGTGGGTTGGTTTGGTCGCCAGTGTTCTGAAACGGAGAAAGCGCCTTCCCAGCAATATCTGTGTCTGGGATAAAGTCCTAGTTGCCCTTCCAACTCTTGTTAGAAATTGAATGCCAGGGGCAGCTAGGTGGCACAGTGAATAGAGCACGGGCCCTGGAGTCAGGAGGACCTGAGTTCAAATCTAACCTCAAACACTTAACACTTACTAGCTGTGTGACCTTGGGCAAGTCACTTAACCCCAACTGCCCTCCCATCCCCCCTCTAAAAAGCAAAAAGAAAAGAAATTAAATGGCAGGACTGGGAGAGACCATAAAACATAAATGTTAGTGTTGGGACAGATTTTAGAGGTTAAATCTAGTCACCTGCTCCTTTCCAATGTACACATGAAGAGACTGAGCCCAGTGGACTTGGATGAGCTTGACCAAGATCTATAGGAAGAGAGGGCAAAGCTTGGACAAGAGCCTTCTCTTGGCTTTGCATCTTCCTGCCAAATGAGCCCGGAACATAATAGCACTCATTAGATGCTTGTTTCCCACCTCCACTCCCCACGAGCTCCATATGCTGGGCTCAACGTCAACAGATGGGCCCCAAATGGGAATATCTTCCTTCTCTCAGTGCCCTTCCCCTCATCTACCTAAAACTCTAGGGAGCAGTCAGTATTTGAGAAAACATATAAGGATAATTCAAGAGTCTTTTTTATATAACTAATATGTCCCAGCATCCATCTGGCCAAGCTGACAAATGCCTCTTCTTGCCCCCAGGGTTTGAAGCTGTCCATCATCCCTGAGTATAGGAGTAAATCTAGTAAAGACAGATAAACCTATCCCAGGGAACATTGCTGAGTGCCAGGCTGGCTCCTTGGTTCTGCCCTGCAGGAGGGGCAGCATAAGGTATTTTCTACCTGCTAAGTGTGTGTTGGGGGGGGGGGGGCAGGGGTGAAATTAGGAAGAAATTCATTAGGGAAGAGGAGAGGAGGTTGTCTTCTCTCCCTTTGCCTCTCAGCCCTGAGGGCTCTAGGACTCACAGAATCACAGATATCACAATTGGTAGAAACCTTAGAAACTATTGCTCCAATTCCCTTGTTAGGTCCAGAGAAGAAAAATTATTTGTTCAAGGACACAGAGATAGTCAGTGACATAAACCCCAGTGTCCTGATTCCAGTCGCAATATTTTTCTCCCCAACCTCTAGTTTCTTCTAGAGTGGGATGACATGATAATCAGGATAATTCAGTCATTTTTAACACACACACCTGCATGCACACACATACAAACACACACTCTATCAGTATCAATATTGTCTTTGTTCTGAGGAGTTGTAATAGAAAGAGCTATAATTTCCTTTTTCAATTTTTTTCAAATTTTTTTTTTAGCTCTGAGCCCCCAGCTCCAGTCAGAGGGAGTCTCTGGTAAAACATGTCAAGATTAAATTTTCCTCTCTTTATTCCCAGGATGCTCTTCCTCAACCTCTCCTCCTGATCTCATTCCTAATAAATAAGTAAAGACTGGCAAATGTCTATTGCTAACTCTGTTTATAAAGACAAAGTAAATTTTAAAACAACCCCCACTCCCACCCCTCCCTGCAAAGGGAAACAGACTTCCCCAGTGCCCAGGGGTAAAAGACTTCAGGTTCTCATGAGGAAATCCAAGGGCAGAAAGGAAATCGTTACTGTTCATAGAGGGGGAGGGTTCCAGTGATGTCTGTCCTAACATTCCTTGTGCCAATATGCCCACACAGCCTCATTCCTGACATCATGATGGCTGCCTTTATCTGTGCTCCACTCCCCAGCTCCATGTCCTTCCTTCTCTCTCTCTCTCTCTCTCTCTCTCTCTCTCTCTCTCTCTCT
>NW_027185797.1:41438202-41447754 GCF_028583685.1 Petaurus breviceps papuanus
CTCTCTCTCCCTTTCTGAGGCAACCAAGGTTAAGGGACTTGCCCAGGGTCACACAGCTATTAAGTGTCTGAGGTAGGAATTGAATTCAGGTCTTACTGACTTCAGGGCCAATGTTCTATCCATTGTGCCACCTAGCTGCCCCTCCATATACTTCTTGTGATAACTCCCACCCTGTGAGTCTTCAGTCACATTGGGAGCATCACATTCTGGGGCAATCCATCCTACTTTGGTTCAGCTCTATTTGTTAGAGAGTTTTTCTTGACCTCAAGCCTAAATCCTCCTCTTTGCACCCTCCACCCATTGCTTCTGGTTCTGCCCTGTTACAGACCTGACCTTAACCCTTCAAATATTGGAAGACAGCTGTCACGCCTCACTGAGTGCTCTCCCTTCCAAAAATGACTGAGGACAGGCATACTCAGTTCCTCTCTCACTCCATCACAAGAGAATGACAAGGACTCCAGTTCACATTTAGCTGCAAAAAATTCTGCAGAGTTGGGTGATGATGTATGGGGTGATCAAGGGATGCATGAGTCTGGAGTAAGGCCCATCCAAGTGCTGGGAGGACCATGATACATTCTTGTGAAAACTCCTGCTTCCTGAGCAGTGGGCTCAGGGTGATCACCCAGGCACTCATGGGTTCCTCAGGGAAGAAGAAGATAAAGAGAACCCTCAGAGATAACACATGTGTCCATGGGTGCCTCAAATGGAGGCAACCACAACAGTGACAGTAGGTCAATGGTGAAGCGGATCTCCCCAAATCTCCAATGAGGTCCAGTCATGACAGGTAATTTTCAGACTGCCCCACCTCCCCAGAAACTAAGGTCACTTAGTTGAGGGGTAATGACTTAGCTCTAGTAATGGAATGAAAATATCATTCCAGGAGGGATCAGGTGGGTTTTTACTCCCACTGTGGAAAAAAGGGACAGAAGGCACCCAAGAAGAGAGAGCCACCATTGCTGTTCTGGAGTGAGCTGAAGTCTAGAGGATCCACAATATTGAACTGGGGCCTAGACCAGGGGCCACCATAAGACCCTGAAAAGTGTCCAGGGTCACTGAGCATGAGTCAGTTCAGGTGAACTCAAGAACCATGGAGAAGATTGCGGCTCTAGTGTGTTCCTCTGGACTGGCCAGTGAATCCCAGGTAAACAGAACTGAGAAAAGCTTATACCATGACAGCCCGTGAGAAAATCAGACCTCTGTGACTCCAATGAAAAGAACGACCCATGTCGGGGTCCTATCGTGGCACATCTGCCGTGTCCATAGGAAGCTATGGGGATCAGCAAAGAGGTGGCAATACCCTTGGGGTGCTGGGCAGAACACAAGCTGAATCCACCATCTGGATAGAGGCAATAAGCCAGAACAGTCAGAAGGCCCCCTGTGCCCTTCAGGTCAGGTGGTGACCTTGACAGGGTTATAGGGGAATCCTCTGAGTCTGGGCCTCCTATTCCCACTGGCGGGATCCCAACTCGCCATTAGCTCTGACCCATCCTTCCTGTAACCAACCAAGTCATCTAAGTCGTTGCTCTAGAGCTAACTGGGAAGGCTGACTGGAGGCCTGGAGTTGGTCCAGGACCCAGATCTCTTACCTGCCCTGACTCTTCTCCCTATGCACTCCTCCTATGGACTCCTTCCACACTTTAAGGGAATTAGAGTTTTATCTGGGTTAGCCAGTCCTTCACACTTCACTGGTGTGTGTGTGTGCTCTTTTAAACAAGATAAGGAAATTCTAGAGATGAAATGAAGATAGCCTGAAGGAATGAGAGATGCCAGAGAGGCAAGGGTCCCAGGGGGTTTAGGAGCAAGGCAGTTCTGACTGAGTGGAGACCTAGGCTAATTAAATTTTTCTCTCAATTAAATGAATAGCTCCTTAGCTACCTCCCAGGGCCTGACTAGAGGCCATTCTGATTGGTCCTTTCTCAACCCACTCTCAGCTATTCAGGATGCTGTAGAACTTGGTTTGGAGCTCTGAATGGGCAGGCGTAGTTGTGTCTGGGTTCTACTTCCCGTCTGAGCCTTTGGTTCTTAATTAATAACTTCACCTCTGGATATAGGCCAGACTTCTGGTGGCTGGACTCCCAAGTCTAGAGTTCTTCCTGAGTCAAGGAGAGGGCCTGTTCTTTATTTGTGGTTGGTGCAGATTGAGTAGGGAGGTGGTCAGGATGATGGAGGGACACAGTGGCATCTTTGATGTCTGACCAAGCACTAAGCACTCGTCAGCACCTACTTCAGCCACCTTCATGGCCATTGGAACAAACTGGGGAAGGGGAAGTCTTCACCACTTGGGGCAGACACCCTGCTAATTGACCAAGCTGGAGACCCATAAGTTACCCTCGACCTGAGTTGGCCTGTCTGTGACGATGGTTTTCTCAGGCTATGGCCACTACTCATGCTCGAACTTCTCGGAGTCACAGGTGGACACCAAAGGTGGCTGAGCAGCCTTGGAACAAGCATGGCAAGTCCTCACACCAGAGGTGCTAGTGCCCTGAACATCCCATACGCTCAGACACTTACTAGCTGTGTGACCCTGGACAAGTCACTTAACCCCTGCCCACATAAAACTGGAGAAGGAAATGGCAAACCGCTCCTGTCAGTCTCTTTGCCAGAAAAACCCCACAGACGCTTGGTCCATGGGGTCAAGAAGAGTTGGGCCCAGGACAAAACAACATGGACAATGATAAATGGCATTGGAATAAGCTTTTAAGGTTCCCAGAGCTCTACACGTAGGTTAAGCCACTTGATCTTCAGAGATTGCCTTCTCCTGGCCACTGCTCCTGCAGGAACTTCAGTCACAGCTACTGAGGACCCAGAGAAGAAAGGGCTTGTCACCAGTCTTTGGCACTGCATTTGGCAGGGGATTCTGTATTCATCTTGTACCCTTCTACTGACTTTCACTGGGTCTCCTCCATAAGAGTATGAGCTCCTAATTAGGAAGGAGCTTACTAGTTTTGGGGGGCAGGTCAGGGCTCCTTTCTCCCACTGTGGGGTACAGCAGACAAAGCTCTGTCTCTGATGTCAGGTGACCTAGGTTCACTTCCAGCTGTATCACTTACTACCCATATGGCTGTAGGCAAGCCATTTCACTTACAGGCCTCAGTTTCCCCATTTATCAGTTGGGACGATTGGGCTCACCAACGGCTTCTTCTAGTTCCAGAGATCCTTCTACTGCCAGACTAGGAACTCTCATTAACATAATTATCTGATTAAAAAGATAAAGGACAATACAAACAAAGGACAATAACTCACTTTCCTGGAAGGCTTTTGTAGAAGAAAGAAATTATTCTTATTTTGGAAATAAAGAAAGGGTCCCAAAGAGGAGAAACTATTTAGACACATTCACAAAGTAACAGAGCCTGGATTTGAACCCAAGCCTCCTGACTCCCTATCCAGTCCTTTTTCCCTCCCCCAAATGGCTTCCAGTGAGTTTCATGCCAACCTAAGCCTGTCACTTAACAAGGGTTAGCATTTACATAAACTTTACAAATATCTCTTCTGATGGTCACAACAACCTGGGAGCTAAGTGTTATGACTGTGCCTGTTTTCTCCTTTTTTTTTTTTGCTTTTTGGAGGGCAATTGGGGTTCAGTAACTTGCCCAAGGTTACATGGTTAGTTTTGTGTGTGTGTGTATTAAGTGTCTGGGGTCAGATCTGAACTCAGGTCCTCCTGACTCTAGGGCTGGCACGCTACTCACTGCACCACCTAGCCACCCCAAGTATGCCTGTTTTACAGAAAAGAAAACTGAGACAGAGGTTAAGTGACTTGCTCAGGGCCACACAGCTAGGGAAGATCTTCCTGACCCCACGCCTAGGACTCTCTTTTGCTGTTTTTCCTAGTTCACATCATTCATTGTCAGGTTGGAATGAAGGCTTCTCTGCTCAGAGTGCTCACTCAAAGAAACCCTCCAACCCACTGCTGCTGGAGTATGAAACTAGGTATTCTAGAACTAGGTCTTGGGGTAGAGACCTAAGAGTCTCCGGGAAGTTTGGGCCAAAGCTGAAAGTCTTATGAAATTCTAGGATCCAGGATGATAGGTCTGAAAGCAGGAAGAGTCCTGCATGCATTCAGGACAAGGGGCCACATTCTAGGCAGGTTGTGGAGCAGCTGGATGGGGTCCAGAGCAGAGGAGATGAGACTGGTGAGCAGGGACTGTGTTCTATGAGAGTTCTTTGAAGGAACCAGGAACACTTCACTTGAAGAAGTTTCCCGAGGCATTTTCCTTGGACATGGAACCAGAAGCCTTGGGTTCCTATACTGGCAGGTCATTTAAATTCTCTGGGCCTCCGTTTCTTGACCTGCAAAATGGGAAAGGACTAGTGGATCAGATCAGGACTTCCAGCCCTGAATCTGACACAGAAGGGTCCTCAGGGCTTCCCTTCCCTGCACTTGTCTCCTTTACCCACAAGAGGGCGCCCCGTCCTCACCATCAACTCCATAGCCTTTAAGCCCATCAAAGCCAAGGCTGCCTGGCTCCCAGGGGACCAGCGAACTGGGACTTCAGTCTGTCACCACCCCTCTCCCAACTCTCCCCCTCCTGCAGGGTCCTTGAGGGGCCTTATGAAAACTGGGTTCTAGGGAGATTGGATGGGGAAGAGACCAGACTGAACTCCTGTTGTGCTCCCAAGAGAAGGGACCAGGGGGCCAGGAACCAAAGGAAGATTATGCATGCTGTCTATTGAGAAAACTGAGGCAAAGGCTAAGTTACCTGCCTTAGGTCCTACAGCTTACATGGAGAAAGCTGGGCTTCAAACACAGCTTCTCTGATTCCAGATGAACCGAAGGCATCTTGGAGACCACCAAGTTTCAGTTCTTCATTTTGGAAGCAGGGCAGTGTGATGGAGGACAAGGGGGGAGGGGAAGGGACACACTCATGGTCCCCAATCCCCTACTTGCCTGTCTGCCTCAGGCATCTCTCCTATGCTCCCGAAAGCCTCTCTGGGCCAGGGTCACAGAATTTCAGAGTTGGAAGGGACGGAGGCAGCCACATAGTCCAACCCATATTCCAAGCTCATGACCATATCATTGCTAACAGGTCATCATCCATCTAAATGAATGAATGAACAGGGCACTTATTAACACTTACTACAGCTAACACTGTGTGAAGTGGGGAGACAGTCCTGGCTCTCGAATTCTAGCAGGGGAGAGAGTACACGTGGGAGGTTTCAGCTGCGGGTCAGATGGAAAGGTCCCATTCCTTAGGGGCCAGCAGCAAAGCTTCTTTAAAGTAACTTCCACTGGAAAAAATCCTATCAGTATCTGATGTAAGCCCACTTGACAATGCCAAAGACTGGTGACAAGACCTTGCTTTTCTGGGTCTTCAGTAGCTGTGGCTACTGCAAGGACAGTGGCCAGAAGGTAGCTCCACAGGGGTTACTTCCCCGAATGATGGTTGAAGGCTTTGGACTGGAAGCTTGGCTCTTCCCAAGGCTCTTGGATTCAGTGCTCTAGCCTGTCTCCATCAGGGACTGAAGGAGACAGTGATAAAGTTGTTGACTTGACATACCTGCCACATACTGCCTCCTGTCTTCCCTCCGGGGTACACTGTTGATTTGTTTTTTCTATAAAAGGGAACTGACTGGCACTTGGCAGGAATGCCTGGCGCTTCTCCACATGTGCTGACTGGGAAGGCTAAGTCAGAGACAGGGCTGACGGTCTGTGGGATGCTCACTCCCAGAGCTCCTGTATTTATCTGCCTGGCAGTAGGTCAGCACTTATTGTTGGCTCCCCACAGTGATTTCTCCCCTCAAAGATGCCTGCTAGGACCTACAACAGGGGAAGCCCACTACTTCCAGCAACTAGCACTTGGACAGTTCCAAGGGTTTGGGCATTTACGTAAGCACTCAAAGGGTCTCCCAGCTATTTCCACTCACAGCTCCCAGTTCTGTCCTCTGGGGCCATAGAGAGCTAGTCCCCCAACTACAATGAAAGGGGCTAACCTGGCCCTCACCCTAAACAGAAGCAGTTTTAATTCTTCAAGGATTTCCTCAGACTTAGTAAAGAGGCCTGGAGGGAGTGGGCAGGGGTGGGAAGAGAAAGCCAAGGACAGGAAAGAGCTGGGATGATTCATGAGCCCAACCCTAGCTCACTTTCCCTGCAGAGACTGAACTTGGCTATCTTAACTTGTGGTTACAGGATATAATTATGCATTTTTAATGAAAGTCTGGTGCATATTTAGATCTAATCATCTTGGTCAGATGAGGCAGTCAATAAACATTTATTCCATACTATGTGCCAGGCACTACGCTAAGGGCCCAGGATACAAAAGAAAAAAAAAAAGGCAAAAAGTCCCTGCCTTCAAGGACTTTGCAGTCTAAAGAAGGAGACAGCATGCAAATAAATATATACAAAACTAACTATATCCTGGATGTCAGAAATAATTAATGGAGAGAAGGCACTAGAATTGCAGAAGGTGGGATTTCCACTGGGGCTTAAGGGACATTAGTAGTCAGAGTGGGGGATGGAAATAAAACTTGGAAGCTACATTCTGGTAATCATGATGAAACCTAAGTGGAGAAATTGGGAAGCATGTACAGACTTTCCATAACTGGTTCTGGGCTGCTAACCTGCTGAACTCAAGGCTTAGATTGGCTTTAGAGGTATTCAGAATCACCCATAAGCATCAACTAATGTCTCTTCCCTTCACTGGAGGCAACTGGTGTAAGGTGGTGAGAGCACACTGGTCCTGAAGTCAGAAAATCTGAGTTCAAATCCAGACAGACACTAACTAGTTGTGTGATCTTAGACAAGTCCCTTAATCTCTCTGTCCCTGCCTCAATTTCCTCAATTATAAAATAGGGCTAATAATAGCACCTATTTCCCAGGGTTATTGTGAAGATCAAATGATCTTTTGTTAAAGCACTTAACACAGTGGCTAGTGATGAGGTACAGGCTCAGGAAACCCACTTGAACTCTAATTGAATCTTCCCATTTGATGAGGCATTTGTCTGAGGCCATAAGCCTTTCATTATAGCTCAACCCAGAATCTATTACTCTTACTAGCCAGCCCTCCATTATCAGTCATGTCCAGGTAGCCTCCAGCTATTTCCCACCCTTAATCTCTCTTTACTGGAGTCTGACCTCATTTGACTCCTCCTGAAGACCCTCCCCAAACTCCTCCTCTACCCTCCTGCAACCTTTCTGTATATCAGACCCATCTTGCCTCCATGAAGGAGCCGAGAATTATCTAGACTCACTCTATGTCAGATGATTCTGGCCCACTTGTCCAATGCAAGTGTCACAGATACTGAGGCTCCTTAAGAGTCTACCCATTATGGAGAACCTATAATAACTTTGCTTACCTTGGATGAGAGAAGACTTGAATCGAATTCATTGGGCAGGACCCAGTATGTTGCTGTTTTGGGGTCTTGACCACCCCTAACCCTATACTGCTAATCTCAAGTTCTTCTCCAGCCAGGGCTGGAAGTTTGTTTATGTTGGAGGCCATGGACGTGGGCACAGCTTCTGAAGCATGGAGAACAAGGACAGATGCCCCATCAGGAAGTGTAAGCCAGATTCTCTCAGCACTAGAGAATTGGGAAAACTTCAGGTACCTTTTTGTGGTTTTTGTCTCATTTTGTTTGTTTTTCAAGGCTTACTCCCAAATCTTCCTTTAAGGAGGAAGGGACTTCCAGCCCCTAGGTCTATAATGGGTCTATCCTTTTTAGTTCCCAAAAGTTCGCCTTTGGCTTGTCTTTTACAACATTGGGGAAAATGTAGTTTCTCTAAAGAACTTAAGAAAAAATTGGTGCTCTTTTGCAACACTGTTTGGCCTCAATATCACCTAGATGACCACAAAGCATGGCCTGTTTGGGGGACTTGAAAATACTCTCTTGCAGTTAGAATTATGCTGTTGCAGAAAAGAAGATGGATAGAAGTTGTCTGCATAATGGCCTTTGATGAACTCTCTCAGATCACAGTTCTCAGGAAAGATTGTGAGATGCAGTTAGAGCCCCTCCACAAAGGGGCAGTTGGGGCCAATTAAATGACCCCCTTCCTATGGCCCCCAGGGCTTGAGCCCCAGCTCCTCCCCTTTCAGTGACTCTTGCTCAGGTCCCAGGCATGGGTCTCACTGAGGCAGCCCTCCCAGCCCTTCCTGCTGCTCCCCAACTCTTTTCCCCTTTATTTCCCTTTCCTTTTCCTCTAACCCAACACCCATCGTTTCCTGACTCCTTCACCATCCATATCTCCTACCATGCATCTCCCACCATGGCCCCTACACGCCCCTCAGGGACTCCTGCTCAGGTCCCAGCCACTGGTCTTGCTGAGGTGCCTTCTTCTGTTGCCCCTCCTCCTGAGGCAACACCCACTGAGGCCTGGGTCCATGCCCCCATGGCAGTCTTTGGGTTATCTCCTCTTCTGACCTCTTCCTCTCCTCATGTGCCAGCTGACCTTCCCTCCTTGACAGTTGGATCCTCACCCCCCCCTTGCAGTATGATCCAGTTCAGCCAGCACCCCCCCAACCCCTCCTTCACAGACAGTGGGACTTCCTATCTCCCTTCCCAAGCCCCTGTCCCCACAGCACCTTCAGGACTTTTTCCCCTAAGGAAAATGCTTGTCTCTCCCAGTGGGACAACTAGAGTGCATGTCCCATTCTCCATTTCAGATCTCATCCAAGTTAAAGATTGGGGAGGTTCTCCAAAGATCCTACAAAGTTTACTGATAGTTTTAGAGACATATCTGAATAATTCTAGCTTTCTTGGGGTGATTTGCATATTCTCTTCTCTACCTGTTGTTCCACTGAGGAGGAGAGGAGAATCTGGGATCAAGCCCAAAAATTTGGGGATCATTTGGCTAGCAATGACCCAAAATGCCCCTCAGGAACAGCTACTGTTCCCACTAGTGACCCAGGATGGGATTATCAAATGTGTGAGTATAGGGGGAAAAGAGACATAGAGTACTTTGCCTGTTAGAAGGCCTAAGAACTAAGAACTTCAAAAGCAAGTAAATTACCAGAAAATTAGGACTATTACCCAAAAACAAATGGAAAACCCCGCTGTTTTCCAGGACTGACTGGTTGAAGCTTTTAAAAGATTTACGAATTTAGATCCTAACTCTATAGGAGGGGCAGCGATCCTTCACATGTATTTCATTCATCAGTCTGCCCCAGATATTAGGAGGAAACTGCAGAAATTGGCAATGGGGCCCCAAACACTTCAGGCCCAATTACTGGAGACGGCCTTTGGGGTCTTTAACAAAAGAGAGCTAGTTGCAGCAAAGGAGAAAGAACACTGGGAAGGAACCAGAGACAGAGAACATGCTCGATTTTTGGCTGCTGCCATGGCCGGGAAAAGCCCCTCCAAGGCATCCCTTGGAGGAAACCCAGCACCTTGGGCAGTGGGGAAATCCGCTTTTGATGCAACAAGGAGAGTCACTGGTCCAAGGAGTGCCCCTCCAGGGTGCCCCCCCTAGAGGGAGTCCCAGTAACCAACACCTCTAGAACTGTGTCCATCTGACCAGGAGGGACATTGGAGGAAAGATTGTCCCCAAGGTTGGAAAAGTGATAGAGTCACCTCCCAGTACCCTGTCCTCCAGTCTTCTCAAGACTTGAAGTGACAGGG